>NC_059338.1:50099166-50405277 GCF_018350155.1 Leopardus geoffroyi | reverse complement strand
TCCCCAAGGGCAAAACGACTCTCGTCCCAAATGTTTTTATGTCTTTGAGGGCTATACCCAGGTTGTCCACCCTGGCTTGAAACAAGATTACAAAGATGGTCTGTGAAGAGAAAATGTAAAAATAAATATGTGCAAGAAATGAAGGGAAAAATCCAGGATGGCCAAGGGGAGAAAAGCAAGATCAGTTTTGTTTTCAGAGGAGATTTAGTAGTGAGATCTTGAGTCAGTCGGGCAGAGAAAAAGAGGATTAATTTTTGCTTCGAGAAATAATTAATTTTATTCATGAATGAATTGCTGCTTAGAGCCGTGTGTATGAGTGAGGTAGGCTTCATCTAGAAACCATCACGACACAGATGCTGGCAGACAGGGACACTGGCTCGTCATGTGGTCTTTTCCTTTTCTTTTCTTTTTTTATTTTTTCTCCTCAAGAGAAGAGCTTTTTCTGGGTCAGGGATTCTCATTTTTTTTCTTTATTCCGCTTCTGCCACATTTATCCTACCTCAGGGCTTCCCACATCTCCCACAAGAAAATTATTTCAGTCCTGTGTTGCTTAGAACAGTGAATGGCACGTGGCAGGGCATTTATTCATTCAGCACATATTTCCTGAGCATGTGAGTGTTCTGGCCACTCCACAAGTGCTGGGGACACAGCGATGAAAGAGACGTGGCCCAGGCCTCAGGGGGCTCTGCCCTCAAGGAAGATTCACCGGAGCAGGTGGCCGGAGGCGGGGAGGTCTCTGAAGCGGCACAGGGTGCTGCGTGTGGGGAGTGTGGTTCCCACACCAATCCTCCACCTCTTCCAGGATTAGAAGCAGGTGAGTGTACTCACAAGGTGCTGAGGGCAAGTAGAACACATTTATTACCATCAAGCTGGGCGAGAGATGAAGGTCTGGACCCGAGTCAGAGGCGGGGTTCCTATCCCCACCATCCATCCCTGACTCAAAGTAGAGCCAACGGGAGCCCGCTGGTGACCTTGGCTGGACTGATCTGCCCAATCCTAAGCAAAGCCACTGGAGGAGGCATCGCTGGATGCTGTGGATGCGCCAGCTCTGGTGGAGCTCCGCAAGAGCTGACAGTGAGAAGGGGGAAGCTCTCAGAGGGACTGTCGACTGGAGGGCATAGGTGACTGAGGGACAAGAACTGTTTGTGAGCAGAGATCTCAGGGCATCGACTACACAGCGATGAGTGTGAACCATAGGATAGCCGGCTTGTACCAACCTCCCCGATTTCCCCATGGGATTAGGTGGGTAGGGGGCAAAGAAAAGAGGTTGTTCTGAGAGTGCAGACATTGGGCAAAATTTCTATTTAATTTTGGAAAGAAAGCAAAATATTCTATTATTAAATATTAATGTTAATAAATAATAACTATAGAATTATATATATAACTATATATATATATAATACAATTATCCTAGTGAGAAACCTACAAGGGAGATGCTGTCTGTATACATATATTACAGATGAAGACACTACATTTTACAGGATGTCATGCATCTGGTAAGAGGAAGAGCCAGAACTCAAGCCATACAATAGAAGATCTAACTATTAAATGTTATTGAATCAAATGCATAATTTTAGCCTGGGATTCTTTTTTTTAAACATTTATATATATATATTTATTTATTATTTTTTAATATTTATTTTAGAGAGAGAATCAGAGCATGAGCAGGGGAGGGGCAGAGAGAGAAGGAGACAGGCTCCGAAGCAGGCTCCAGGCTCTCAGCTGTCAGCACAGAGCCCAACACAGGGCTTGAACTCACGAACCATGAGATCATGACCTTATCTGAAGCCAGATGCTTAACCAACTGAGCCACTCAGTGGCGCCTATTATTATTACTTTTTAATATCATTTATTGTCTATTTAGCTAACATACAGTGTATATAGTATGCTCTTGGCTTTAGGAGTAGATTCCCATGATTCATTGCTTACATACAACACCCAGTGCTCATCCCAACAAGTGCCCTTCTCAGTGCCCATCACCCATTTTCCCCTTTCTCCTACCCTCACCCCCCCACCATCAACCCTTAGTTTGTTCTCTGTATTTAAGAATCTATTATGGTTTGCCTCCCTCTCTGTTTAAAACTGTTTTCCCCTTCCCTTACGCCATGGTATTCTGTTAACTTTCTCAAATTCCACATATGAGTGAAAACATAGGATATCTTTCTCTGACTGATTTATTTCACTTAGCATAATACCCTCCATTTCCATCCACATTGTTGAAAACGGCAAGGTTTCATTCTTTTTCACCTCCGATTAGTATTCCATTGTGTATATACACCACATCTTCTTTATCAATTCATCAGTTGGTGGACATTTGGCTCTTTCCATAATTTGGCTATTGTTGATAGTGCTGCTATAAACACTGGGGTGCATGTGCCCTTCTGAATCAGCTCTCCTTTATCCTTTGGATAAATTCCTACTAGTGCTATTGCTGGGTCATAGGGTAGTTCTATTTTAATTTTTTTGTAGAACCTCAACACTGTTCCAGAGTGGCTGCACCAGTTTGCATTTCCCCCAACAGTGCAAGAGGGTTCCCATTTCTCCACATCCTCGCCAACATCTGTTTCCTGAGTTGTTAATGTTAGCCATTCTGACTGGTGTGATGTGGTATCTCAGTGTGGTTTTGAATTGTGTTTCTGTGATGATAAATAATGTCGAGCATCTTTTCATGTGTCTGTTGGCCATCTGGATGTCTTCTTTGGGACAGTGTCTATTCATGTCTTTTACCCATGTCTTCACTGGGTTATTTGTTTTTCGGGTGTTGAGTTTGGTAAGTTCATTATAGATTTTGGATACTAACCTTTATACCATATGTCATTTGCAAATATCTTCTCCCATTCCATCAGTAGCCTTTTAGTTTTGTTGATTGTTTCCCTTGCAGTGCAGAAGCCTTTTATCTTGATGAGGTCCCAATAGTTCATTTTTGCTTTTATTTCCCTTGCCTTCAGAGATGTATCAAGTAAGAAGTTGCTGCAGCTGAGTCAAAGAGGTTGTTGTCTGTTTTCTCCTCTAGGGTTGTGATGTTTTTCTGTCTCACATTTAGGTCTTTTATCTATTTTAAGTTTTTTTTTTGTGTATGGTATAAGAAAGTGGTCCAGTTTCATTCTTCTGCATGTTGCTGTCCAGTTCTCCCAGCACCATTTGCTGAAAAGACTGTCTTTATTCCATTGGATACTCTTTCCTGCTTTGTCAAAGAGTAGTTGGTCATACATTTGTGGGTCCAATTCTGGGTTCTCTATTCTTTTCCTTTGGTCTTTGTGTCTGTTTTTGTGACAATACCATACTGTCTTCATGATTACAGCTTTGTCGTAGAGGATGAAGTCTGCGATTGTGATGCCTCCTGCTTTGATTTTCTTTTTCTACATTACTTTGACTATTTGGGATATTTTGTGGTTCCATACAAATTTTAGGTTTGTTTGTTCTAGCTCTGCGAAGAATGCTGGTGCAATTTTGATTGGGATTGCATTGAATGTGTAGAATGCTTTGGGTGGTATTGACATTTTAACAGTATTTGTTCTTCCAATCCATGAGCATGGAATGTTTTTCCATTTCTTTGTGTCTTCTTCAATTTCTTTCATGAGTTTTCCATACTTTTCAGCATACAGATCTTTTCCATCTTCGGTTAGGTTTATTCCTAGGTATTTTATGGTTCTTGGTGCAATTGTAAATGGGATCGATTTCTTGATTTCTCTTTCTGTTGCTTCATTGTTGGTGTATAGAAATGCAACTGATTTCTGTAATTGATTTTGTATCCTGCAACTTTGCTAAATGCATGTGTCCATTCTAGCAGCTTTTTGGTGGAGTCTTTCAGGTTTTCCATATAGAGTATCATGTCATCTGCGAAAAGTGAATGTTTGACTTCTTCTTTGCCCCACTTTGGATGCCTTTTATTTCATTTTGTTGTCTGATTGCTGAGGCTAGGACTTCCAACCCTATGTTAAACAACATTGGTGAGAGTGGATTTCCCTGTCATGTTCCTGATCTCGGGGAAAGTTCTGTTTTTCCCCATTGAAGATGATATTAACTGGGCTTTTCATATATGGATTTTTTGATGTTAAGGTATGTTCCTTCTATCCTGACATCTTGAGGTATTTTATTAAGAAAGGATGCTGCATTTTGTCAAATGCTTTTTCTGCATCTATTGACAGGATCATATGGTTCTTATCCTTTCTTTTATTAATGTGATGAATCACATTGATTGATTTATGAATATTGAACCAGCCCTGTAGCCCAGGAATGAATCCCACCTGATCATGGTGAGTAACTCTTTTAATATACTGCTGAGTTTGATTTGCTAGTATCTTGTTGAGAATTGTTTTTTATTTTTTTCAATTTACATCCAAATTAGTTAGCATATAGTGCAACAATGATTTCAGGAGTAGATTCCTTAATTCCCCTTACCCATTTAGTCCATCCCCTCTCCTATCCTCTCTAGTAACCCTCTGTTTGTTCTCCATATTTAAGAGTCTCTTATGTTTTGTCCCCCTCCCTGTTTTTATATTATTTTTGCTTCCCTTCCCTTGTGTTCATGTGTTTGTATCTTAAAGTCCTCATATGAGTGAAGTCATATGATATTTGTCTTTCTCTGACTGACTGATTTCGCTTAGCATAATACCCTCTAGTTCCATCCACATAGGTGCAAATGGCAAGATTTCATTCTTTTCGATTGCCGAGTAATACTCCATTGTATGTATGTATGTGTGTAATATACATTTCCATACTTTTCAGTATGGAATACTGAATATACACACATACATACATACACACACCACATCTTCTTTATCCATTCATACATCAATGGACTTTTGGGCTCTTTCCATACTTTGGCTATTGTTGATAGCACTGCTGTAAACATTGGGGTGCATGTGCCCCTTCAAAACAGCATACCTGTATCCTTTGGATAAATACCTAGCAGTGAAATTGCTGGGTTGTAGGATAGTTCTAATTTTAATTTTTTGAGGAACCTCCATACTGTTTTCCAGAGTGGCTGCACCAGTTTGCATTCCCACCAGCAGCGCAAAAGAGATCCTCTTTCTCCACATCCTCTCCAACATCTGTTGTTACCTGAGTTGTTAGTGTTAGCCATTCTGACAGATGTGAGGTGGTATCTCATTGTGGTTTTGATTTGTATTTCCCGGATGATAGGTGAAGTTGAGCATTTTTTCATGTGTCAGTTGGCCATCTGGATGTCTTCTTTGGAGAAGTGTCTATTCATGTCTTTTGCCCATTTCTTCACTGGATTATTTGTTTTTTGGGTGTTGAGTTTGATCAGTTCTTTATAAATTTTGGATAATAACCCTTTATCTGATATGTCGTTTGTAAATATCTTCTTCCATCCTATCAGCTGACTTTTAGTTTTGCTGATTGTTTCCTTCACTGTGCAGGATGAGGTCCCAATAATTCATTTTTGCTTTTGTTTCCCTTGCCTCTGGAGACATGTTGAGTAAGAAGTTGTTGTGGCCATGATCAAAGAGGTTTTTGCCTGCTTTCTCCTTGAGGATTTTGATGGCTTCCTGTCTTACCTTTAGGTCTTTCATCCACTTTGAGTTTATTTTTGTGTATGGTGTAAGAAAGTGGTCCAGGTTCATTCTTCTGCATGTCACTGTCCAGTTTTCCCAGCACCACTTGCCGAAGAGACTGTCTTTATTCCATTGGATATTCTTTCCTGCTTTGTCAGAGATTAGTTGGCCATACGTTTGTGGGTCTATTTATGGGTTCTCTATTCTGTTCCATTGATCTGAGCATCTGTTTTTGTGCCAGTACCATACTGTCTTGATGATTACAGCTTTGTAGTATAGCTTGAAGTCCAGGATGGTGATGCCTCCTGCTTTGGTTTTCTTTTTCAAGATTGCTTTGGCTATTTGGGGTCTTTTCTGGTTCCATACAAATTTTAGGATTATTTGTTCTAGCTCTGTGAAGAATGATGGTGTTGTTTTGATGGGGATTGCATTGAATATGTAGATTGCTTTGGGTAGTATTGACATTTTAACAATATTTGTTCTTCCTATCCAGGACCATGGGATATTTTTCCATTTTTTTGTGTCTTCTTCAATTTCTTTCATAAGCTTTCTATAGTTTACAGTGTATAGATTTTTCACCTCTTTGGTTAGATTTGTTCCTAGGTATTTTATGGTTTTTGGTTCAATTGTAAATGGGATTGATTCCTTGATTTCTCTTTTTGTTGCTTCATTGTTGGTGTATAAGAATGCAGCTGATTTCTGTGCATTGATTTTATATCCTGCAACTTTGCTGAAATCATGAATCAGTTCTAGCATGTTTTTGGTGGAATCTTTTGGGTTTTCCATATAGAGTATCATGTCATCTGCGAAGAGTGAAAGTTTGACCTCCTCCTGGCCAATTTGGATGCCTTTTATTTCTTTGTGTTGTCTGATTGCAAAGGCAATCCAATACTATGTTGAATAACAGAGGCAAAAGTGGATATCCCTCTCTTTTTCCTGACCTTAGGGGGAAAGCTCTTAGTTTTTCCCAATGAGGATGATATTAGTGTTGGGTCTTTCATATATGGCTTTTATGATCTTGGGGTATGATCCTTCTATCCCTACTTTCTTGAGGGTTTTTATCAAGAAAGGATGCTGTATTTTGTCAAACGCTTTTTCTGCATCTATTGAGAGGATTGTATGGTTCTTGTCCTCTCTTTTATTGACACGATGAATCACATTGATTGTTTTGTGGATATTAAACCAGCCCTGCATCCCAGGTGCAAATCCCACTTGGTTGTGGTGAATCATTTTTTTAATGTATTGTTGGATCCAGTTGGCTAATATCTTGTTGAGGATTTTTGCATCCATGTTCAGCAGGGAAATTGGTCTATAGTCCTCCTTTTAGTGGGATCTCTGTCTGGTTTTGGAATGAAGGTAATGCTGGCTTCATAAAAAGAGACTGGAAGTTTTCCTTCCATTTCTATTTTTTGAAACAGCTTCAAGAGAATAGGTTTAACTCTTCCTTAAATGTTTGGTAGAATTCCCCTGGAAAGCCATCTGGCCCTGGACTCTTGTTTTCTGGGACATTTTTGATTACTAATTCAATTTCTTTACTGGTCATGGGTCTATTCACATTTTCTGTTTCTTCCTGTTTCGGTTTTGGTAGTTTATGTTTCCAGGAATTTGTCCATTTCTTCCAGATAGCCCATCTTATTGGTGTATAATTGCTCATAATATTCTCTTATTATTGTTTTTATTTCTGTTGTGTTGATTGTGATCTCTCCCTTTCATTCTTGATTTTATTTATTTGGGTCCTTTCCTTTCTCTTTTTGATCAAAGTGGCTAGTGGTTTATCAATTTTGTTAACTCTTTCAAAGAACCAGCTTCTGGTTTCATTGGTCTGTTCTACTGGTTTTTTGTTTGTTTGTTTGTTTGTTTCAGTAGCATTAATATCTGCTCTGATCTTTATTATTTCCTGTCTTCTACTGGTTTTGGGTTGCATTTGCTGTTCTTTTTCCAGCTCTTTAAGGTGTAAAGTTAGGTTGTGTATCTGAGATCTTTCTTCCTTCTTTAGGAAGTCCTGGATTTCTATATACTTTCCTCTTAAGACTGCCTTTCCTGCATCCCAGAAGTTTTGGGTTGTGGTGTTATCATTTTCATTGGCTTCCATGAACTTTTTAATTTCCTTTTTAACTTCTTGGTTAGCCCATTACTTCTTTAATAGGATGTTCTTTAGTCTCCAAGTATTTGTTACCTTTACAAATTTTTTTCTTGTGGTGGATTTCAAATTCCATAGCGTTGTGGTCTGAAAATATGTGTGGTATGATCTTGATCTTTTTGTACTTGTTGAGAGCTGATTTGTGCCCCAGTAGGTGGTCTATTCTGGAGAACGTTCCGTGTGCACTGAAGAATGTATATTCCACTGCTTTAGGATAAAATGTTCTGAATATATCTGTTAAGTCCATCTGGTCTAGTGGGTCATTCAAAGCCATTGTTTCCTTGTTGATTTTTTTATTAGATGATCTGTCCATTGTTGTAAGTAGGGTATTGAAGTCCCCTACTATTATGATATTATTATCAGTGAGTTTCTTTATGTTTGTGATTAATTGATTTATATATTTGTGTTCTTCCACATTTGGCGCATAAATGTTTACAATTGTTAGGTCTTCTTGATGGATAGACCCCTTATTTATGATATAATGTCCTTCTTCATCTATTTATACAGTCTTTATTTTATAGTCTAGATTGTCTGATATAAGAATGGCTACTCCAGGGGTGCCTGGGTGGCTCAGTTGGTTAAGCGCCACCTTCAGCTCAGGTCATGATCTCACAGTTCGTGAGTTTGAGCCCCACTTTGCGCTCTGTGCTGACAGCTCAGACCCTGGAGCCTGCTTCAGATTCTGTGTCTTCCTTTCTCTTTGCTCCTTCCCCACTCGATTTTGATGTCTGTGTGTTTTCCCAGGTTAGGAAAATTTTCCACTGTGATTTGCTCACTTAACCCTTCTACCCCTATTTCTCTCTCTTCCTCTTCTGGGACCCCTATGATTCTGATGTTGTTCCTTTTTAATGAGTCACTGATTTCTCTAATTCTTAAATCGTGCTCTTTTGCCTTAGTCTCTCTCTTTTTTTCTGCTTCATTGTTCTCTATAAGTTTGTCCTCTATATCGCTGATTCTCTGTTCTGCCTCATCCTTCCTTGCTGCCGTGGCATCCATTTGAGATTAAGGCTCAGTTATAATGTTTTTTATTTCATCCTGACTAGCTTTTACTTCTTTTATCTCCACAGAAAGGGATTCTAATCTATTTTCAACTCCAGCTAGTATTATTATCTATGTTGGTTATCTATCTATTATTATCTATTATCTATGTTGGTTAAATCCCTGGCTGTCGTTACTTCCTGCTCTTTCTTTTGGAGCATCCTTTTGAAGGAAGTAAAGGAATTAATGAGGTAAAAAAATTAAAATTAAAGAAAAATATTAAAATCAAAAAATTAAAAGCAAACACACACATTAAAAAATCGAATAAATTATGCTAGATCCTAGGTGTGTTTTGGTCTGGGTGTTGAAAGAGGCTTGATAGATTAGAGAAAAAAGGGAAAAGAAAAAAAGGGAATCGTTTGAAAATTTGAAAAAATGAATACACTGAAGTAGAATAAAATGAACTGTTGGAAGTAAAAGATAATTTGAAAAAAATATTTACACAGAAGTAAAAAAATTAAAAATATTTTTAAAAAATTGAAAATAAAACATGATTTTTTCTCGTTCTGTATTTAAGAAAAAGAAAAGAAACGAAAAAAGAAAAAAAAACAAAATTGAATAGATGCACCAGCAAACAGACTGAAATATGACAGAAACTCTTTCGTTTTCCCCTAGAAATCAAACTATGAAGCGCTTTATAGTCCATATACTAAGCAGGTGGAGAGACTTGTGTTTCTGAAGAGCGAGGTTGACTCAGTTGGGCAGGACTTAGTGTAATGGCTCCATTCTCCACTAGATGGTGCTGCTTAGCTTACTGGGGTGGGTTGTTGTGGCGCTTGTAGGTGTGTATGCGCATGTGTGGGAGCTGTGAAAATGGTGTCCCCCAGCTACCCGGTCTCTAGTATTGGAACTCTGTTCTCCCCGATCAGCAATCGTGCACCTGTCCCTTGTCTTCAGCTTCCGTCCACTGTTTGCTTTTACACTGTCCATTACCAAGCCCCAGGCAGCACCTCCCTCCTGAGTTTTATCTCCGATGTGGCTGTGTTTCCCAACCCCTTATTTCTGAGGAACTGCGGCTTTGACCCAGTCTGCTCCTCTGCAGGAGGGTCTCACTGATCGATGGCCGGGTGCCGGCCGCATCCAGGAACGTTCGTGGGACCGTGCTGCTGCCGAGGCCCAGATACTGAGGCTGGGTGCCAGCCCACACCAAGGGAAGTTCACGAGATAGTGTAGCAGCAGCATTTCAGGGATTATGGCAAATCACAACACACATCTGTCACCAGGCTTCACCCCCAGCGACCTTGTTCCAGCACCAGTGAATGTGGTTGTTCTCCTGGGTCCACTGGCGCCTTTGTCTTTGGGGAAGTCACACAGCCTCTACCAGATGTCCTCTCGGCAAGGGAACTGGCTCTTCCCTTGTGGCCTGAAGACCCTGGACTCCACTCTGCTCTTGGGGATTCATCCTTCTCACCAGAGCTCTGCCAGGTATGGAGCTGCAGAGTTTCAACCTCTGTGCTACCCTGTTTATAGTCTTAATGGAATTTAAACCCTCTCCTTCCTCCTTTCTCCCTTTTTAGTTCAGTCCCTGCGACTATTACCACTTTCACTTTCTCTCCAGCTGCTTTTTTGGGGGGAGTGCTTTTCCTGTATTCTCCGTCCCTCCACCCCCACCCCCCATCTCTGTCCTCTGTCTGCACACAGAAGTGGCTCCCTGCCCTCCGCGGTTCTCTCTCCCCCAGTTCACCTCTGCGCCATGTACCTGATGAATTCTGTGGTTCAGGTTGTGCAGATTGTTATGTGCAGGATGGTTTAGTGTTGGTCTGGCTGTATTTCATGGACCTCAGACACAAAAAAACTTCCATGCTGTTCCGCCATCTTGGCTCCTCCCCTTGTTGAGAATTTTTGCATTCGTGTTCATCAGGGGTATTGGCCTGTAATTCTCCTTTTTAGTAGGGTCTCTGTCTGGTTTTGGAATAAAGGTAATGGTGTCTTTATAGAATGAGTCTGGAAGCTTTCTTTCTGTGTCTATTTTTTTGGAACAGCTTGAGAAGGATAGGTATTAGCTCTGCTTTAAATGTCTGGTAGAATTCCCCAGGGAAGCCATCTGGCACAGGACCGTTATTTGTTGTGAGATTTTTGATAACTGATTCAGTTTCTTCACTGGTTATGGGTTTGTTCAAATTTTCTATTCTCGTTTGAGTTTTGGTAGTGTGTGGTGTCTAGGAATTTTCCCATTTCTTCCAGGTTGTCCAGTTGGTTGGCATAGAATTTTTCATAGTATTCTCTAATAATTGTTTGTATTTCTGTGGTGTTGGTTGGGATCTTTTCATTCGTGATTTTATCTATTTGGGTTATCTCTCTTTTCTTTTTAAGAATTCTGGCTTGGGGTTTATCAATTTTGTTTATTTTTTCAAAAAAACAGCTCTTAGATGCATTGATCTGTTCTGGTGTTTCTTTTTTTTTAATTCCAATTGTTTATTTCTGATTTAATATTTAGTATTTCTCTTCTTCTGCTGGCTTTGGGGTTTCTTTGCTGTTCTGCTTCCAGTTCCTTTAGGTGTATGGTTAGGTTTTGTATTGGGGATTTTTCTTGTTTCTTGAGATAGGCCTGGATTGCAATGTATTTTCCCCTTAGGACTGCCTTTGCTGCATCCCAAAGGGTTTGGAATGTCATGTTTTCATTTTAATTTGCTTCCATATATTTTTTAATTTCTTCTTTAATTGCCTGGTTGGTGCATTCATTCTTTGGTAGGATGTTCTTTAATCTCCATGCATTTTGAGGCTTTCCAAATTTTTCCTTCTGATTGATGTCATTGTGATCTGAAAATATGCATGGTATGATCTCAATTATTTTATATTTATTGAGGACTGTTTTGTGACTCAGTATGTGATCTATCTTGGAGAATGTTCCATGTGCACTCAAGAAGAATGTGTATTCTGCTGCCTTTGGATGAAAAGTTCCGAATATATCTGTCAAGTCCATCTGGTCCAGTTTCTTTATTGATTTTCTGCCATTGTTGTAAGGGGAGTATTAAAGTCCCCTGCAATTACCATATTCTTATTAACAAGACTGCTTATATTTGTGATTGATTTATATATTTGGTTCCTCAAGTTGGGGGCATAGGGGGCATAAACATTCACAATTGTTAGCTGTTCTTGATAGATAGACCCCATGATTATGATATAATGCCCTTCTTCATCTCTTGTTACAGCCTTTAGTTTAAAATCTCATTTGTCTTATATAAGTATGGCTACTCCAGCTTTCTTTTGACTTGTAGTAGCATGATAGCTGGTTCTCCATCCCCTTACTTTCAATGTGAAGGTGTCCTCAGGTGTAGAATGAGAATCTTGTAGACAGCATATAGATGGATCTTGCTTTTTTATCCATTCTGTTACCCTGTGTCTTTTAATTGGGGTATTTAGTCCATTTACTTTCAGAGTTATTATTGAAAGATATATATTTAATGTCATTGTGTATCTGCAGGTTTCATGCTTCTGGTGATGTCTCTGGTCCTTTGTAGTCTTTGCAGCATTCCACTCACAGAGTCCTCCTTAGGATCTCTTGCAGGCCTGGTTTAGTGGTGATGAACTTCTTCAGTTTTTGTTTTTCTGGGAAAGTCTTTATCTCTCCTTCTATTCTAAATGACAGCCTTGCTGGATAAAGGATTCTTGGCTGCATATTTTTAATATTCAGCACATTGAATATTTCCTGCCACTCCCTTTTAGCCTGCCAAGTTTCAGTGGACAGGCCTGCTACTAGATGCTTTCAGAATTCTCTCTTTATCTTTGTATTTTGCTAATTTCACTACGATATGTTGTAGAGAAGACGTATTCTTATTGAATCTGAAGGTAGTTGTCTGTGTCTCTTGGATTGGATGTCTTCTTCCTTCCCCAGATTAGGGAAGTTCTCAGCTATAATTTGTTCAAGTAAACCTTCTGCCCTTTTCTCTCCCTTATTCTGGAACTCCTATGATACAGATATTATTACATTTCATTGAATCAGTTCTCTAATTTTCCCCTTATGGCCCAGTATTTTCTTATCTCCCTTTTTCTTGGCTTCACCATTTTCCATAATTTTATCTTCTGTTTCACTTATTCTCCACTCTGCTTCCTCCATCCTTGCTGTCACTGCATTTAGTTTATTTTGCACCTCATTTACAACATTTCTTAATTCATTGTGGCTATTTCTTAGTTCCTTGATCTCTTGTAGCAATAGATTCTCTGCTGTCTTCTATGCTTTTTTCAAGCCCAGCTATTAATCTTATGACTATTACTCTCAATTCTTTATCACACATATTGTTTATATCTGTTTTGAGCAATTTTCTAGCTATCATTTCTTCCTGGAATTTCTTTTGAGAATTCTTCTATTTCATCATTTTGGCTAGTTTTCTGTCCTTTATGTGTTTTAATAGCTTGTTATATATCCTGCATGTTTAGCACTACTATCCTAAAAAGGGGTCATACCCTATCCAGGGTCTGGCCCTTCAGGAGGTGTTTTTGGAGTGTGTTGCATGCTCTCTCTTGTTGTGACTCTGGTTGTTTTATCTCCCTACTCATAGTGGTGGTTTGGACTGTCCACCAGGTGTGCTTTGATTTGTTCATTGAAGTAACCCTGGAAAAAATTATAAAAGGGAGGTGGTGGAAGAAGCCTTATTACATACAAAGACAGAAATGACAGGGGTGGGGAAAAAGAAAAGAGAGAAAAAAATTGACCAGGCAGAGAATCAGAGAAATTATATGGATTAATCGAGAGAGAGAGAGAGGAAAATAAAGAAGGAGGTACAAAAGACGTGTAGAAAGAATAGATTAAAAATGTCTGCTTAAACAAACCAACAACTAGAAAAGAGTAGGGAAAAATAAGAGGTAGCAAAGGAAGGAAAAAAGTGTGTGTGTGTGTGTGTGTGTGTGTATACACATATGTGTGTCTGTGTGTGTATATGTATACATATATATACATTATATATATATATATATATACATTATATATATATATATATATATATATATATATATATATATATATATATATAAAATAAGAATTGAGCAAGAATCAAATCAGAAAATGCAAAACCACTGGATGGGTATCTGATGGTCCTTTGGAACCAGTGGCTATGCTGGTCTGGAGGAGGGACTGTCTGGTTGGTCAGTGTCAATCTTGCTCCAGTAGATATGCAGTTACCAGGCATGGAGGAGGGGCGTGGTTTGGTGTAGGCAGATCCTGCTTCCACTATGGGCCTGTTGTTGGTTCCCTGAAGCACCACCTTGTTGGTGATGGGGAGAAAAATGGCAACACCCCAGTCTCTCCTCCCCAGACTGAGTGTCCCAGATCACTCTGTTCAGGCCATCCTCACAGTGCTGTGCAGGCACAAGCAGGCTGGTTTTTCCAGCTCCACAGTCTCCAGTGCTTCCCAGGCACTAGGCTGGGATTCAAACCCCACCACTCCTGCTCTGCACCCCCTCCCCCCCACCCCGTTTCCAGTGAAGTGCCACTCTGCCCAGCAAGCTGACAAAGGGCCTCTGGCTGGCAGACTCCTGCAGGGTCTTTTGTCCTTGAAGGCTATTTACCTTCTTCCCACAGCACTCAAGGGAGGAGATTGCTCTTTCTGACTGCATTTCTGAGCTTGCTGCTGAGCCTGGGGTTGGCTCCCCTCCTTCCCAGGCATGGAAACAGGGTGGCCCCAGTACAGAGAAAGCCTTGCAACCCTGGAACAAGTTAGAAATTGGTTCTTCATTTTTTTCCATTCCCTGGTCCAAATACAATCCCTACATTTGTCCAAATACAATCCCTACACTTCCACAGCCTCTCTTTCTTTTTGTCCCCCCACAGAAGAGGATCCCTCCCTTCCATGCCTTCACCACCTGTTTTATCTCTCCCAGTTCTCAATCATGCACCTATGGCCCGCCAAGTTGTTCCTGTGGATGCCTGGAGACGTTTCTGTCACTCTGTAGTCCAGATTCCTGGACTTCCAAGTCTTCTGGCCTCAACACTGCTGTGTTTGGGGGACGAGGGAACTTCGGGTACCCTACTTCTCCACCATGTTGACTCCTCCCCTGAGCCTGGGATTCTTAACGCTCCCAGAGAAATGGTACCCCCCAGTTGTAGCCACCTGTGCTCTCTGCCCCTCCTGCCATTCCATGTGGCATTCTGGCAGATCTTTGGGACTCAGAAGATGGGCCTCAGGGGACTCAGTGGGGCCATCTCACTCAGAGATCCTGTAGTCCTGTTTCCACCAGAGTTCTCCATCTGCGCCTGGGCTCTGGGGAACCCTCAGTGAGAGGAAGCTACAGATGAATCTTCCTGAAACAGTTCACCCACAGCAAATTCTGTATGTGTAGGCTCTACACTGCTGGCATATTTCTATAAGGTTGCAGTGTAAATTAAATTTCTGTAAATCTAATCCTCTACTAGAGGGACACTTAATGCCATTCCAAAATGCAGTATCTTATGTTTTTTTGCCTGGCAATGGCTTATAAAAATCCAGTGTTAAGTAAATCTATAGCTCCTGACTTGAGGACCAGGTGGCTACTGATTTATAAACACACGTATCCACTAGGAAATGTCTTACGTTTCAAGGAATATTTTCATAAAGCCAGAAAAAAAACTCTGGTGATGCAAATAACCTCTGCTTATTAGGATACTTTGTAAATTTGGAGTTCCTTACAATGACACTAGTGGCATATCCTTTGGTGTGCATCCACAGTACACCAAAGATGGAAAAGAAAGAGACCTCGAGGCCGGGGCTTCCAAGGCAGTTTTGGGATTTACAGGGGTAGCTGTGGGCAGATGAGGGCTCTTCCACATGGGGCATGGTTCGAGGAAGATGGAAGGGTCTGGCACAGCTCCCTCTGCCTGCTGTTTTTCCACCTCTGCACCTGTTTAATGCTCCCTGCTTCTGCCACTGTAACAGGATCCTCCCTGAGCCTAGAAATGCGCCTCTTTCTCCCTCTTGCTGCAAAGAATGAACAAGCTCTGGATGTCACAGTGAGCCAGAGTGAACAAAAAGTCTCACTGGCCAGGCAGGAGGCCCTGGTGGGAGAAAAATGAGGTAGCCAGGACCAGCGCTGTACCACCCTTCATTATCAGCCCCTGTGCCTGGGAGAATTCTCATTGTCCTGGTGTGCCAGGAGAGCCTGTGCTTTACCTGGGGACCTGCTAGTGACGGAGGAGGGACAGGAAGGAAGACTCTTTGGGGAGTGAGTTCTCCTGGATCCACAGAAGCATGTAAACACCCTCATGTAATGATCCCTCAACATGGGCTGCATAGTTGGTTTACTAGTAACGGGGTAAACTGTAGCACAGTAAGCCAGCCTTTGCCCGGCTGGTTCTGTATATGTTCTAAGCTGTGCGTCTGGTAAAGATGGAGAGGAGGGGGGACTGTGCTAGTCCATGAATGTCAGCCTCTGTCATCTGGAAACTCATGCTCAAATCAGTAGAAGAAACGTGGCTGTCGAGGCTGATAGTACATGTTTTGCCTTCTGTTACCACTAAGTAGGGCAGTGTCCATGTTGATGCCTGTGGGTCAGGAGACTAAATCTAGGAACCACAGATTTAGTGGCTGGCCTGGGACACGAGGCCCAAGCTGAAAAGGCAGTGTCTGAAAGAGGCCTGAGGGCATGGGGTGGCAGACTGGTACCCAGTGATGTTTGAATATGTGACTTAGAAGGAAATGTTAAGATCACCTGTTTCCTGGGGTGCCTGAGGGGCTTTGTCAGTTAAGCGTCTGACTTTGGCTCAGGTCATGATCTCATGGTTCGTGAGTTTGAGCCCTGAGTCAGGCTCTGTGCTGACAGCTCAGAGCCTAGAGCCTGCTTTGGATTCTGTGTCTCCCTCTCTCTCTGCCCCTCCCCAACTTGTGCTCTCTGTCTCTCTCTCTCAAAAATAAATAGATATTAAAAAATGAAAAAAAAAGAGACTACCTGTTTCCTGCCCATTGCAGACAACCACTCTACAAATCCCCATGGAGGTTGTCGGCCAGGCTTGGCTTGAGCACACCCAGTCCTGCGTGTTCGCTGAAGCCAATTTCCATTCATTGGCCCCAAATTCTAGAAAGACCTTTCTGGAACTGAATCAGTCTTTCTCTGCACAATTCCACTTACTGGTCCTGACTCTGATTTCTTATTTCTTGACAATAAGTCTAAATGCCTCTTCTTCACAATAGGTCTCTAGATATTTGGAGATGATTATTCTCCTGATTCTTAGACTTGTCAGCACCGTGTAACTTCCCTCCAGAAGTTCTCTTTCTCTTCTCCCTTCTCGATGTTATTTCTCTCAAACCATCCTTGTTTCTTTTGCCCAAGTCCACCTTTCCATCTTTCTGCATAAGGAAAAGATCAGAAATTTACTTTGACGTAAGATTTTCTTCCACTTCTGGCTCCCAGAGAGCTTGCTTGCTTGCTCATCTTTCAAAGCACTCAAGGCTTTTGTCATGGACCACTATGAGTTCACCATGCTGGAATTTCTCAGATCAGGCATTCTAGGCAGTTTTCAAAGGTTACTGATGGGGGTTCTAGGGTGCAGGCACGCCTCAGAAGATGTGGTGACTTTTCTCTGGAACTGAAGCATCATTACTTCAAGAAAAGTTGGAAATATGTGCTGGGCTTATGGTCGGAGAATACAGATTTTTTCATCCAAGTTACATGTAGAGGGAAAAAATCCTAACTTTTTCCTCAGCTTTTCAAGGAACTGCAGCTACCTCCCATTTGATCTGATTTTGTGCTCCTAGATTTGGTTTGTGGTAAAATCGTAGCCAGAACTGCACTCATCATGTTTCCTAGGACACTTATGTCTCCTGTGTTCCTTGCTGTGCTTCCTGGTATGGCAGCTGGAATGTCACAGCCACCGGGCACTGTAACTCCCACCTCTTCCTCATCCCCTCCCCACATTTGAGTTGTGTGACTTCCATCTCAGAGCTGTCTTTCAAAGCCAGCTTCCTCTTTCTTCTCCTGGCTTCACTGTTTCCCGCTTGTAGTTTTCTGTCTTCTCCAGTCCAATCTGCCTGAGGTCCTCTGCTGGTCTTTCTGTGCCCAAAGGATAAAACCCAAATACATTTTCTTGGCATGAGAGTCCCTTCCAAATCCACACATTCCCTCTTTTGACAAATATCCAATGAACACTGACCCTGGGCTGCTGACTGTGCTGCACACTTTCTTCCTGCTGTCCTTTGTTCCAGTCTCACTGAACAGGTACAGATTTTCCCAGATACAGAAGGCTCCTTCAGATGCCATGTGTCTTTCCATGTCTCATTCCCACTTCCCGCAAAGCTCCTTCCATCTTTCTCTTCCTACTCACCTCTCAAGCCCACTTAAATGTCAACTCCCTATGAAGTCTTCTTTGGTTCCTGCAAGAGAGTTGGTCGTTCCTACTTATGATTCCCCATTGATAGGCTCATATTTCTGCTGTATAACTTATCTTGTGTATTTATTTACTTATATGTCTTTACTTGCTCTTCTCTTGGCTCTGACCTCCTTCAGGCAAAGAATATGTTTTATTTCATCCTTTTATCTCCGGTTCCTGGTACCATGTCTGCCACATGTTAAGGATATAATAAGAGAATAAAACCCCTCAGTATGAGTAGCATGTTCTGTGACTGAATTAGATGGAAGGAGAAAACAAGTGGTTGAGGCTCCCAGCTCTAGAATCATACTGTATAGGTTTAAATGGTAGTCCTGCTACTTCTGGTGTGAACTTGTACAAGTTGTCTTTAATCAAGCTTAATTTTTTCTCATCAGTAAAATGGGTAGAATAATAGGATTTTCTTTATCAGGACTATTTGGTGATAACTAAAAGCACAGTTTGGTTTATTTCAAGGTAAGTGCATTATTCTTTGTGAGGGGTCTCCTGAGAGTAAATATGGAAAACAATAGAATGGGGAATCTTGAGAAGAGGGAAAAAGAGAAAATGCAGAGAGTTTAATTGAGAAAAAGGAAAGAAAGGAGGGGCAGTCTTTACCAAATTCTTTTTACTGGAGTTTCCATACATTAGTCAAATTTATCACTTAAAACCCACATTTTTTTTCTCCCTAACTATAGCCTGAATTAATCTATTCATTGATTTTATAGTTATAGATAGTTCAGAGTAAATCTTTCACAGTGACAGGTACTTTTCCCTTAGAGCAGGACTCACACACTATGATCCTACAGCATAAAAGTCAAGGGCTCAGAACTAACACCATTTTCATATAGACTCAGAAAACAAGAAAAAGAGAGATCCATATGGGAATGTTACTGAGCTGAGGAGAAATGGAAGCATGGATGCTTGACCACATAGACAATAAAATCAGGTAATTGAAAGAGACCCTTATCAAGATTGGCAATAAAATCAAGAGTGAAGATTCTTTTGCCAGGCTGGAATAGGGGATCAGCATGATCAAGGTATTAGAGTGGGTTAACTGCTGGAATAAACAGTCCCCAAATCTCAGTGAGTTAGTACAGATTTATTTAATTATTTATTCATTGCTCAAGTCCAGTGCAATTTATGAGATGGTTAAAAGGAGAGTGCTTCATGAAATCATTCAAGATTAAGACTCTGTCCATGTAGTCACTCTGTCATCATCTAGGGTCTCAGTGTCCTCCTCTGGGTCCTGGTAAACAAGGAAAGAGAGAAAGGTCTAATGAGTTGGGCCTGGGTTCACATTCCACTGGCCCAAACCCATTCACATGACTACATTTAAATGCAGAGGAAGCTGGGGAAATTTGTGTATCTGTGAACCCAAGGAGAAAGTAGAAATAGCTTAGAGAACACTTTCCAGTCTGCCATGAGGGATGGAATGCAATAAGGTGGTGAAGTGCAAAGCCCAAGATTTAAGTTCAAAATGTCAAGTTCACAAATGTAAGATATAGGTGGCTTGGCTCAGCAGTTAAGACAGAAACAAAAACAAATTGGGTTGGAAAAAACGTGGGGTTCTGGTTGGCCATAAGATTACTGTTTAGCCAAGAATACTTTCTTCTTCAAAAAAAGGAATGCGGGACACCTGATTGGCTCAGTCAGTTAAGCATCCGACTTTGGCTCAGGTCATGATCTCATGGTTTGTGAGTTCAAGCCCTGCGTCAGGCTCTGTGCTGACAGCTCAGAGCCTGGAGCCTTTGGATTCTGTGTCTCCCTCTCTTTCTGCCCCTACCATGCTCATGCTGTCTCTCAAAAATAAATATTAAAAAAATTTTTTTAAAGGAATGCAAATGTGCGAACTATATTTCAATAAAAAAATAACAAAAATTTAAACGAATTTAGTATACAACTACTAAAACAAAAAAGGAATGAAATATTCAGGTGTGTTAACAAAGGAAATATATTTCCTTTACACACACACACACACACACACACACACACACACACACATGAAATATCATAGACTATCTTCACTCTTTTGGTTAGCTGTGTGTCCTTGACTAGGATACTTAAATTATCTAAGCCTCAGCTAGCTCAGCTATAAAATAGGACTAAAGTTGTGGTGTATATCAGTGTATCAGTTAACTACTGCCATAATTATGGACTTAAACATAACCCCCATATTCAGCTTCAAACAATATCATTTTTCTCGCTCATGTATCTGGAGGTTGACTGAATTAGTATGCTTCAGGCTACAGGTCTGCAAGGGGGCCATGTGGTGTTTTCTCCAATGATGTTTGTCATGGGTCTCAGGCTGAAAGAGAAGCACTTGCCACTAAGTGGGGGAAGCAGTGCTCATGGCCAGGGCAGGCAGGCCAGAAAAAAATATGCAATGCCTTTTTAGGTCTTGGCCCAGTGTTGGCGCCTGGTCACTTCTGTCCATATCTCTTTGTCCAGAGTGAAGCCACATAGCCAAGTCCAGTGTCAATGGGGAAGGGAAATGAGGTCCATCTGTATGAGTGATGGGTACTGTGAAGTCACATATCAAAGGGCATTCTACTATAGGTGAGAATGAAGATTCAATCTGCCACACTGATATTTATAAGGTTGTGGTGATGATTTAAAAGTATGTAAAGCATCCACTACCATGACTGGTAACATAAGGGTTCAGTAGATAGACACAATGATGATAGTTACAGTGATGATAATGATGTATTCAGAAATTGTATCCTATACTCTCCATGGCTCAGAACACAGCTACTGAATTGTGTTTAATTTTGGTTGCCATCTTTAAAAAGAAACACATTAACAAGCTAGATTGCATGCAGAGAAGTTTTAGCATAAGAGCCTAGGAATCTAGAAGCTATTGAAGGAACAAAAAATACTTAGTCCAAAGATCAGTTCACATAAAGAAGTAAATACACCCAAATTCCAGAAGGGCTATCTCATTGCAAAAGGAATAAACTTGTAGAACAGTGGAAGGAGCTGCCAGTCTGGGGGAATTCTCTTAGAGTTAAGTAGATAATGGGAAGCCCATGGACACTTGCTGGGGAGAAGCATGGCACGGGCTGTTAGCTTGCTGAGCAAAGACACGCACGACGGGAGGCAAAGAGTAGTGAGCAGAGCCATTTTATCCACAGTCGAACAGATGAGCTGTGGGGAGCAGGTTGGGAGGTCAGAACAGAGCTGAGGTTTCTGAGTGGGAAAACACAGATCTTAGCTCCCCTTTCAGTTCATTCTGGTCTCACAGATTCACTGGCCCTTCATTCCAATGAGTGTGTTGTATTTCACATTGATTCTACAAACACACTGCCCTCAGTGCCCTCTTCAATCCCCCAAGTCCCAAATGGACAGTGTGAGATTCGCCAAGCAGTGACCCAGTCCTCCTCCTCTAAGCTTGAGTCTCCCCTCCCCATTTTTCCCAATCAGCCTTAATTAAACTGTTTGAAAGCTACAGCTTGATTTTAATTAGAGCAAAATTGGGAAGATTAGAATGAAATTGGCCAATCATTGTTTACGGGCCGTTGTTTGAGAACACAGCAGGCTGCTAAATTACCTACATGCTAGGCTTCTTGAATTCTACCAGATAGTGGGAAGGACAGGGGCACAGGGGCATTGGGGGAGGGCTGGCCCCATCTCTGCTCTGGTGCCTCCTAGGGTTGCATGGACTGAGGTATTATTTAACCAGCGGGCTCCTGGACTGAAGTCTTCCTGTCTTGGAATTTCTCCCTGGTTAACAAGGCCAAAGGATTTCCTGGGAAGTATGATAGAGGTGTACCAGGATCCCTGAACTTGAGCACAGGTCATAGCCAAAGGCAGCAAATCATTCATGAGGTGGTCTGGGTTCTTGTCAAACTCTACCACTGATAAAAGGAGACTTGGGTCACTTTTTTCAGTTTCTTTGTCTCTTCATTTTTAACCTATAAAAGGTTAATAGTTGAGTAATGATATTTCTGCTTCCTTTTCCCCGAGGTTCTTGTATAGATAAAATAGTTGAGCTTGTGTGAAAATTGTGTACAAACACTTTTAAAAATGAAAGGAAAGCTTACACCAATGTAAGAGATTATGGTTTTTATTATAATTTCTTTTTATAGCTCAGATTAATCATGTCTTATTCATTATAGCAGTAAAGGCTCTAATAGCTAAGTACATTACAGTAATCTGTTGTTGAGATAGAAATCTCCTGATGATGTGATGTGTCTAGAAATACTGCCTCTGTACAGGAGCCAAAACATGATATATCCCTCAGTCCCTAAAATTGTCCAGCTAAAGAATGTGAAACCATCTTAGGTATCTCACTGAGGTAAATAACTCAATGGTGGCCCAAGTCCTGTGGTGGGAGCAGTAGCCCTGGATGTGAGGTATATTGGCAGAAGGATGAAAAAAAAAAAAGGCTTCTTTGTGATCTGGGACTCTTCAGGAAAATAAGCAGTGCAATCCTCTGTGGTGTTTATTGAAATTCCTGTGTCAAATTGGCAAGTCTCAAGCTAGCTGGGGAAAGGCAACTCTCCAAGAGAAAGGTGAGCTCTGAGAACAAAGACGTTTGCATTTATCCAGAACTGGTTGGTATGTGAAAAATTTTCCCATGGTCATTGGTTGACAGTTCACATAGACAAAGTAAAGTCATGGGAAAAATGGAAAGAAAACTATTTGTGTCTTTAGCTAAGGCCAATTCATCTTTTTTTTTTTTTTTTTTTTTTTTTTTGCTCCAAAGTTCTTAAATATTTAATTCAATGACCTGTCCTGTGTCTCCCTTCATTTTTCAAGGAAAACCAGTCAGATTTGTTTTTCTTCGAAGTATGGTTCCTACCAAAAACCACCTTTTGGAGAATGATAACTCAGTCCCTTCAGCATTTGGCAGTCCCTTTGAACACTGAAGGCTGGAGGAGGGTGGCCCCCCAAAAGAGGTTATTGGAAATAGATCAGGAAGGCCAAAGAAGAGAGAAGGACAGTATTTCCTATCATGACAGCCTACTCTTTCTGCCATTGTTTTAAAAGTGGTGCTTGGAGGTGGGCATCCTGGGCTCCACAGCTGCCATAAGACTTCTCCCCAACCTCTCTGGGAGTCCCAGCGCCTATTCTGAGAACTGCCGCCTGAGTGAGCAGGTGACGATTGGTTAGCTTTGCTGGAAACGGCATTGATTGTCTCCCCAGTAAACACAACCTGGGGTCTAACTCAGGAGGAACAAATGGGCTCCTAATACTCAAGGACATACTGATGCTGGGACGGGGTTGTGCCAAGCCTGCAAGGGGGCCACCCCAGAGGGGGTGGGTAGAGCTGCATATTCAGGGTACAGGAAATGAGGCTTTCCAAATGACAGCCATAGTGGTGGCCTTGGAAAGGTGCCTGAACATGCTTTCCCCACAGAAATGGAAAGATAGGTCTATTGGAAAACTGGTAACTATTAATTCACTATTAGCCCAAGGTCTCGGCAGAAGTACCTGTGTGGTAGGTTGCAGTGTTCCTGATTACTAGATTTCAGCCTCATTGAGGTATAGTTGTGTTTTTATTTTTAGACTGTGGATTTCCTTGTAAAATACTCTCACCTTGAAGGCTTCATAAGGGAGGTTTCTTCGGTAATGTCTCTTCACGGGGGCTGGATCAGTATTCTCAGTTTACAAGCCAGAAAGGTGGTGCTTCCGCACCGAGCTGCTGGAAACAGCACCGGGATGGAAGATCCCCAGCTGTGCTCTTTCCAAGTCTTTCAGAGCCAGGAGCCTGGGACCCTGCAGGGGGGCACACGTGCTGCCAGAGTTCTCGTTGACCTTGTATTACTTGGAAGAACGCAGTGCCATGGCGTGGTGGGTGACATTGGACTTAGAGGCTGTGACTTGGAGTCATTCTTTACTTACAACTTTCAAATTAGGAACACCTTGTAGCCAGTTAGTATTCTCATCAGAGCCCCTTTTGCTTCAAACCCAGAGCTGGTCCAGTCCCAAAGTCCTGCAGAAGCTCCTGTTGCCCGAGCTTGGCATGGCTGCGATTCTGCTTTCTTATTACAGGCCCTTTAGGTTCTGGGAAAATCCCTAAGTTCATGGACAACTAGAAACGTCATTTGTGGGCGATCTGGACCATTAGGGTTGAGCAGTGTGGGACACAGAAAGCTACCATCGTTTCAGAATATATAGAGATATTTTGGATTTTGCCTACCATATTCTCTGTGTTGGTGTGTACAAATGCTATAACACACTGGGTTTTAGCCTCCGGTCTGGATTATACCTTTCCTAAATTCTGTTTTGGTTGTTATTAATAACTTTATGGGCATGTTAACCCTTTGACAAAAATGTATGTTGTTCACTCTGGGCTAATCTAAAATATGGTGGAAAATGGAATCAACTTCTTACTTATAGCAGCCTATTGGATACCCTTTCCGGGTACCACTTGAACAGCTTTGCAGGTGGAGTCCACGTTGGAGTGTTCTGGTGGCCCTTTGCTTTAACCTGGGAGCCCTTTAGTGGTCTCTGCTGTTCTAAAGGCACTTTCCACAGGGGCTTCACCACTGTTGGAGACGTTTGCTCTCTCAGACTGTTTACTGCCTGACAAACACAGTGGGGGAAGATTTTAAGAGAAATGGCTAAATTGAAATGGAGATTTACTTGATGTCTTAATTGAAACAAAGATGATGGCTTAATTGAAGTAGTGTGTTAATATAATTGATATATAGAAAACATCCTTTTCCTAGGGAAAAAAAAAAAAAGAGCCTTGATTATTTTATTACTGGAAAAAAAACTGCTAAACGAGAAATAGGAAATGAACATTTATTCTCTGAATAGCTCAGGCTGCCTTCCAGTATTGCCTTCTGAGGTTTTCAGATGCTGGAAAGAACCAGGTTAATAAGTTCTGTAAGTACATTTTTACCACTTTCTGGCTCAAACTTCTTTCACAGATGTTTCCCCCATTATTTTGATTCAATGAAGGGCCCCCAAAGGGCAGGGAAGAAACTTAGCGAAGTAGAAGAGAAAACCACCAGGCACCCTCCGAGCCTGAACCTTCTTGCCAGCAGCTGAGGCCTATGCCTAATTCTGGGCTGATACCTGCACAAAATCGTGGTTGTTCTTTTGAGTCTCACAGGGTCAGTAGACTAGCATGGTGCTAAAAACTGTGGACTACAAAGCCAGACATCTTCTATTCAAACCCTGACTCTGCCACCTACTGGGTGTTCCCCCAGTGGGCAAATTAACTTATTTGTGCCTCAATTTCCTCACCCATAAAATGAGGATAATGATATTTTCCCCCTTGTAGGGGTGTTTTGAATATTGTATTGGTTAATGCTTGTAAGATGCTTGGAATGCTTGGCACATACTAAGAATTCATTAAATGTTAACCATTATTTTTTATTATTTGCTCATAAAATGCTTCCTAAGACAGTATCATTCACTTTTTCTAAGTCATTTGTTATTCTGTGTTATGATTTCCTGAGAAGCCATAGGAGTTGGAATCAGGCCTTTATCTTTGATTTCTCCCATGGTACTCTGTATATGGACTTGATTTTAACTAGGTCTCAATTTCTCCTTCTGCAAATGGGTGTGCTGAAGCCACCTTCATCCAAAAAGGTTTTGCTTTGCTGTATGTATTTTGGATGTACAGTCAATTCATGTTTATATAGAGAACCAAAGGAATGAAATGTTCCAGGTGATGAAATATTTTCATTGAAAGGTAATAAACATTTAAAAGTAATTAGAATACCATAAAATACACTTAGTCTACACAAGGGAAAATAGCGTTACAGAAACAGCAGTGAGGTATTGACCTGGGTTTTAATCTCAGCCACTTTCTAATTCTGTAACTTCATGCAAATGATTTTCTCAACCTCTCCGGGTCTCGCTGTTGCTGTTGTCACCACCATCATGGTTGTTAAAAGCACTGTGGTGGGGTCAGGACACTAGCTTTTTGTTCTGGTTCTGGTACAAATTGGTTACATTGCTTTAAGCAAACTGCTTCCCTCTCTTGTTTTGTGGTTTTCAATCATAACGTAAGAGGAGAGGAATAGACCTTCTCAACGGGTATGCTTGCTGGCACCTGGTAGTACTGCAAATGGATATGGATGGGTATGGGCATGGCCATAGGTTGACCCTTCTGCTCTTGGGGCAACTGGGCAAAATCTGGGCAGCCTATGTTGCTTATTTCCTCTTGTCTGATCCCAGTGCATCCCATGGAGAATTTTCAATGTACACAATAATATGAAAAAATTGGCAAATGGGACTAAAATGTTCCTTTTAATTCTAATAGCCCAAGTTTCCCTCTTGATAGTTGTGTGACATCAGGAAAATTAGCTTTCTGAGCTTCCACAGCTTGGTTCATTTAAGTAAGATGTGCTCAAAACTCTTGCTGGTTTGGGTAAAATATATATTGTCCCAAGTCTGATGTTGGACAAAAGAAGATGAAGACTAAGGAAAAGTGCCTAACTCCAAGATTGTTGCTTCTTTTGGTGACCTTGAACCTTAGGAGTGTGGCAGAAATTGTTATACCCATTGTAGGGGGGTGGGGCTGCGGATCATTAACATTAGATATAAACCACACCCAGAGTCTGGATGGGGGCTCCAAACTCACTGGACTTCAGAGTGTTGACCATGGGTTCAGAATGTACCTCAGGGTTTGGAAGTTGTCCATGTCCACTGGAAGAGGGCCCAGACTCAGTTTACCAAAGCATAAGAAAATACCATCAGTGCCTTGACTTACATATTAAAAGTGCACAAAATCATCCCTGCAAATTGTATTTCTATAAATCAAATCTAATTTTCCCATTGATATGCATACACATTTAGGATGCTTTACTTTCATTTCAGATCAATCATGAATTGGTAGTTGCTCCTATGTATCTCATCTTGTAGCTTTTTTTATCTAGTTGTCAATAATTTGCAAACAATTAAAGGATTAGTAGAGCTATGACAGTAAATAATTGACTATTTTGAATAAGTAAAATAAATGAGAGAACCTCCCAATCATTCAACAAAGATATACTGAACATCCATTATCGTGTTGTTAGAAGTACTAGCATTGTTCTATTGCTGTTGAATAAGACCAAAAGAATCGATCTTGCCTTCATAGAGTTTGTTTTACTGCGAGAGAAAGAAAATTTAAAAATATATTATGACAGTGATGAGTGCTAAAAAAGATACATAAAGCAGAGCATGGGACAGAGTCTGGGAGAGAGAGGGTGCTCTTTGAGATGGGATGGTCAGGGAAGGCTTTTTCTAGGAGGTACTCTTTGGCAGTCTTGAATAAAGAGACTAAGCAAGCAATGTGACCACCAATTTTTATTTATTAAATTTAATTAAAGTGGGAGCTACCTCTATGGTAAGGTGATCTTTCCTTTTGGTGAAGGTTTAGACCATTGTAAGAAATTATGAAAAATGGAAGAATGCCTGCTTTTTATTTCTCCTAGTAATTTAATTGATAGGATAGAAATTCTTTATTAGTTGATGAAGCCTATGTGTGGCCTACCACAAAGCAGGGAAGCTGGGTTTGGTATCAGATTAAAAATACCATCACCATGATCCAAGTCAAGGAGCTTACTGCCTGTGCTTTCTTCTGAGTTTTATGGTTTCAGGGCTTAAGTTCAAGTCTTTAATTCATTTTGAGTTCATCTTTGTGTATGGTGGAAGATAGGGGTCAAATTTAATTCTTTTGCATGTGGTTACTCAGTTTTCCCATTACCATTTACTGAAGAGACTGTCCTTCCCCCATTGTATATTTTTGGTACTTTAGATACAAATTAATTGGCCATATATGTGTGAGTTTTGTTTCTGGGTTTCCTGTTCTGTTCCATTATCAATGCGTCTGTTTTTAGGCTAGGCCCATAATGTTTTGATACTACAGCTTTGTAATGTAGTTTGAAATTAGGAAGTGTGATGCCTCCAGCTTTGTTCTTTTTCTCAAGATTCTTTGGCTATTTGGGGTCTTTTGTGATTCCATACAAATTTTAGGATTGCTTTTTTTCTATTTTATGGAAAATGCCATTGGAAATTTTATAGGGATTGCAATGAATCTGTAGATTGCTTTGAATAGAATGGACATTTTAACAATATGGATTCTTCCAGTCCATGAACTATCTTTCCATTTATTTGTGTCATCTTCAATTTCTTTCATCAATGTATTATACAACTTTCAGTGTATAGACAGACCTCTTGCACTCTTCATTAAGTTTATTCCTAGGTATTTCATTCTTTTTGGTGCAACTGTAAATGGGATTATTTCTGTAATTTCTCTTTCTGATATTTTGTCATTAGTTTGTAGAAATGTAACTTATTTTTATATATTGATTTTGTGTCTTGCAACTTTGCTAAATTTGTTTATTCTAAGTTTTTTTTGGTGGAGTCTTTAGGGTTTTCTATATATGATATGTCATCTGTAAACAGACAGTTTTACTTCTACCTTTCTGATTTGGAGGCTTTTTAATTCTTTTTCTTGCCTAATTGCACTGGCTAGGACTGCCAGTATTATGTTGAATAAAAGTGACAGAAGTGGGCAACTTTGTCTTGTTCTGATCTTAGAGAAAAAGCTTTCAGCTTGTCACCATTGAGTCTAATGTTAGCCGTGGGTTTGTCATATATGGTCTTTATTATGTTGAAGTATGTTCCCTCTACACATTTTTTGTTCAGGGTTTTTATCGTAAATGGATGTTGAATTTTCTCAAATGCTTTTTTTTTTTTTGCATCTACTGAGATAATCACATGATTTTTATACTTAGTTTTATTAGTGTGATGTATCATATTGATTGACTTGCAAATGTTGAACCATCCTTTCATTCCTGGAATAAATCCCACTTGATTATGGTGTATGATTGTTTCCATGTACTGTTGAATTCAGTTTGTTAATAGTTTTTTTGGAGATTTTTGCATATATGTGTATCAGGGATACTGGCCTATAACTTTCTTTTCTTGTAGTGTCCTTGTCTGGTTTTGGTATCAGGGTGATGCTGGCCTCATAAATTGAGTTTGGAAGTTTTCCCTCCTCTTCCATTTTTGGAAGAGTTTAGGAAACACTGGTAGGAATTTTTCTTTAAATGTTTGGTAGAATTCACCAGGGAAGCCATCTGATCCTGGACTTTTGTTTGTTGGGAGTTTTTTTATTACTGATTCAATCTTCTTTCTAGTAGTTGGTCTGTTCAGATTTTTCTATTTATTCATGATTCAGTCTTGGTAGGTTATATGTTTCTAGGAATTAATCTATTTCTCATAGATTGTCCAATTTATTAGTATATAATTGTTCATTAAAGTCTCTTGTGATCCTTTGTATTTGGGTGGTATCATTTGTAATGTCTCCTCTTTCAATTCCAATTTTATTTATTTGAGTCTTCTTTTTTTTCTTGGTTAGTCTAGCTAATGATTTGTCTATTTTTCAAAATCTTTTCTGAAAAGCAGATTTTATTTTCATTGATCTCTGCTATTGTCTTTTTAGTCTCTATGCCATTCCTTTCCAGTCTAATCTTTGTTATTCTTTCTACTAACTTTGGGTTTAATATGTTCTTCTTTTCTAGTTCCTTGGAGTGTGAATTTGGTTATTATTTAAGATCTTTATTTTTTCTTAGTGTAGGCATTTATCACTATAAACATCCCACTTAGAACTACTTTTGCTGCATCACATACATTTTGGTATTTGTGTTTCCATTTTCATTTGCCTCAAGATACTTTTTTATTTCTCCTTTGACATGTTGGTTATTCAAGAGCATGTTGTTTAACCTCCATGTATTTGTGAATTTTACACCTCTTGTACTTTCTAGTTTCATTCAATTGTGGTTGAAAATGATGCATGATATAATTTCAGTCTTCTTAAATCCATTAAAATTTGTTTTGTGACCTAACACATGAGCTCTGAAGAATGTTCCATGTGCACTTGAGAATAATGTGTTTTCTCCTGCTATTGAATGGAATGTTCTGCATATATCTGTTATGTCCATCTGGTCTAATATGTAGTTTTAAGGCTGATATTCCCTTGTTGATGTTCTATCTGGATGGTCTATCCATGGTTGAAAGTGAGGTATTGAAGTCCCCTCCTATCGTTGGAACTGCTATTTCTCCTTTCAGATCTGTTAGTGTTTGCTTGATATGTGTAGTTGTTCCCATGTTGGGTGCATAACTATTTACAAATGTTGTATTTTGATGAGTTGATCCCTTTGTCATTATATAATGCCCTTCTGTGTCTCTTGTTACAATCTGGCTTAAGGTCTACTCTATCTGATATAAATATAACTACCCCAGGCTTCTTTTGGGTTTCCATTTGCATGGAGTATCTTTTTCCATCCCTTCACTTTCAGTATAGGTGTCCTTAATGCTGAAATGAGTCTCTTGTGGGCAGCATATAGTTATTGCTGTTGTTTTTTTAACCTATTAAGTCACTCTTTCTTGATTGGCCATTTGGCCAGTTAGACATGAGATCAAGTGATTGCTCATCATGCTGCAGTGGGGTTTGGTATAGAAAACACTTTGACAGATATCCCGTACTTTAATTAAAGTTTAGCATTTCCTGTACAAAGGAAATAAATGATAATGTATTATTATGAACTTGCCTTCTTAGATAAATAAAGCCACACAATGGGAATTTTAAAAGACTTTGCTGGAACCTTGAATTATTAGTCGTCTCTTTTGTTTCCCTGGTAATATTTGGCACATGCCCCTCCTCTCTGTCTCAGTCTCTATAGTTAGATGGGAGAATTCTATAGGTTTAAATTGGGCATGGATTTTTATTATTTTGGAGCTCTTTTTATTTTTCTGCAGCCCTGTCATTTGTAGTCCATGGATTTGGGGAGAAAGTTAGACCAAACTTCAGCACTGTCATAAAGAGCAGAGTGGGGTAGGTGAGAAGGTTGAGAAGACCTTGAATTTTGTTGTTCCCTAAGGCAATGGAGCTGGTCCTTCTGAGTATAATTTGAAAGGCTATGGAAAAGTACTTTCTCACTAATGGATGTGATCCTTTCAATTTCATCCCAGGACAGATTCCCCTTGGAAATGTGTCCCTTTCAGTGAGGATCAAAGTATGAAGATTAAAGATCTAGATGGGACTAGAAAGGAATTTGGAATTTTGCCATCTTATAGAATAAGGCTTCTCAAAAGATGGGTTCTCTTAGGTCTTTTCAGGGTGTCCATATTAACATCTGCACTGATGGCACAAAAAACCATGGTGAATAAAACTACTGGCATCTGTGTTTGAATAAAGGCAGTCTCACCAAATCACACCAGTCATCTCCATCATTACATACTTACACCTAAGCACACACACACACACATGCTTGTTTTTATGCTAGATTCACATGAGAACGTCCTTGAAGCAGTTAAACTTATTAATTTTATTAGATATTGACCCTTAAGTATACACCTTTTTTAAAATAGGCTCCATGCCCAGTGTGAGCCTTGAACTCATGACCTAGAGATCAAGAGTTGCATGCTCTACCAACTGAGCCAGCCAGGCACCCCGACACATCTTTTTAATATTTTGTATGATGAAATGTAAAATAAACATAAAATGAGTCTAAGGCTACTGAAGAATGATGATTGTCTCGGGGAAAGATGCTTTTGTGATTGAATTGTAAGCTGAACTAGTCGCATTTTCATTGGAACTGAATTTTCCTTCAAAGAACAGCCAACAGATAAACTGGTTATTTAGACACTTTAGTGTCTGGCAAACATTTTCTCAAAAAATAAAGGGGGGGGGGATAAAGTAAGCCTACCTCTTCAAGGAAAACAGCTAACAGTATCTGTTGCCAGTGATAAAATTTAAGCATTCAAATGAAAATTAGAATTTTGGAAAACTTATATTTGTCATTATGAGCTTGGTAGCAGTTCCATTACTTAGCAACTTTATGCATGGGATTTGTGATATTAACAAATATGGTGTTTTGACATTATATAATGAAGTATCACAATGTGGAAGACCTGAATAATTCAGTGATCCCATACTTTTTGGATGACCATGCGTGATGTTTCAAAATCACAAAGGGTAAAAAGACCCATTCAAAATACAATATAGAACACTGGATTTTAATGTAATAGAGTATAAAAAGTGCGTTGATGTGGTTTCAGATTCCACTCTGTAACCTTTAAGGAATGACATTTGTTGCATTTAGTGAATATCCACAAAGACTACATAAGAATACATGCAGAAGCAAATATGAGAAAGTAGCCTTCTTCTGGTAAGCCAAATATTAAAGACACTTGCAAAAATGCAAAGTAATACCACTCTTCTTGCTAAATTGGCTTTGTTTCAGAACATATGGTTATGGTAATAAAAATATGTCATTTATGTTATATGTAATAGATTTACTGCTGTTATCTTTAAGTGAACTAATAAATAAATTAAAATTTTCTGTTTTAATTTTTAAAGTGGTAATTATCAATAGAGATAAGCCGCATAAATATGGGGGACTCCGTCATTTGTTAAGAGTGTGGACGGGTCAAAAGTTTGAGAACCACTGTTGTAGACCATACTCCTCACTTTCAAATGGGTAACTGAGGCCATGATAGGTGATGTGACTCATCCATTGAGTGGCAACTGTGACTAAATCATATCTCTGCAATCCATTGTTCTCATGTTTTCACTGTTTGCATAATTGTTTTCCCGTACTACACTACTACATGACTACCTGCATATGAGTAAGCAAATCAGAGACCCCAGTGAGAAAGCAGATGGGAATAGGTTCTGATGGAAGTCAGTTGACAGCCTGGGAATGGGAAGCTGGGTGGAAGGCCAAACGGCCTCTTGCAGGCAGTGGGTGCCTCCATGTGGAGGGGTGTGTGCTGAGGGGAGTGAGGAGGGTACAAGTGGAGGAAGAACATGACCTCTTTCAGATTTTATGTTTCTTGTTCTTAAATACATTGAGCTTTTCTTCATCCCTTGACTTTTCCACCAGGGAGTTTGCCCGTTGGAAAGTAAACAACTTGGCTCTGGAAAGGAGGGACTTCTTCAGTTTGCCATTGCCTCTTGCCCCAGAATTTATCCGGAACATCCGCCTCCTCGGAAGGAGACCCAACTTACAACAGGTTACTGAAAACCTGATAAAAAAGTACGGCACTCATTTCTTACTTTCTGCCACCCTTGGAGGTAAGCAACATCATGATCTTACACTAATTGGCTGTCAGATCATTGAAAATAGCTTTAAGACCCAAGGAGTATAGCTTGAGTCTTCCTGGGTCTTTGTTCTTCCTTGCCTGGTACTGCCTGAGAAATATTTTTCTTTCTGGTGCCTTTGAGAGCGGTATAATCTCTTGACATCCAAATTTACCTAGAACATTGCTATTTGCTTATAAGCATCCTCCTGAGGAGGGGGTGCGGGGTAAGGAGGTTGGGGGACTGACAGGCTCCTACTAAGCACTTGCCAGCAGGGGGCGCTCCTAGTTTTCTTTTGACAGAGCCTTCTCACCCAGAGGCTTTTCCACATCCTAATATTTGCTGTGGCTCTAGTTGTCAGACCCATGGGCAAAAAAGCAAATGTCCATTGGGTCCCTGACCCCTGCTTACCTCCCTAAAGATTGGTAACTGGACAAACCAATTCTAGTGATTCTGGGCTGGATAGGGACAAGGTTGGGTGTGGGGATGGTGTACCTGTGGCCAAATCAAAAGCTCTGAAGAGGCAGGGTTCTCTCTGCCCTGGGAAGAAGAAAGCAAGATTTATTATAACATTTAGCTCACTGTCTGATGGACAGAAAGGATCTCTCCAAGGGTTCAGGCCAGCTGCCGGCATGTGGTAGGTGCTGAGTGTTTGATGGGGAAGAGGGCGGGTGAGCTTCAAGGCTTTTGCCCTTTCTGAGGGAGCAGAAATATCCATGGTGACTTCTCATAAACAACTTGAGAGAGAAAATTTTATCTCCCCCATGGAGGTAGATTGCCTGAGACTGAGATCAATAAAGGATGTTAAATGGATAAGCTGGAGGGGAGGGGATGAGCTATGGGATAGTTAAAGAATGAAGGAAAAGGAGGAGGGCCTCTCAGGCAGTGATGCCGGTCACCTTGGGCACTGTGTGATGAGACTGTTCTGAAGACAGTGATGAGGAAGAGGTCGTCAGCAGGGGCAATGGGCTCCCTCTGAGCTCTGACTGTTCTGGCCAAGGGTTTCATGTTCTAATTGGCAGGGGATGCAGAAGGCCTCACCAATGGACCCATGTTGTTTGCTTTAGGAGAAGAGTCCCTAACCATTTTTGTGGACAAGCGGAAACTGAGCCGCAAGACAGAGACAGCAGGAAGTGCACCTGTAGTTGGGGGCAGTGGGAACAGCTCTGCCGTGTCCCTGGAGACCCTGCACCAGCTGGCAGCCTCCTACTTCATCGACAGAGAGAGCACTCTGAGGCGGCTGCACCATATCCAGATAGCCACGGGGGCCATCAAGGTAACAGCCTGTGGAGTACTGGGAGAGGGAGGGCAAACAGCAGAGAGAAAGCAAGGGGAAGGCTAGGGTCTTAGCCAGCTCCAAATCAGTCAGACCCGACTGATGGATGTGGGGAAGAAGCTTTCTGAGACGAGGCACAACCGTCCCTAAAAGGTGGCCCAGGTCTCCACTTGCACAGCAGAGAGTCATGTAGCTTCTACTGGGAGGCAGTCTCCAGCCAACGGACTGTTGGTAGAAAGGCAGACAAGGTCCTTATTCTACACCTGTTATGTTCTAGTGAGGGATGGGAATTTTACAGAGGTAAAAGCAAAGTAACTTTAGATAAAGATAGAAAGAAAAGACAGAGTCATAAGGTATGGATTTCCTGGGGTGGGAAAGGAACAGCTAATATTAGCCAGATTGGTCTGGGGAGGGAACTTTGGGTTTAAACTTTGAGGCTGAGTCTGAATGACCTCAGAGAAGAGTATTCAGACAGCAAGAATAGTAAGTGCTAAGGCCCTGAGGCAGCAACTGGCTTGGTGCCTTGGAACACAGAGAAGACTGTTGTGACTATAGTAAGGTGAACAAGAAGACACTGGTACAATATGACGTTCAGAAGTAGACTGGAATCAGATTACGTGGCCATGAAAAGGAATTTTAATATGTCAAAGTGCAATGGAAAACATCCAGATAGTTTTAAGCAGAGGAGTGATATGATGCCATGCATGTTGGAAAATGATCCAGTAGTTACTATAACATTAATAATCATAACCTCCATCCTATCTTCTCTACTTATATCTAGGAGAATTCTAGGAAAACTCATATTGTAATAGGGAAGAGAAGACCAATGACGATACTTGAGAATGCTGGATTATTTTATTCTAAATGTAAAGTTAAGGTGGCAAGTAATGGTCAGTCTTTTCTTATATTCTGCTTTTATCACACCCAAAATTTAGATGGTTTTGTTCATTTGTTTATTGGTTCAGTAGATATTTACTGAACACCTATTACGTGTCAGGTACTGCTCTAGGTACTGAGAATCCCAGAGTGAAGAATACATATAAAGTCCCTGCCCTCATGAAGCTTAAATTCTAGTGATGGAGATGTAATATAATGTCAGGTGGGATTAATGGTATAAAGAAATGGAGCCAGGCAAGAGGATGGAGAGGGATAGGGACACCACACTTTAGGGAAGACCTGTGTGAAAAAAATGCCATTTAAACAGACATCTGAATGAAGGGAGGGAGCAAGCCACATGGGAGTGAGAGCACGTGCAATTGCCCTGAAGCAGGAGTGTGCATGTTACGATCCAGAAACACTGCATAATGTAGCAGGAGTGCCGTTACAAGAGGGGTGAAGTAGCAGATGAGGCTGCAGAGAAAATTTTATCTCCCCCTGACGGTAGATTGCCTGAGACGGAGATCAATAAAGGATGTGAAGATCATGAGGGCATTACTGATCAGGGAAGAGAGGAGAAAGAGGGATTCTGGAGACTGATGCAGTGACTATTGCAATGGTCAAGGGAAGAAATAATGGTGGCTCGCTCAGACAAAGCTGGCTGTATAGAGGTAGTGAAAATTTGGCAGATGCCAAGATATATTTTGATGGTAGAGCCTACAGGCTTAGCTAATAAATTAGAAGAAAGGACTCAAGATTAACTGCAAGATTTTTGGCATGAGCAGCAAGATGAACAGTGATTGCATTTACTGAGAAGGACAACAGTGGGGGAGACGCCAATCTGAAAGAAGCAAATCAAGAGCTTGGTTTTAGACACAGTGAATTTGACATTCCTGTTAGACATCCAAGTAGAGGTATCTAACAGGCAGTTGAATATAAACACTAGGCTTCAGAGAGAAAGGTCATGACTGAAGATGTAATTTTGGCATACAAATATATACACACATGTCGGTGGTATTTAATATCATGAGAAAGGATGAGATGAGATCACTTGAGGAGTGAATGTAGCTGGTAGAGCAGCCCTAAGGCTGAGTTGGGCAGCTCATCAATATTCAGAAATGGGGACTAGGAGAAGGATCCAACAGAGAAGGCTGACACCAGGCAGAAAGGTATGAAGAGAATCAAAGCCATATCACAAGACGATATGAAGCAAGTGTTTCATAGAAGAAGGAGCAGACAACTGCGTTAGATGCTGTTAAACAGATAGAGAATGGACCTTCAATCTGGCAACATGGAGGTAACTAGCAACCTAGATAAGAGTGGTTTCAGTGTCATGACAGGTACAAAAGGCTGAGTGCAGACGGTTCAAGAGAGAAAACAAAGTGAGGAACCAGAGGAGTAGAGACAATTCTTTAAGGGTTTTGCTGTAAAGGCAAACAGAAAAAAATGGGTGATAGCTGGAGAGTGGTATAAGGTCAAGAGAGGTGGAATTTTTGTTTTTAAGATGAGAGATACTCAAGAATCTTGGCATGTTGATTGAAATGATTCAGGAGAGGGGGAGAAAATGATGATTCAGAAGTGATAGGAGACAACTGCAAGAGCAACTGGGCAGGCGGGAGGGGTGGTTCTTACACAGGAGCATAAACATCTCATCCTTTGTAGCAGGAGGCATTCAAATGCGCAGGACACATGTAGTGGGATGTAGACGTTGGGGGTCGGGATGCGGATGTCCCCTTCTGATTGATCCTATTTCCTTGATTACACAAGAAGCAGAGTCCTTGCCTAAAAGGAAGGAGAAGGGATTACTGAGAGAAGAATGCAGGGGATGGTTTCAGAAGAATAGGGGTTAGGTATTTTAATGGACTAGATAAATGTTGTGGGTTGTTGGGCAGCACTGAGAGCCCATTTGAGACCCATGGTCGTAATTACATGGGAACAGTCAGAATAGCTGTGAGCTTTATCAGCTACATTTGGCACTTCAAGTACAGGCAGGCATGGAGGAGGTGGAGAGTTGATTGAACAGAAATGTGTGTGTGTGTGTGTGTGCGCGCGCGTGTGTGTACGTGAAGATGAAACAAACAAAACGGGAGTTGAGAATATACACAAAGCAGTGATTATAGTGATGGACCAAGGGATTTGGGACTGCTAAGGGACGGCAGGAAGTGAAAAGTTGGTTAGGTCAAAAGATTGGAAGTCTAAGTAGGTTTGATACTTGTTAGAGGGAAATGACCAGGGGAAGTGCAAGTGTGTGATGATTTATGTTGAGATTGGAGAGAAAGTGCAATTAGCAAAACAAATCAGGTTCTGAACATGGCCATGAGTGTGGGTGTCTAAGACAAGATGGACAAGATGAACGGAGAGGGGAGAAGGCTAGGGACCTGGGAGGCCAGGGTATTAAAGGGTTTCCTACATAGATGCTGAGGTCAACAGGAAAGATACAAACCTTTTGGTGATAACAAAGACAGTGGTAAGCAAGCTTAATACTGGAAATCCTTAACAACTGAATGGGACTAACAAGAGAAACAGCAACAAGGAGGGGTCATGGGTGATAAAGTCCTGATGGTTCTGGCTTCAAAGGAGCCAGAGATGGCTAGAGAGGAGGGGGAGCAGTGTTCAGGATAGTGGCAACGCACCTCACTCCTCTGCCCAGCAATGTGAGGTGTGGGAACACAGCCAGTCACTGCTAGGCAAGACTGCAAGGGAACCCCTGTTTTCAGCATCTTCTGGACTGTGCTTAATGCAAAAAGATGAAGCAGACTCTTGAGAGGAGATCAAGGTTATGGAGGACCTTGCTGAAGACTGATTATGAGACCGAGAGAGCACGATGGAAGTTACCTGAAGAGGTCAGATTAAGAGAGGTGCAGTGTCTGGCGTGAGAGCCTGAGACAGCACAGTGGCTGAAGTTAACAGGGATTTAGGGTACCTTTGGGATTCTGGTCTCTGAGGCAGCTTAAAATGATGAAAGAAGACTATTAGTAACATGAAGTGGGTTTTACCAAGAAGACAGAACTCTGGGGAAGCCCCTTTCCCCCTTCAGTCCTGTAGTGAGTCGGCTGTGTCAAAGTGGGAGAAGAATTGGTCTTATCTGGAAATAAAAGGTAGGTCTGGGTCAACAACTCAAAGGTCCCATTAATGTGCCTTCCTGTCCTTTGACCTGACCAGCTTTTCACTTTCTTACCCCCTTCATGGCCTCGTTTGCCTCACTATTTGCCTAACTTAGACTCCATGGTCCACCACTATAATCACGGCATTGGATATATCTTCAACTTGCCCCTCACTGCCTTCTCATGTCCATGCCATCCCCTTAATTCAGGACCTCATCAACTCTTGCCCAGTTTTCTTGCATTGTCTTTTTAACTAGTCTTCCCGTCTCCATTCTCAGCTCTTCTCTCTTATCCGCCCTCTCTGCTGCCTGCATGAGTGCAAAGCATCATGTACCATCCCCCCCCCCCGCCCCGTTTAAACCACTGTGCCCCAGCCACGGTGGCAGTGTGACAATGGAGAGAACATAGGGTTGAACCCAAAAGTCTTTGCTGTGCCACTGCTCATGTGGGCTGCGAGCAAGTTGCCAAACTACTCTGAACCTCACTTTTCTTATCCTTAAAACTGTTCAATAATTAAAATATTTTTTACCTTGAAGGATTTCTGTAAGGATCAAATATAAAAACAGAGAGAGTGCATGAGCCACAGCACAAATGGAGCTTGAAAAAGAATAATTCCTCATCTTAACAAAACCATAAAGCCATTGAAGATTATCCCTAATGGTCTCTTTTGTCTCTTCTCAACCTGTTTCCCCCATCAACCCTTCACTTACAATTTCTATCATGTAGGCCCGTCCTGTTAGTCTGCTTAAAAAATTTTTATTATTTTGAGCAAGAGAAGGCTGGGGGGCAGGGGGAGAGAATGAATGGGGGATGGGCAGAGAGAGAGAGAGAGAGAGAGAGAGAAAAGAACCCAAGCAGGTTCCACACTGTCAGTGCAGAGCCAGATGTGGGGCTTGACCCCACGAACTGTAAGATCACAGTTCAAAATCAAGAGTTGGACTCTCAACCAACTGAGCGGCCCAGGCATCCCACTATTAGTCTTTATCCAAAGCCCCTGCTGTGTGCTTTGCTTGTCTGTTTACGTAAGTGTCTCTCCCTCACTCTTCTTTGCTCAAGTCAAAAAGGTTACTCTTTGGGGAAGCCTTTTCTGACTCCCAAGGTAGTTAAATGCTCTCTTTGGTGTATCAAGCAGATGCTTCTTTTATAGGGCTTATCATTTGAACTATATTTGCTAGCTAACATGAAGTCCTTGAGGGAGGGACTGGCTCTTATTCATCTTTGGTTCCCAGTAGAAGTACAGAGCATATTCCATTATGGGTAATGAGTAAACGTTTGTTGACTGACAGAATAAATGAAGGAATGAATGAGTCACTGTTTTCCACATAGGTTATGCTCTTTTCAGTGTATGTACAAGGGCATATAAACATGTTTACTTGAAAGAAACAAAGCTACTCCAAGTCACTTGAGCATAAACATGGTTTATAAAGAGGACTACGGTGAAGACTATCACATATCTCCAAGGACAAGACACTAAATGTCCAGACACATGGGTCTTATAAAAGGGCAGTAAGGCTCCCAGGTTACCCCATTTCTTGTTGGAACACATGTCATCTGTTTTTTTCATCTGCTTCACCTTCTAGCTTCTTTTCCAAGTTCTTTCCTTTGTTTTTTTTCTAGACCTTTCTGTACGCCAGTGACTTCAGCTTACATTTAGCTCTGCCTTGCTCTGGAGCTGACGCTGACTCTGGCCTGGACTGAATACTATTTTTCTGTTTTATCTCTCAGCTGGTGCCATTGGGGCAGGAACCACTCTTGTTCACTGCTGTATTCTCAGTTCCTGGCACTTAGTAATGCTTGATGATTATTTATTCTGAATTTTAAGGGTGTCCACCATCACCCTTTAAATTGTTTCTCTCAGTGTCACATTTCTGACTTCTCTGGAGGGAAGTTTTGTTCAGAGTTCACTTTAGTCCACTATAAAGAGTTCAATACATAGTCTGAAATATGGCTTACCGGACTCCTCTCTTTGGCAAAGTCTGCAGGTGGCACAGTGAGAGGCAGGAAGGTACCCAAAGCCACATCTATCGTAGTGCCTGGGGATGCACTTTCCAGAACTAGAGCCACTGTCCATCTCCCCAGAAGTGGGGCCGCCATCCTTGGAAGGTTCTTTTTGGAACTCCTCCAATCACACATGGAATGTGGGATGATAATTCATCTTCCACTGAGCTGATTAACCTGGAGTTTTCTCTGTTGAGGGGTGCAGTGTACTCCTTCCATGGGATGCAGTTCAGAAAAACATGAGAAAACAGGATTATTTTCTCCTACCTCCACTCCTCCTCGTCCTCGTGCTCACATAACTTAGCTCTAGAGAACCACGTGACCTGTCCAAGAACACCCTGCTAGACTGAGGAGCAACGGGAGGTCTCGGCTCCCTATCCCACCACCGTGCTCACCTGATAGGGTTGACCTGCCCATTTTATCCTACTGTCAAATGTTCCACCAGAGACCATTCCTTTGCTTGATCACGCTTTTACAGATCCACATAGCAAGGGCCAGTAGGCTGGATGCATCCCGCAGCGTATCCCTGCTAGCTGATACTCCTTTACTGGGGCTGTAGCCCCTGCCACCTGCTTCCCTCTACTGAACATGCCTTTGCAGGCTTCTACCGAGGCCATTACTCTGCATCGAGGTGGGTGGCATGAGGGGTTCTGCTCACCTTTTCAGCCTTGGGGAAGGGAAAACCCTCCAGCCTTTCTGCCTGTCTCTTATGTCTCTAAGCAGGTGTACTCTTTTCCCCCCTTGTTAGCCACCTCTAGTTTACTAACATGCCCCTTTTGTTTATCTGACACATTCCTCTGAGACCCTACTGAACATCTCACTCTGTTGCAAGGTTTACCCTGCTCAGTGCACACCTCTCTTACAGGATTTGTCATATTATATTCCAACTGTGTGCATCCCCACTGCCACATCCCCACACCCACAGGCGTGGTAGGAGGGCTTGGAGCAGTTGAGACTCCGTAGCTTGCACACCGTTTCTTCGCCGTGGCTGGCACGCAGTGAGGCACTAAATAGAATGCTTGGTAGGTGAAAGCTGGCTGCCTGGTTTAGTGGGAAACAAACTTGCTCAAGGGAGAAAGCTTGGGATCAAGTTTCAGTCTGGATGCTCACCACTTGACTTCTCAACGTCAGTGAGTTACCAGCTATTTGACTCACCTGTACCCAGGGCTTAGCTTCAGCTGACAGGGCTACACCAGCTATTAGAATATTAAACCACTTCCATATCAGCTGGTAAACAGTCTGCACCCAATCACCTGGGTGCCATCGTAACCACTGTTCTCTCTCCCTTGGAGCCCCCAGGTTTCCCGTTGATGGTAACCAAGGGGTGAATGGACCTCGGGAGGTCTCCAGAATGCTGCTGGTACCACTCCTGGCACGTCTTCTGATTAGCCCACCCACTCCTGTCTTACCTGCTGATTAATATTGTGAATCCCACCCCTGTCTCTGCCATGGGGTTGGGGTGACACCCAATGACACAGTTCACATGGAAACACTTGGCAAACTATAAAGGGCTGAATATATACACTGTACCTCCTGTCCGTGATGCCTGGGAAGGGATCAGAGCCATTAAGCAGAGGACCCTGTTCTCATTCGCAGCTCACCCTCTACTTAATCGAAGTGTGGGGAAGGACTTGGTTTGATATGTTGCAGAGCTTACTGAAAAGAGTCCACACAAAAGTTCAGATGGGTCCCAGGATGGCAAAATGGAGTGGTTCTCACAAAGCATCCTTAAAAAGACTTGTCTGAATTCCTCAGCGCACAGCCTGGGATTCAATTTGCAGTTCTCTTAAGCACACACACCATCAGCTGTGTTCACCCTGCCCAGCCCTATCGCTCACAATTAGAAGCCCATTTCTGTCCCTTTTAGCTTTGCAGGTGTCCCCCTAGGTAGGACAAGAGCAGCGGGGGAGGCAAAGGGCAGGGGGAGGAGAGCAGACTCACTGGAGTGAGTGTTCGCACGACCTAGTATTTATGGAAAATTGGATGTGCTAATGAACCTGAGATCCATCAGGGCTTTCTGAAGGCAGGACAGTCTCTGTCAACAGACCAATTAGCACACAATTATTTTCCCTTTCTGAAAGCTTATCTGAGATGCTCTTTGAATGTGTGTGCCTGAGTGAACTGCACTTTCCATTACCTCTATGGGCCTTTTCTATAATCTGCCAAAGCTGTCTGCCTCCGCTACAGAGAAAGCCCAGGGTTCTCTGGACTAACCCTCCAGAGACTCTGGTATTTTCATCACTTGGGGGAAGGGGCCTTCGGGCATCCTGTTACCAAGTCAGTGCCCAGGCAATATCTGCAAGAGGACCCTCTCCAGCTCCCTTTCTTCTTCCCATCTCCTTATATCTCTAGGGAGGACAGAGGTGGTTCAAAGCAGAATAGCAGTGGAAGGAGCAAGGACGTTGGGATCTAATGTAATCTGAGTGCCTTCCTCACTCTTGGAGATCTGGTGTGCCTCCTTATAAGGAAATGAGCTTGAGGATCACAGCCTTTGTCTCTTCTTCATGCCAGTTCTCATGGCGCAATTAACAAAGGGAAGCTACCCACATCCTTTCAATGCCTTTATCGATTTGATTGTCCACTTGTGGAACTAACCTTTGGGAGTAGCCAAGTAAAGGTCAAAAAACCACATCAGAGCCAGGCCCAGAATACTGCACAAGATGGCGGTGGTGGTGGGGAAGCAGATGGGTTGGCAGTATGTAGGTAGGGACTGTGCTGAGATAAAGGAGAGGAGAGTGGCTGTTCTCTGTTATCCTCCTTGAGGGGTCATCCTACTCCTATGTAAGGCATGTAGCTCCCTCCCTACCTGGACTTGATGCTGGTGAGCGACCAGCTCAGGGGTGGGTGGATGGAAAAGCCAGTGCAAAACTCAATGACAGTGTGAACAGCTTAGATGGAGGCGGGGACAGGCCAAGTGTCCTAAAGACCAGACCCACCCGCCATCTCACCCATCATCCCACCCTGCCATTCAGTCCACCACATTCCAGAAGACCCAGGCTAGTCCTCGGCCAGGGCTCCTCTTACAGGACTTTAACACCATAGAGATAAAGAAGACCTTACCTTGAAAGAAGCCTGGCTCTGCCTCCCCGCTGTAGTTTGACAGCTAGCCAATCACCCACTCACTCTATACAGAGACATTATTCAGCACCTGGTGCCCACCTGTGGAGGGAGGCAAGTGCACGTGTAACAGCCCGAACACTGGGATTAGAGAAACATGTTTCTACTTGTCTGGAAACTCCTTATGGAAGTGACTGTGCCTCACTCACTCAGTGTGAGTTCTGGATGCTCCTTGCATATTTGTTAAATGAATAAATGAATGAATGAGTGTATGAATGAGCTGAATGAATCCTAGCCCTGTAGGCAACTAGCCATATGACCTTGAATAAATCATTTAACTCATCTGGCCAAGGTCTTCCCATCTGTAATATTAGGATACTGTGATCTCAAGTCTATACAATTTGTTTTGCCCTGTGTTCACATTCTCAACAGAGGGCAGATCACTAAGCTATTTTGGATGAACTGCGGTTTACGCTTGTTTTTAAAAGTGATGTCATCCAAAGGGCTTTAACTCTATTTTCCTGAAGTCCTCTGATGTGCCCTCAGAGGAGGCAGGAGGGACACTGACTGGGTGCTAGGATTCAAACGATAAGATCCCGTTCCAGCTGCGCATAGTTCTGTGGCCTGGCACACCGTAACTCTTGGAACCTTGCTTTCCTTCTTTGGAGAGTGCTAGTAGTGCGACTTGTTTCAGAGTTTCTGTAAGGGTTAAATGGGATGATCCTGGAGGATGAACTTGGCAGTTGTAGAGAGGTTGTTCCTGCCCGTGTCATGGGCTCCGTCCCATTCTTTATTCAGGCTGGGTTTTTCTGCTCTTCATGCACCGTGTCTAAGGCTGCCCCTTCTTCTTTGTCTGTAATTACTCCCCTTTTCTCCTAAATCTCTCTGCCTTCCCATCCATCCCCATTCATCCTTCATGGCTCACCTCTTCCATGAAGCCTAGTCAGACTACTTTACATCACAAGGATTTCTCCTGTCTCTCTCCCTACTGTATTTCCAGTCAGTATCAAATCATCTCTCATTGAATTACTCTGTTCCGTGAGTATTTTTTTAAAACTAAATATACTAAACTCTCTTTGAAAATTTCATTTACACTCTGCTCTTCACCTGGTTACTTCACCTTGTAGCTTGTAGGGCACTAGTCACGTACACTACACTTTTGAGCCCCCGCGGTGCCCGTTCCCCTTTCTCTCAGAGTGCCTGCCTTCCCTTCTTTCGCTGTCCACTTGTACTTATCTTTATTACTATTAATTTTATTTTATATTAATTTCAGTATAGTATCATGTTAGTTCCAGGTGTACGATATAGTGATTCAACAAGACTTCTACTTATCTTTAAGGACCAGCTCAGTTGAGTCTCCTCTGCCCTTCTTCCCTCGTGTTCCCTTTGGTTAGAGCTGTGTTTTCCTCAGCACTCACTGACACATAGCTTCCGCTCCACTTGGATGCATCTCGGCCCGTTGCATATGCACCTGCCTTCCCCACAGGTTGTAATTCCCTAGAGGACACAGCATATAACTTGTGCATTTCTGTGCTCATTTCTCACCCCCAAAGCCTGGAACGTATTACACATTCTCTAATGTATTAAATACCCGGTGTGCCAGGCACTGTGTTAATCGCGGCTGACTACATGGTGAACAAAATAAACCTGGGCTTACCCCTGTGGAGCGTTTGGTGTGTGGAGGACCCAGACTTTCACCCCACGTTCTCATTAAAGGATGGAAAACTGCAACGTGTGTGCCTGCTGCAGGGCAGAGGTATCTGGAGCCAGGACAGAAGGTCAGGGGTATCAGGGCCGACTCCTTGAAGAACTGCAGGAAAGGCGTTCTGTGAATGTTTGATGAATTGTATGGAATTCAACAGTGGCTGCTCAATAAATACTCGTTGATTGGTTGATTGATTGTTGGCAGAGCTTTCGCAGATCCTGAGAAGAAAGGGCCGCAGGTCCCCATCATTCTTATTATGGAATTATTTCAGTGCATTTAAAGCTCCCCATTTTTCATCTTATACTTTAAAAACATCAGGGAAAAACTGATAGGCCAACTTTATAATATTTTAAAATGATTCTGTGGTGTTTTGGAATATTACATGGCTATAAGAGTTTATGTATATTTAATATACTTATTAAAATATGCAGTAAGCCCATGGCTGATTTTCTCTAAGGACGTCTCAGCGCCGAGGTGGGACTTAAATGTTTAATACTAATAATAATACTCATAACTCATATTTCTCTAGTGCTTTTCATCTTCGGGATCCCTAAAGCCTGTGAGCACCACGCCGAGTGGATGCAGCTGGGCTCGCCAGCCGGCTGACAGCCTCCACATCTGGCCTCCTGTCTCCCTCTGGGGGAGGGAGAGGGGGGGGGACTCCAGCTCAGAGGTCCAGCTTCCTCAGCCTACGTTGAATCTTCTCTTCCCGGACGCAAATTCCCTTCGGCCCCCTCTGAAAGCCTCCCACTGTGTGCACCTGCCGCTGCCAGCCCTCTGCCGCCGAGAGTGTGTTAGAACAGGGAAGAAAAGTGGCTTTCTGCTCCCGGGGTAGGGAAACACATGCCGTCCTCTGGCTGGTCAAGGACAGGACACAGAGCCTGAGATTGGATGGCCAGAGAGGGAAGCGCATAGGGATGGTCTCCCCGTAGGGATGGTCTCCCCGTAGGGATGGTCTCTAAATCCACACTGTGCCCTCCTTCTCTAGGTCACGGAGACCAGGACGGGCCCTCTGGGCTGCAGCAACTACGACAATCTGGACTCAGTCAGCTCTGTCCTGGTACAGAGTCCGGAGAACAAAGTGCAGTTACTGGGTAAGCTGTACCGTGATGGGTGTCACACTGGGTGAAAAACTCAGACCACCAAGGAGCAGGAAAAAGCCCTCTGTGCCTCATTTGGCTAAACCCTTCTCTCACTCTCTTTTTTTAATGTTTATTTGAGAGAGAGAGAGAGAGGTGCAGTGTGAACAAGCAGGGGAGGGGCAGAGAGAGAGAGAGGGAGACACAGAATCTGAAGCAGGCTCCAGGCTCCAAGCTGTCAGCACAGAGCCTGGCACGGGGCTCAAACTCATGAACCATGAGATCGTGACCTGAGCTGAAGGCGGACGCTTAACCAACCGAGCCACCCAGGCACCCCTGGCTAAACCCTATTTAAGACAAGAGCTACCAGGACTTCTGGGACGTGTATTTAACAACTTTCCCTCATTCTTTTGAGAAAACTTCTGAAATGGTTTACCCTGCATCCAAGACCATTGTTAGCACCACTCAACACCCAAACCCTCAGAATTCATAGTCCTCCCCAAACCCCAGTCACTATCCTGCATGAGTATCACATTCACCCTTATACACTTTGGTCTAGTTTGATGATCTCCTTTGTTGCCCAAAGAACCCTCGGCTTTGTCCTAAGGACACATTGGGGTATGGTTAGTCTTTGCAGATGGTTATGGGGCCACCGTAGAGCTTTACAAACTGTGGGACTATTGGCTACCCTGAGAGTGGTCCCTACGTTCTGTGATTGGTCTGTAATCCTCCACGGGGGATCAAGGCCAGGAGAACAGTCTGAGACGAATGGGAGCCTCGCTGGAGACAGAACTAGCTAAAACACACTTGCCAAAGGGGAAGGCGATAGGACAGGTAAGGGGAGGTAGGGGAGGTGCTTAGTTCCTGCTGTCTGCCCCGCAGGCATCCTGGGGGTAGGGAGATGCGAACGGATTCAGACAGGGCTGTTGGGCAGTCGGAAAAGTTCCTTTTTCTTGAGGCCTAACTGAATTGGACTCTGTTTAAGATATTATTGTCTTGGTATTATAAAATCAATAGCCCTCACCCAGGATCTACGATTACAAATTCCAGGCAACCTGAGCCAGATGCAACCCATCAGTTCTTTTGGAATCAAGGAATATATAATAAAAAGGAGTAAAAGACTGCTTTATTTAGAGCCACCTAATGCAATTAGCATCCCTCTTCTCCTCTGTCCTTAGATGGGCTGGGTTGTGTCTGGAAATTAGCGATGAGTGAAGTTCGGAATGTCTGGTGGTTCATTTGGAATAGTTTATGCCATTTAATTTTATAGCCCATCACTCATGCAGACACTGCTCGGGGCCCTTATTTTATAGCAATGGGAAGTGTTATGGCGAGGAGGAGGGAGGTAGTGGGGGAGGTGAAGAGAAAGGACTTGGATGGGTGTGTGTGGAAAGGCAGCATGTGGACCGGATATGTGGGGAGGGCCGTTCCAGTGCCACTGCAGGCACAGCATCAAGAGAGGAAACTTGAGCAGTTCAGATAGGAGGTGGATCTCAAACAGGACTTCTGCTGGTGCTGCCGTGCTAAGTTATGTTTTCAGGTCCACGGAGACTAGGATGCATACTTTGGGCTCTCTGATTTCCTGCCAAGGACACGGTCAAGGGTGTGACGATAAAGAGCTGGCAGATATTTGAGGAAAGGGGAGCTCAGCATATCCGAAGTTCTCACGTCCCCCACTCTCCTGGCACCGTCTCTCGCGATGTCCCTACTGGGGCAGCCTCTTGCAGGTCTGCCCTCGAACCTGGCCCAGGCGGCATCCAAAGGCATGCATGCGTGTCCTTCATTCATCCCTTGATGTGCTTCCGACAGCCGCCGTGTGTGGCTTGAAGCCAAAGAGGGGTGTATTCTGCTCCTGGTAAACTAAAACCCACCACCACAGATGGATAGGAAGACTGAAGCCTAGAGAAATTTAGTGGATTATATCCCAAGATCAGGGGAGCTAATTAGCAGAGAGAGCGGAGAACCATTCCTACCTACCCAGGCTTGACCGAACTTCCAAATCTCGGTGAGAGTTAAGCACACTGAGGCAGGGCAGCCAGTCCCAGACGTGCAGTACAAGCTGATGGTACCACGGCAGAGTGGGACACCAAGCCAACTTTACTAGTCCTGCGACGTGGGCAGGTCACCGTGGCCATTGGCCTTGGATTCTCAGTGTGCCCAGGGAGTCACTTGCGATCGTATCTGAGAAGCACCTGGTGTGGTGCCTGGCCACTGCATACCAACAACGCCTGTCCCTGCCTCCTGACCAGAGCAGTCTCCTTGGTCGTCAAGGGTGGGGTGGGACATCCCAGAACGTCTGTGACTTAGCAAAGCCAGAAACAGGATGGCTAGCTGAAGCAGAGCAAAAAGCCCATCAAGCCTTGATTCCTCCTTCATGAGATTGTAAGGTCTTCTTTTATCTGAAATATCTTCCCATTTCCATCCTAGAGATGCCGATGTGCAGCCAATAAGGCCATTCGTATGATACGCACGCTCTCAATTTGGCTGATGTGAGGGGTTCTCCGAAGCCTTGGGCTTCGATGCTCCTCATCTGCATTTTCAGACCCTCTCCCACCCATCACTGGGGCAGCGGTAAGCCCCTCACCCCATCAGCTCCATAGAGTTAGGCCCTGGGGTGACCGTTCTTGGGCCCAGAATGCCCAAGTCAGCAGAACCCCAGCTGGCGATCCTGCAGCCTTAAGTGTGGGAAACCAGGTCCCCACTGGTCCTTGCCCCACAATTCCCTGATGCGTCCTTTCCCTAGGCCTACAGGTGCTGCTGCCCGAGTACCTGCGTGAGCGCTTTGTGGCGGCGGCACTCAGCTATATCACATGCAGCTCTGAGGGGGAGCTCGTCTGCAAGGAGAATGACTGTTGGTGCAAGTGCAGCCCCACCTTCCCAGAATGCAACTGTCCGGATGCTGACATCCAGGCCATGGAGGACAGCCTGCTGCAGATCCAGGACTCTTGGGTGACTCACAACCGGCAGTTTGAGGAGTCAGGTGAGCAGTTGGCGGGCCCACACTTCCCTGTCAATGGGACATGCTCTGAGGCGTGGGACTAGAAGGTGGGGAACTTACCTCGGATCCCGCCTCATCCGCTTACCTGTGTCCTTGGCCCCTACCAGGTTATCTCACAACCTCACATCTCAGGTGGTTGTCTTCTTGTTGTCTGTGCAAATGGACGTGATCCCTACCAAAGACATGCGTCACGAGGACTTAATGAGCTAATGTGGATATACCTGAGGGCGTTAGGACTTGCCTGGTTTGTTTGATACACGTTTGCTACAGACTGCCTGCGCACAGGTGCACAAGGAATGTTTGCTGGATGAATGAAGTACGTAGAATAGTTCTAGGAGGCACCCAGCACATACTAGGCCTTGCTTGTTACAGGTATAGCTAATAGCAAGGTTACCTTGAGATGCAGATTTAGGGCTTGGTTTTGAATCCTTGTTCTGGGTTCTGGTTTGAATGTTTGCGTCCTGCTCCCCCCCCCCCCAATTCATACGTTGAAAATATAATGCCCAGGGAGGTGGGGGCCTTTGGGAGGTGATTAGGGATTAGTGCTCTTATAACAGAGGCCCCAGAGAGATCCTTCTCACCTTTGGCCATGTGAAGACACAGTGAGAAGTGAGCCACACGCGACCCAGAGAGGGCCTTTCCCAGAACCTGACCGTGGTGGCATTCTGATCTTGGACTTCCAGCTTCTTGAACCGTGAGCAATAAACTTCTGTTGTTTATAAGCCACTCGGTCTGTGGTATTTTCTGAGAGCAGCCCCCAAAGACTGAGACACTCTGTTACTGACCAGCTTTGTGACCTTATGTGAGCCATGCAGCTTCAGAATACCTCCATTCCTCATCTGTAAGAGAGGGAAAGTGATAATAATAGGTGGATGGAAGGCTCATATGGGATAATGTAGATAAAATTAATGTATAACTATCTCTACCTGATACACTCATACATTTCAACACGAAATGAGTGATAGTTATGTGGATAGATATATCTCAGAAATATGTTGGGTTAAACAAAGTGAAAATGAAAAATGTTATATATACATATTATGTGAATAATACTATGATACAATATTATTAAATATAACACATTTAATACTATTTATATGATGCTTAAAAACATACTGGCCAATACTTAATGTTTTTACAGATAAACATATGCAGAAAACATTAAGAAATATAATGATAAAGAAAACACCCAAGAGAGTGGTTACATCAAGATGGGAGATAGAAGGGAAGTTTAGGGCCTTCGACTGTATATTTTCTTTGCAGATATTTCTCTAAAACAAAACAAAAGACTGAAGTCAATGTGGCAAAGTGGCTAAATCTAGTTGGTGGGCACATGGGAGTTTATTCTGTTACTCCCTGTGCTCTTTTGTAAGCTTACATGTTTTATAAAAAAACCCTACGTACATGCTAGTTGTTAATGCCATCACTAGGTATGATTCTCCAACCACTGGGAAGGGGAAGAGGGGTATGAAGAACCAGGTGCTTGAGAAACCAGAATGAGCTGAGGCCCCAGGCATTGACATTTCAAGTCCTAGACAGGTAGTTAGTTGCTAAGGAGAACATTCCAGTCCCCCCAACACCAGCTGCACAGGAGTTGTGATGGTGGGATGTGTTCAATGATGCTTAATGTGGGGCATGACTTCGGGTGCTCACCACTGTGAGTTACTTACTGCTGAGTAAATGAGGGCTATCTGGGCCCCCATCAGGAGACAGTGGCTGCAGGTCCCAAGTAAAAGCAGACCTGGGCATAAATTCAGCCAATGTGTTGTGCCCAGGAAGCTCTGGGAAGAGCACAGACTTGGAGTAGGCAGCAAGGACCAGAAAGCATCTTGCTTCTGGATTAGCTACAGGAAAGAATGGGTGTCTGGCCCAGAGGTGAAGCTTGAAAGAGACAAAGGGTATTCCAGAGTCAGAGAGAAGGACGTGGACAGGAGCAGCTGGTCTCAGGGACTGGAAATTTTCTAAGAAGCTTTCTGAGCTGGGTGCTCAGTCTCCCTGGGTCCACATTTGCCAGCTGTGCCTGCCTTCCACCTTCCACAGGATGTTGTGGTGTTACTGAAGAATACCAGCCTGTGACAGTGTTGTGAATGACTTACAGGAAGTTATAAAGGGAGAAAGTGGTACATCCCAAGGTCATTGGCAAAAGCGTGACCTCTGGCCTGCTTGGGTCGTGACGGAAATCTGTTTTGAAATTCAGAAGCATATTAGGGACAGGAAAGACGGAAAAGAATCCTGAAGCTCTGTTTTATGGCATGTTATTTAGTTTCCAAATAAAGCAGTTTAAAAAGAAATATATACAAGGGCCTGGGAGAATGGCTATGGAGCCTCTTTCCTCAGGCAATGAGTCCGGAGGGCCGGCTGGGTCTGGGGAGCGCCCTGCCGTCCCAGAGTCTGCGTGACTCCCCCTCAGCTCAGCTCTGCGTCCTTGCCCACAGAGGAATTCCAGGCCCTGCTGAAAAGGCTGCCTGGAGACAGGTTCCTGAACTCCACAGCCATCTCCCAGTTCTGGGCCATGGACACCAGCCTTCAGCACCGCTACCAGCAGCTGGGAGCCAGCTTGAAATTGCTATTCAAGAAGACCCACCGGATTGTCCGCAGGCTCTTCAACCTCTGCAAGCGCTGCCACCGGCAGCCTCGCTTCCGCCTGCCCAAGGAGAGGTGAGCACCCCAGCTGCCCGGGCCCAAGCCTGGCCCCTTCCCCTGAGGCTGCTGAGGCGGGGGGGCCCTCTGTCCGACATGGCAGATCTGGCGGCCGTGACCCAGATGAGGCCTTTTAGGTTCTCTGCTCTCTTCACCTACTTGTGACTTGTGTCTGACATCAGAGAGAGCAAACAGAGAGAGGCTAATTTTACTTTTTATAAATTATAGTATATTCAAATGTTGTTCTAGTCATGCTCCAATTCTCACTCATTTCTATTTTAAGAAGTTTTTTCAGGAAACAGAGGGGTGGAGTTGAAGCTCACACACCAATTACATATAGTGAGAATATACACACATTGGGTTGCTTCAAACAAGTGATTAGTTCTGAGTCACAAAAGGAAAGAAAGCTGAGCCCCACCCCAACCCCGCCCTCAGGAGCAGAGGCAGGCTGTATCATCATAGGCACTCACTGCACATCCACTCACACGCTCGTTTACTCAACAAGTGCACACTGCGTATCCTAATATTAAGCAGTGTGTGTGTGTGTGGGTCCTCGGCAAGACATAATAAATATATAGAAACACAAAAACTATAAAATGATACCTATGTGGCAGCCACTTAAATCCACATTCGTGGAACATAAATCAGAGGCAGGGTCTAGTAAAAGCAAAAGCCCGAGAGAAGAGCTACCTTGGAGAAGGAAGTCTCGGCCAGCTTGTGTGGGAGAAGATAGAAATGGTACACGGAGACGGGGCCTTGCAGGGCGCGGAGGCTGCCTCGCAACCCGGAGATGCGGCTCTGACAGAGGCACCTGTAAGAAGGGAAGCGTCAGTGGAGAGCCTAGACTAGCAAAGGCTTTTGAGAGGGGTTCACTTTTTTTTTTTTTCAAGAAATCACTATTAAATGCTTACCAAGCGCCAGGAACAATCCTGGTTTCTGAGAACATGTTGGTGAAGAATAATGCAGTGTTCCTGCTCTCGTGGCATCTTCAGAGAAGCCATCTGTGAACAGGGAAACAATAAACAATAATTTCCAATCCTGATCCTTGCTGTGGATTATATAAAAACAGGCTGATGTGATAGAGAGCGAACGACTGGGTGGTTCTTTCAAAAAGCGTGTCACAGAAGACCTCTTTGAGGAGGTATCACAGGAGCGGAAATCTAAATCTAAAGAGGGAGCCAGCCATAGAAAATTCCTCTTCGTGGTGAAAGAGTGACAGAAGCAGTGGGAACAGGAAGGACAGGGACGGTAAGTGGGAAAGCAATGGATGGGAGTTGGGAAGTTTGGAGAACTAGGGATCGGACGGTCTTATTTAAAAAGCTGAAAACTACGTTAGATGTTTTGGTACAGAGGGTGTGGGAGATCTTCTGTAGGCTTTTGAATAAGCGAAGGAAGTGGTACTTGGGAGGGATGAGCCCAGCTGCTGCCAGTACAAGTCTGATGTCAAGTATTTCTGGTGCTGATCCATCAGACAGACGCTGAGCTCTAGGCCTTACTCGATCATTCCAGAGTGGTGCAGTAGGGTTTCCATCATTCAGAGAACTCGGGGCTTTTATCTTTCTCATTACCTTCCCTGCCTATTAGTCAGTCTCCTCCTACCCTCAGGAGAGACGCCAAAGCGTGTCTCTGTGTGACTCTTTATTCATTCTTACCTCCCTCCCCAAAGGTCCTTGCCCTATTGGTGGAATCGCATCCAGTCCCTCCTCTACTGTGGAGAAAGCACGTTCCCCGGCACCTTCCTGGAACAGAGCCACAGCTGCACCTGCCCCTATGACCAGTCTTCCTGCCAGGGCCCCATCCCCTGTGCCTTGGGCGAAGGGCCCGCATGTGCCCACTGTGCTCCGGACAACAGCACGCGCTGTGGGGGCTGTAACCCAGGCTACGTGCTGGCCCAGGGGTTGTGCCGGCCAGAGGTGGCCGAGTCCCTGGAGAACTTTCTGGGGCTGGAGACAGACCTGCAGGACCTGGAGCTGAAGTACCTGTTGCAGAAGCGGGACAGCCGCATCGAGGTGCACTCCATCTTCATCAGCAACGACATGCGTCTGGGCAGCTGGTTTGACCCTTCCTGGAGGAAGCGCATGCTGCTCACGCTGAAGAGTAACAAGTACAAGCCTGGGCTGGTGCACGTGATGCTGGCCTTGTCCCTGCAGATCTGCCTCACCAAGAACAGCACCCTGGAGCCTGTCATGGCCATCTACGTCAACCCGTTTGGGGGCAGCCACTCTGAGAGCTGGTTCATGCCCGTGAACGAGGGCAGCTTCCCCGACTGGGAAAGGACTAACGTGGACGCAGCTGCCCAGTGCCAAAACTGGACTATCACCTTGGGGAACAGGTGGAAGACCTTCTTTGAGACAGTCCATGTTTACCTACGGAGCCGAATCAAGTCCCTGGATGACAGCTCCAATGAGACAATCTACTACGAGCCCCTGGAGATGACCGATCCCTCCAAGAACTTGGGCTACATGAAAATCAACACCTTGCAGGTCTTTGGCTACAGCCTCCCCTTTGACCCGGATGCTATCCGGGACTTAATTCTCCAGTTAGACTACCCGTACACTCAAGGTTCCCAGGACTCTGCCCTCTTGCAGCTTATAGAGCTTAGGGACCGGGTAAACCAGCTCTCTCCCCCAGGCAAAGTCCGGCTTGACCTTTTCTCCTGCTTGCTCCGGCATCGGCTCAAGCTGGCCAACAACGAGGTGGGCAGGATCCAGTCCTCCCTGAGGGCTTTCAATTCCAAGCTGCCAAACCCTGTGGAGTATGAGACAGGCAAACTGTGTAGCTAATGGGGGCCCCACTCCAGTGCTGGGCAGGGAGGTGATCCATGAATCCAGGGTGCAAAGATCATCCAAGCCCTCACCTTAGTGCCAACAGGGTTCTCCCTTGAGACTTTCCGCACCCAGCCGATGGGACCTCAGGGCGTGGACTAAAAAGCAGGCAGGAGAGAAAGAGACCATCACCGCACACGTGTACACGCTCACCATGTGCGTGCACACACGCGCGCGCATACACATACACTCTCTCACTCACACAGGGAGGCTACGACTCAGCAGCCTCGAATCTGTGAAGTCGGTGCTTTCAAATGCATGCAGTTGAAGGAGAGGAGCCAAGGGAGAGATTAAGAAAAAGAACCAGCCAAACCGTGAAAACAAAATCCTTAAAAAGTGATTCTTACCATTCAAGAAAGCAAGAGGGGGCATGGGGGTAGGAACAGGAGCAGTTCCCCCTCCCCCACCACCGAGTCACTTTTGTATTCTTTTTAACCAGGTTTCTTAAAATGGCGTTGTTTCGTGATCCCCCCAGCGTTGGTTCTTACTTTTTGTATGCTGCCTCCTCTGTGCCCTCCCAGACACTGACTGCTTCTCAAGCCGGCTCCCCTGAGACACTCAAGGTGACACCAACAGAGGACCGTAAGGGCAGACAGGCAGGCTTGCTCTGCTCTCCACTCCTCCCTCCCTCCCTCCAGCCCCCTTGCTTCCTCAGCCCCCCTACTTTGTTCCACATTCCCCTCGTGGTCCAGCCGGAACTCCTCTTCCAATGGCACCCGTCCTGTCCAAGAAAGCAGCTCTGTCAAGTTAGAAAGAGACAATGTATAGGGAAATGTTCTTTTTTAAAAACAAAACAAAAATATTTATTTTGTGATTGTTTTCTTTGTCAATCTGCTCCAGCCACATGAACGTATGAGTAAAAGTTTACCTGGTTTAATATATTTTCTTAAAAGGCCTTTTTTAGGGGAAAACAGAAAAGAGAAAACAAAAGATTATGGTTCCCTGGGCTGCCTGGATTTTTTTTTTTTTTTAATTGCTCTGTGTGTGATACATGGACATCCATGGATGGTGGATAGGCCGTGGGGGAGGCTGGTTGATTAGTGTGTTTTCAAAAGCGAATGCATGTCTGGCTTGACTGGGGTGTGTGTGGCGGGGGTTGTTACATGAAGAATGGAGTGAGGCAGAACTCCGGGTCCCGGAGTTACCTGGGTATCCTGCCCCCTCTTCCCAGACAGGAGAACTAACACAAGTCCTACAGCCAGGACTCCTCGCTATCAGAGGAGTGATGTGAAGGTCCCTGCTTACAGGGGAGCTGCAGCCTCTGCGTTGGGCAAATGTGTACTGAGGCGGGCTGGGGGTGGGGGGGAGGGCTCCTCTTTGCCAACACTGCTGCAGGCATCAGGAGAGTTTCCCATACTCGGAGAATACAGGAGAGTTTCACATCTTCTAGTCTGTGATCGCCTTTTGAGGAAACTGGGAAGGACGCAGACGTGGCATTGGTTTTCTCTGTTCTGATTACCACTTTCCCAGCCTAAAAAGCAGGTTGGATGTACGCCACACAGAATGAGGCATCATTCTCCCCAGAGTGCCTCCCCCAGGTGGTCCAAGAAGCATTTCACAGCAGATCTCTTGGAGAACCACCTCCTCTCTACTCTCCACAGGTTCCAATTTCTTCAGGCGAAAGTCACCACATAAATACTAAGTACTCCATTCCCTACGTGGGCTATATCTCAGTTGGTACAAAACGAACTGGGAGACAGAAAGGATGGTTGTGTCTATGCACCCAAGAGCCTTCGATGTTTATTGTTGCATAGAGAAGAATTCAGCATCATGTTTAATCATTGTACCCTATCTCAATCCACAACGACCTGAAATCTTTGGTAGACAAGCAGCCTCCAGCATTTCTTTCTTCAAAGTTCCCCTGGAGGCTTCTAGGACAGAAATCCAGAGTGATGGGATAACCTAGGGGGTAACGCACACACTGGCTATTTCTACTGGGCCACTGCTTGCTTTGACGAATTTGTACCAAGCCACTCATCTGTGGAAGATGGAACCAGCAAATGTCCTCTTCATCAATGGGGTACTGATGTGCCAGAGGAGTATGCTTTGGTTGGGAAGGGGGTTGCAAGTGGTAGGAAGGCATTGATACTTTCCACTGACAGGGTTTGAGAGGTGCGAGAGCGATACCAGAGTCTGATTTTAGCACTGACTGTGCATGTCTCCACGCTGCAGGACTGGGTGGGCACATGCTTTCACCCATGAATTAATGGCAAACCATGTACAGCAATATTCAGAATGAGGAGTAAAGCAGCTGAGAATGTGCTGTGCACAAAGTTAGCAGTGAGCACCTTCAGTAGCATGAAGGTAATTGCTCCGGTAAGAAGAGAGTCAGTATGTGGGGGCTCACGTCTTACCTGGGCTGGTCCCACAGTTGAGGGGTAGGAAACCTTAGCTATCAGTCTCTGAATCAGACCAGACTGGGGGAAAAGCATACCTATAGAGTTATTAGAAGGATGTTGTGTCTCCTTATTTTAGGAAGGCTCTGGAAAGATGATGGTGTGACATACTCAGGTTTTAGAAACAGATGCACCCAATCACAAAGATTTCCACTTCTTGCCTGCTGGAAGGCTTAAACCATGAAGCTGAGTTTATCAACTCCACTTAAAAGTACTATTACACATTGGTAAATATTTAGGAGTGCCCTTCTAAACCCAGATGTAAGTACCATATTGATAGAAGGCCTAAAAGACATTATTAATTAATCACAGAAGGAATGTTTATATTTGACCTACTCATCTGTTCTCTGTGATGGATGCCTGACTCTTGTGAGACAGTGATGGGTGTCTGGTGTACCAGAGGTTGGATCAAAGCAACAGACCAAAGATTTTGCTTCTAGAAAGCAGGTGGAAGACAGTGGGGGTGGCGGGGGTGGTAAAGTATGGACAAGATTCCTTAAGAGATTTTTAAAGGCTTGAGACCACACATTCAGCACAGAGGTTCTCAGAAAGCTAGGCTAAGAATGCCGTAATACAGAAAGGCTGTCCCAGTCAAAATTGTCACCTTGAAAGTCTACAATAATCAGAAGACGTGAACAACCTATTCTTATACACAGTTGAAAATAAAGAATTGTCATTAATTAATTAGTCCTGGGCTGTCGATGTTGGTGAACTGAATGGAGAAGTAAGAGACAAATGGATATAACAATCAGGAATCCAGGCCTTAATTGTAACCCCAAAGAACTAATACATCAAAAGCTAATCTGCCCTAATGCTCGAGACTAATACCTCTAATACTAAATAACATATTTAATCCCCTGTGCTAATAATAATAATGCTAAGCTCTGTAAGCATATTCATGCATCGACAGCCAAATATAAATGAAGATCTCTTCAAATACAGGGCATCACAAATAGTTCAGATTCCATTCTTGGCTTCTTTTCACAAATATGAAAATAGTGGTCATGATGGGGAGAGCTGCCTTATGAGTAGATGGAATATATTGCCTACAGAATGTCCTGCCCCCAAATATCACCTTCAAAGCCTGTAATTTCATCATGCAAGTCTGCTCTCTTGTATATAAGAGAGAGATTTCTTTGCCATTGTATTTTGTATGAAAATTAAAATGCCCTTAGGAAGAAATAAGTCTTAGAAGCTAACCCACTGGCAAAATAGAGGATTAGATTTTTGGAGCTAGAAGATTTTTCGAGGTCATCCAGTCCTACCCATTTCTGACACGAGGGGGAAGAGGTTACAGCACTTGCCTGAGGTTGTATCTATCAGAAGGGGAGGAAGTGCAGTCTTTCGTCTCTACCTCTCTCTTCCAGTAAATGGCATTTGGGTCCTAGGGGGTGACAGAGACCCAGTTTCAGGGCTTGGGAGTATGAGGGTGGGGAAAGGAAGACACATTTCTGGGAAGGAGAGGAGAACTTCCGCGAGGTGGGAGAATCCTCACATCTTTTCCTGGGAGTGATTCTAACAAAAGGAATCAGCTGCTGGAGCAATTGAAAGGAAAAGACTTAAGTCTCTCCCCTGAGAAGATTTAAGCATGGGGTAGACATATTTCCATCCAAGGCTGGAGATGCAGGGATCAATTTGCTGGTTTCCTGATAACTCTATCAGCTCAGTGATTTTTAATTACAGCATCCTGCCTCCAATTTCTTGCTGTTTTCTCTACCATCAGTTTGAGTTTGAATAACATTACAAATCTGATAACTTCTGCAAAGCATCTTTATTGTGAAGGGTAGAGATGTCTGGGTAACAACAGGCAAAGGCTCTAGGCTGTGCAGTCACTGTGGTAAACATATGACCTAGGTCTAGGGCCACGGCAGAGAACAGTAATGAGGCAATACACTCTGCTGTGCACTAAGAGTGCTTGTTCCGTCTAGCAGTAGAGCAGGAATACAGACCAAAGGAGCCACTGAGACACAACAGGCCTATGCTCCTGGCCTGGCGGGATAGGTGGAGAAATTCAGGTTCTGTGACTGGCTATAGACACATTCCCTTTTTAAATTCTTGTTCGGCTTCTGCCACCAGCCAGCTCTATAACTGTCAGCAGGTCACTTGCCTTTCTTACACAGATACTAGGGGTCCTTCTGGTGCTATCCTTTCACGCTGTTGAAGGCAGTATGGCCCAGGAGACAGTGCAGGCCATTAAGTCAGACCTGAATTTACATGTTGGCTCTGCACTTATATTTAAGTGATCTTAATTCTTGACTTATCCCCTTATGTGTAACCCAAACACTTCACCCCCTAAGATTTCCCTAAGGTTTTTCTTTCTGTTCTCTTTCTGGATGCTCACCTCTCTGCATACTTTTGCCGAATCCTCTCCGGCTTGCAGAATACATATATACCTTCAGTTCCCTAAAACTAAATCCCATTTCCTTCCTCTTTCCCTTCATCCTTCCCTCTTTCTTTCCCTCCCTTCCTTCCTCCCTCCCTCCCTCCCTATGGTAAATGCTAGGCTCTAGGATAGGTGTAGAATAGTCAATACCTCTATGTGTTTCTGGGCCACAGAGAATTGTAAAATATAACGTAGGGGATGGAGATGCAGACACAATCCAGAGTGGCACATTCTCTAGTAGAGATTTACAAAGTATTGATGATATACAGAGAGGGAGAAAATTACTCCCTGGGAGTCACTAATGACATTTGTTGCGAACCCTCTAATCACTATGGAAGCAATACCCCAGGTCTCCATATGTTTTACATGTCAGTGGAGGGAAAGACCTAACGTGCAATGTGTGTGCCCCCTCTCAGAGAGCAGAAAGGAGCAATGGCAGCAGCAGAGCCCCTCCCCCCCCCCCCCCCGAAGGTACACACTACATCTGGTCGGTGCCGTTATTTGGGACTCCCGAGCACCACATCAGCACCTTATTATTCCGTCCAAGGCACACTCAAAGGACAGCCAGGTCTGTTTGGTAGAGCAGCTGCCTCCACGCCTTGAGGGTGCAGTGTTCTGAAACCACTGCTTCTGCAACTTGAACGTGCATATGATTCACTTGCAGATTCTGATTCAGCGGGCCTGAGTAAGGCCCCAGATTCTGCACATCTAACAGCTCCCAGGTGATGCTGCTGCAGCTGGTCCAAAGACCACACTTAGAGGAGACAGTTCCTAGAGAGCATGCCTGTCGTCTTCCTCAGCCCTCGGGATTCTAAAATGGGGGTCTACCAGAAACCGTAGGGGCTAAGAAGCCAAAAGGTCAATAATGTCTGGCGAGGAGGTGAGGTCCTCACTTATAAGAATCTTGGTGCTCTACTGGCATCCAATTTCTCAACCACACAGGAGCCAGGTATCTAACCTGTATATACTAGTGAGGTAAGAAAAGAGAGGAGAGAGGAAAGAAAGGAAACTTAAGTAAATCAAAATTCTGCACGTTGAGAGCTCGCTTGCTTATGAATGTGTTTACAGATAAGCAGTCCCACAGACCAGCTGAATCATGCTGGCTGAGTAAAGGTCTTTCCCCCAAGCCTATCAGACAGAGTAAATCTGTTCAGAAGTGGGACAGGGAGTGCCTGTCACTCTGTGGAAACACACATCAGGTAAGATGATTAAATCCCCACCAGCAATGTGCAAGCACCCAGAGGCCCAGACTTTAGACTGCGAAGGTGCCATGCAATTTCTAGGCACTTCATCTAAGAAATAAAATGAATTATTCCTGTTTTCAGTTCTGTCCTCCTCTCCTCCAGCCTGTGCAATTACTACCCTTGCATCATTAATAAAAACAGCCACCAGAATTTATAGGGGGTCATTCTTCCAAGGATCTCAGCACTTGGAGAAATAAATCAATCAATGTTATTTATTGAGCATATTCAGCTAGGAGATGTGGGGAATAAAGCAAACATGTATTTAGTATGTACACTCTCTTAATTCAAAAACTTTTGGGATGGCTTAGAAAATATACCTTGTGGGGAGGCTATACAGCGAGGTGACAGCAGAAGCTGGATTTGGCGTGCTTTCTGGAGTCCGGCTGCCTTGGTTCAAATCCCATCTCTGCCACTTACCAGCTGTGAGGGGTCGGGAATGCCATTTACTCTCTTTTAGCATCAGTGTGCACATCTGTGAAAGAGGGGCAATATCAGGCTGCTCTGATGGTCAAAGATGGGAAAGGATGCAGGCTCGCAGTACATAATGCTCAAGTGTGGGTTGTTTTTATGGCATTAGATGGTTCCTATGTTTAAGGAAAGGGAAGAAAAGCAAAGCAAAGGAAAAGGAAATACCCACATGACTCACCTGCAGAAGCACACTCTTTCCTGGAAACAAGGAGAAACTTATCATCTGGGCCCTTGCATAAGGGTCATTGGGTAATATAGTGGAAAAGTCTTCAATTACAGTTTTACGGCAGACGTAGATAAGCCATTCAAGTGGGTATTTCTTATACAGACCCTGTATAAAAGCAGAGAATATAATAACATCACTCATTGCCAGAATGCCTGTGCCTGGCTGGGTCACGTGGCCCAGGCACCTTGTTTCTAATGATGTAGCTCATTACAGTGATAGAGCTTAGAGGTACCTAAGAGAATAGCTGGTTAACGTGCCCATTAGACTGTCTTTTTCAAATAGCACATCTTAAGTGCACTTTTAGCAAGTATGGTTTGCAGTCAATTCCTAGTTGAATTCTTTGATGGGGAACCAGGGTGTAGGACTGCCATAAAGTTTTTAGAGACAGATATGAGGAAGGCAGAGTTTATATTCCAGTTATATCCAAAGTATAAGATGTGGATGGGCAGAAGGAAAGGTAGAGAGAATGTTCTAAGAAGTGGGAGCAACACGTGTCTAGGCACATACTCATAGACACAATGATGAGTCAGCCTGATGTGCATGTTCCACCTCCAGTCTCCTGGTCCAATGCCCTTTGTTTGTTTCTTCTTTTAAAAACAACAGCTCTGGGGCGCCTGGGTGGCGCAGTCGGTTAAGCGTCCGACTTCAGCCAGGTCACGATCTCGCGGTCTGTGAGTTCGAGCCCCGCGTCGGGCTCTGGGCGGATGGCTCAGAGCCTGGAGCCTGTTTCCGATTCTGTGTCTCCCTCTCTCTCTGCCCCTCCCCCGTTCATGCTCTGTCTCTCTCTGTCCCCAAAAAAAATAAAATAAAACGTTGAAAAAAAAAATTAAAAAAAAAAAAAAAAACAACAACAGCTCTATTGAGATACGATTCAGATATTGTAAGGTCATAAGATTCACCACCTCTAAAGTGCACAATTCAGTAGTTTTTATTCAAAAAGCTCTGCATCGATCACCACTACCTAATTGCAGAATATTTACATCACCCAAGAAAGAATCCTGTACCTATTGGCAGTCACTTTCCATTCCTCTCCAAGCCTCCACCCTTGGCAAACACTCATCTATTTCCTATCTCTGTGTATTTACCTATTCCCCCAATTTTTGTACAAATGAAATCAAATAATATGTATGACATACAAACATCATATGATTTAAAAATACAGTATCTTCTACCATTATGTGGATTTTCTTTTCACTTTCTTGATAGTGTCCTCGAAGTACAAAAGTTTAGAATTTTGATGAAATTCAACTGATCTACTTTTTCTTTTGCCGCTTATGTCTTGGATGCCATATTTAAAAAGCCATACACTTATACCTAAGTTTTCTTGTAATAATCTTAACAGTTTTAGCTCTTACCTTTAGGTTTCTGATCCATTTTGAGTTAATTTTTGTACATGGTATGACACAGGGGTCCAACTTCATTCTTTCACATATGAGTATCCAGTTGTCCTAGGACCATTTATTCAAAGACTTTTCTTCCTCTAAGAAGTTGTATTGGCACAGGTGTCAAAAATTGATTGACCATAAAAATATGGCTTGATCTGGACTCTTAACTCTATTCAATTGATCTGTATGTCTAACTCTATGTGAATACCACAGTGTATTTATTATTGTAGATTTGTAGTAAATTTTGAAATTAAGAACTGTGAGTCCTCTAAGTTCTTTTTCTTTGCCAAGATGTTATGGCTATTCTTAGTCTCTTTATTTTCCATATGATTTTTGAGGTTCAGCTTGTCATTTTCTGTGAAAGCACAAAAAAAAGAAAGCTGGGATTTGATAGGAATTATGTTAACTATATGGATAAGTTTGGGGAGTATCATCATCTTAACAGTATTAGTTATTCTGATCCATAAATAGGGAACGTCTCTCTATTTAAATCTGTCATTTCTTTTGATGATGTTTTGTGGGTTTTGGTCTTAAAAGTCTCACATTTATTTTGGTAAGTTTATTCCTAAGTATCTTATTCTTTTTTGATGCTATTATAAATGGAATTGTTTTCTTAATTTCATTTTTGGATTGTTCATTATTTGTGTATAGAAATACAATCGATTTTCATATATTGACCTTGTATCCTGCCACCTTGCTGAACTTGTTATTAGTTCTAGTGCTTTTTTTTTTCTGTGTGTGGCTTCCTTAGAATTTTCTATATACTAGAGCATATCATCTTCAAATGTAGTTTTCTTATATTCTTTATTCTTAATGACTCTTCTTCAACAAATGCATTCTTGTTCCTGCTGCCTCCTGTGGGTGCAGGAGAACTTCTTTATGCTCTTACTGGAAGCATCTGAGAAATTTATTGCAGAGACAGATTGGCCTTCGGAAATATGGATCACCCTTAGCACTGTCTGTGGGCAAACAAAGGCATTCAAAAGCTAACAGGGTAAAAAGGTGAGAATAATCAATAATCTGTGGTGTTTGTTCAAAGTTCTTAGCCTATCTCCCAAGTTCTCGGCTGTCTCCATTCAATGGTAACAGTAATTGGATCGGCATTAATGAATGAGAACTCATGCATAGCCTCCATACTCGCCCCCATGGCTATTCAGTTCACGCTTCCATAGTGCTAGGACTAGGACTGCCAATGAAAGAGATTAGCTTTTAGCAGTTGACCAAGTCATACTGTCTGGTTGTTTAGTTCCTCACCCATAGTAGATGTTCTCTGCTGGTTGTTCACATGTAGTTCAAAAACCTTTATGCTTCCTGTCCACTTCCAGAGATCCACCCACCTGCCTTTTTCACAGACATTCCTTGTCTCTGATAGTCTAATCTTTCTCCTTCCAGGCCCTTAACAAACTAACCAACCATGTCATTCCACATTGCCCACGAGTTCATCTATATTTTTACCTTAAGTCAGTTCTTCCTCTACACAAAGTTGATGACTAATTGCACTTAACATCAAAGCTCTGCCGATGGGGAGGATTTCCCCCTCATCACTGTCCATCACAGCTAACCTATGAATGAAGCTGGGCCTTTCTACTTATCAGTTATCTCATCATAAAGGCCCTCTGTTAAGCCACAGATGTAAACTATAGGAGATACACGAGTGCAAACTGATTGATGGCATGGGGCTCTGGGCTACCTGCTTGATTAGCTTATAGTGTGCTCTCCAGCTCTGCTTGTTTCCAATCTTGGATGTACCATATCCATCTTAGAATGCACTGCCACAGAACTGGCCCCACCTTGCGACTTGTGGGCTTTGCATGAACCCAGTTCATGACGGATGGCTCTGGTCATAGGATCCCTTGTATCTCAGGGTCAGAAGCTCTGTATTTCCCAAGGGCAAGTAGCACATCAATAAATGCTTATTGATGGTGATCATCCTCTGTTTTAGGTGGCAGGGACTTTCTCCAGAACCCCAGAAGTCTACATTGTGATTTACTGACTGGAGCTTCCCATCAACTCTGAACACTATTTTCTCCCACCATAGATGGCTCTGGTACCATAGGGTCTCCTAGGTTATATGGCTCATGTGTCAGACCATTTTCTCAAACCTGGTCCTTCTGCTGAGCTCTTTCTTGCTCTGGATACTACTCAAAGTTCACAGCCTTTTAATGTTATACAGCAAATGGGTGAAGGTGGTATTTCCAGGCATAGAATACCCTGCCTCCAGAACCTGAAGAGGCCATTAAGACTTATGCTACTTTCTCAGTAGTTGGAGGCGTAAAATACAATTCTTTGTTGTTTCATTTGGAAGGGATGTTCTGGCATTCTCCAGGACCTGTAGATCCCTAAGAAGTTCACTAATATGCTGGGGTCCTGAAGCTTTAATCTCCACTTTCTGAAGCACATGTATTTTGCCAAGGCTTCCACATAGTAGCCACTTCTTTTTCATCTGGTCTTATTATCATGGCATTGTCAATATAATGGGCCAGTGTGATGTTCTGTGGACTATCAGACATTTCATCTCCTTGATAGTCTTATTACAACAGAGGGCCAAATCATTAACAAAACCTAAGACAAGACCATAATTATATACTCTTGTCCATCTCACATGAATATGAACTGCTTTGGATCCTCTTGTAGGGATGGAAAAGAATGTATTCAACAGATCGTGGTCATTTAATATGCATTGGAGGCTATATTCATCTGCTTTAGTAAAATCACATCTGGCTCTGCAGCTACAACTGGGGACAGTACTTGATTAAATTTACAGTAGTTATTCACTCAGTCATGATTCATTCCATTTTTATAGGGGCTATTCTGGTGAATTAAATGAGGATTTATCATAGATCATCACCCTTGTATTCTCTGAAGGTAGCACTAATGTCTACCATTCTCACCAGGTTGCAATATTATGTTTTTATTTACTATGTTGACTTGGGGTGAAGGCACAGTTGCACCGGTTTTCATTTGGCTTTCTCTACTAAATTTCCTACTGTACAGGTTAAGGAATCAATACCAACTCCAAGGGTTTATGCCAAACTCCAAAAAGTATGTCTATTCCAATTATACCAGCAAATGATCATCAGGTGGGCCTGTGATTCCAGGAATCTGTGAAGCCAGACCTAAGGATTCCAGGATTCAATTACTTCCCTGGCCCCATACAGCCCTTCTGTATGGCAATACTCCCCCCACATTGATCTTTAAGATTCAACTGTAACAGGAGGGTTATTATGGCATATTGAGTCCCATATTGGATATCAGTGCTAATTCTGACTCCATGTCCCACAGTCCTTGAAGAGTTTGGGTATTGCTTTTTCCCAAATGGGCTGTTGCTTGAGTAAATGGCTATAGTCCATTGGCAAAGGGACTAGAACATTTCCAACTGAATACAATTGCTATGGAGTTGCAGGATTCCTTTTCATAGAAATCCAGCATCTCTTTCTGCCCCTGGTGTTCTGGGTCTGAGAACTGACTGAAGTTTGGAAACTTGACAAAGTACCATGGATTTTAATTTGAGAGACTTCCCTCAGCCTTCTTATCATCCATTCTTGATATCCTTTGCCTGTGTAAATTAAGAAATATCCCCTTTGCTCATCTAACATGCCTCTGGAAACACCAAGTTCCATTAATATCACCATAACTCTTTGAAGGTTAGATTCTCCCTCTAGCCAAAGCCAGATACCGCTTAAATATTGCCACATATTGTGATATCAGGGCCACCTTGCTTCATTACAATAGTTGCAATTGCCTTGTTTCTGAGGGTTGAGTGCCATCACCTGGACCTTTATTGTTGGAGGATCTAATCAGGCTACTACTAGAAAGCCTAGTTCTGTATTCAGCCTTGGCCTATAGAGAACAGCTATCACTGAGCTGACCCACCATCAGGAATACACCAGGTATTCCTTGGAGTGTCCTTTAGGCCCTCTCATGGAACATACTCCACTGGCACGTTTATGGCCTGATACAGTATATGCACTCTGTGTGCCAACTTCTTTGAGCTGTTTGATCTCTTGTTTCACCATCCACCATGGCAGTTCTGGCATTTCTACTTCACATAGTGTGGGTCTTTGCTTTTTCCAGATCCTAACAGCCCTTCTAGTAACAATCATCTCCAGGGCCTTTGCTAAGGCATCAAATCATATAAAATGGAGACTATTTCAATATTGATAAACTCTTGATTATCCAACCTTATGTTCCACACCTCTTGATCAGGTACTCCAGGATTCAGTCCCATGCATATGCTAGTAGCCACTACAGGGACATGTTAGCTATGCCTTATAACAACTTTGGTGTATACACTCCTTCCATAAAATTCTCAGTGCATCTCTAGTCTGATTGTACTGGAATTTGATTTTCCTTATTGGATTGTGTGCCAGGGGAAGGGGTAGGGGATATTTCCTTAAGCAGGCAAGCAGTGTCTTGTAATGTGAATGTCTTAATCGAGGTCCCTGCATCATCTTCAAGGAAGGGGAGAGCTATGATCTATCAAGGCCGAGGGAAGGAAGGGACTTCTGAAGGTCCAGCAAGTCAAGGTACTAAGGTCTACTCAAATTGCCCTATTCCAAGTCTCAGCACCCTACTACTTTCCCATTAGGGACCTGCACCTGGCATAGGAGACTTACTGAATCTGAGAATTCAATCCTATCTGAAGCTCTACTACTTTAATGATTAAGTCCTGAGCCTAGTTTTCTATTCTCCTGGTACTTTGGCCTTAGGAGATTAGGGTTTCCCTAAATACTACTAAGGCCTTCTAGCTTTCATATTTTGTCTGGAAATGATGATTAATCATCTGAGCCTGTCATTATTTATCTTTCAAAAATCAATGGTGCTCAGCAAATCACCCAGTTCCATGGTCCTTATAATTACCATCTCCCTTGTCCCTCTCAATCACAAGAAACACTGCACCACACCATGTACCCCCTTTCTATGGATATCCCACATCGGTCTACTGCTGATGAAAGTTAACAGTCACACAGAAATTACCCTTCTTTCAACAGCTGCACTGCTACAATACCTCACAGGCTAGTTCTACCCCAGCTACAACCAGTGATGGGGTTTGTACCGCCAGAGAGCCAATGACTGACCCATCTCTAAAGTCCCATTTTGAAAGTCAACTTCCTAAAACTGCTTTTTGTATCAAAGAATTCTTAGGCGAGAATTGGCTGCAGAAGGTTTACTGGGGAGAGTTCTTGAGGTATACATATGTGAGGAAGTGAAGAAGGCAAGTTTGGGCAGGAAGAGAAACTCACTCGTATTGAGGTTGTAACTGAGACCGAAGCAGATTCTATGGGGAGTTCTAAAGCCTGAACGGCCCTTCAGAATTCTCCTAAAGTGAGGCAAGAGGGTTAGGCTTTTAAATCTCCAAGCAGGCAGTCACTGGCCACGGGCTACCCGGGAGATGTGCAAGAGGGAAGGCTTAATTTTGGGCAAGGCAGTTCCTACTGACAGACATAGCTGTAAACTGTGAGTGGTCAGTAGATATTCTAAGAAGCTAGGACATTTGTGTACCAATCCTGAAGAGGGGACGCTGTTGCCTACCACAACATCTGTCACAATGACCATTGCTATTATCACCCCACCAGGATCACTGCCTGTCTTTCACATTCTTACCAGACTGGAATTTCCACACCTTTGCAGACAATATTGCTTATTCTAGATTTGGGATTGCTTTTTAGAGCGAAAAGAAAACACCCTCCTGCTACAGTTCCACCACACATGATCCACTAAGCTTGGCTGGCAAGTGGAGGCCACGGGTGACAACCTGATGCCAATTAGCAATGGGAAAGCTAGCCTAGCCCTCTGCTCTGTTGGCACTGCGGTTGCACAACTTTCCCTTTCTTTGGCTCACAATCTGACAAAATAGGTCTGGAATACGAGAGAGAAAAAATTTAGTTTGGCATTACAACTTCTTGACCATGACACTGTCCCGATTAATAATCACCTTGAAACTCCAGGTCATCACCCTCTAATTAATGTTGTCCCTCTCCTGTAGTATCCCGACTCTCAAGCCTCCGGGGTCAAGTGAGAACCCCAGTCTATCTTAGTCCCATCAGAGACAGAGAGTAAGAGAGAAAGTGACTGTGGCAAGGACTGTCTACATGTTCAACAAGCCTTTTCCCTATTGCTCCTTGACACACTAGTCTGTATTTGCCGGCCTCTTGAAGTTCAGTAGAGGAATGTGCCTGAACTCTGGACAAAGGAAGCAGACAGAGATCATGTACCCACTCCCAGACCTGGCCCGTGGATGCTCCCACATGCAATTCTCCTCTTTCTTTCCTCTCTTGTGAGAAGCCAGGAAAGGTATGAGGAGTGAAGACTGGAAGCTTAAAGTGTAAAGTACAAGTATCCTCGGATGTCTGCTGGGAAGAAAAGCTGTCCAGAGGAGCTATTCCTCCAAATCAGACTGTTATACAAAGAATCATTTGTTGTTATCCCAGTGGAATTTGGGTTTGTTTGTTACAGCAGTTGGCTTACTCTAATACAGGGATAGCAAATTAATGTGAGTCAGAGAGAACCCAAGGGAACCGGAGTTGTGTTTCTCACCAGCTCCAGGCACTAATTACTTGGTTACTTTTTTTAGATTCTCAGCACCCACCCAGTGACTTCAGCTAACCAAAATAATCATTTTGAAAATAAATAAATATTCATTTGAATATCACCTTGGTGGAAATAAGAAGAGTCAGAACTTCCCTATGATCAGAAGGGTCTTAATGAATCTAAGATGTGTAGCCTGTTACTCTTTGGACACCATGCGTGGAGCTCTCATTAGGTAGAAAATGACCTATCTTTTCCCTGCCCTGCCCTAAGCTTCTCTCCACAGCATGAGCAACTCTGTCTAGAGGGCTGTATCCTGCATCTATTCAGAAATGCATTTCCTTTTTCTTCCAAGCAATACAGAAACTGATGGTCTGTGCACAGGGGTTTGGCCAGGGGCATTCCCCAAGACAGCAGGGGCACATCAACCTAAGGCAAGAAATGTGGGCTCTGGGGAAACATTTTTGCACGTAACCATGCCAGCCTGGCACTCCACAATGTTCGCACTCCTCCAATTAAGCTGTTCAGTTCTCAATCATCTGGAGCCGCTGCCAACTGCTGGCTGCTGATAGTCAGAGTGGCTGCTGCCCGGAATGTCAGCAGTTCTGCTTTTCTGCCTCTCCTGGACTGGCTCTACTACACCCTTCTTCCCAGCCTCCCCATGACAGCAAGCCGCTAACTTCCCTTCACCCGGGTGCTATTAAGAGAGACACCTGGGAAGGTGCAGTGGGGCTACTAGGCTGTGATTTCTTTTGGTGCTGGTAGTCTACACCTGGTACTATACCATTCCAGTGCTTTGAACACCACCTCATGCAAGTGAGGTGTCAATTCTTGTTCCTGGAGATATTGAACAGCTTGGGTCGTGGACAGAATGCCTGCTGAACATACATTCCCTGCTAGCCTGAGCTGGTGCTCTACATATATGAATCTTTACGTCACCCAGGAAGATAAATACTACATATCGATTTTACAAACAAAGATGTTAGGAAAAGCTAAGTCTCCTGACAATCTATCACTTTCTTTTTTCTTTCTTCTCATTACCAACACCCTGCATTAGAAATATGTCATCTTAAAAAAGAAAAGAAATGCATAATCTTCCCTTGACCTTGTAAAATCCAGCCTCTGGTTTTTGGCATCGAGATTCCTTCCTCTAGACATGTGTTGTTCAATATTATACCCATTAGCCACATGTGGCTACTGAGCACTTGAAATGTGGCTAGACAGAATCAAGATGTACTATAAGTGCAAATTACACACCAGACGTTGAAGACTTAGTACAATAATAAAGAATATAAAATATCTTCTTAACACTGTTTAATACTGATTACATGTTGAAATGATTATAATGCTTATATTTGGCTATAAGTCAAATAAAATATACTATCCAAATCAGGTTTTCTTTTCCTTTTCCTTTTCAATTTTTTAAAATTTTATTTACTTATTTTAATATGATTTATTGTCAAGTTGGCTAACATACAGTATATACAGTGTGCTCTTGGTTTTGGGGGTAGATTCCCGTGATTTATCACTTACAGCTTTTTCCTTTTTTAATGTGGCTACTAGAAACTTCAGAGCTACACGTGCGGCTTGCCTTTGTACCTCACAACATCTATGACTTGGATAATGAAGTGTCTAGAGATTGACCAGAATGTTCTGTTAGAGGCACAAACTGACCATGACACCTGCTGCTTCCTATAACCAGTAGGACAAATCCCATGGTCCTTAATATGGTTGACAAGTCCTTCCATGTTACATCCCTCATCTCCCCTTGTTTCTTGAGCCTCCACATTTCATTTTACATTCCTGCTAACCTCCGCATGGGGGTGCTTCCTCACCCCCACCACTATGTTTCTAGCACCTCTACTTTGTTCATGCTCTTCCCTCTACCTGGAATGTCTTTCTCCCCAGGAGTCCCCTGGAAAACTCCTTCCTGTTGGGTCTTCTCAGACTTGATGACTGCTTCCAGAAACCTTCTCTAACCCTGCCCCTTGGCCCAGGGCCAGGACTAGGGTAAGACAGGCAGGGCCCCTATGGTACAAAGTTTAAGGAGGTGCTTCTATAAACCCTAGAGTAGCACCTCTTTACATTTGGGGTCCCAGGTGTCTCTTCCTGTGAAGTCCCTGTGGAAGTCTGTGGCTGTGCTTCAGCAATGTCTTAAAATTATCTTGTGTGCTTTATTCACTGGTGAAACTCTGGCAGCGTGTTTTCTACCAAAATATTGATCGTGACACTCAAGAAAGAAAACTTTGTCCTGAGGGAGCACTCTGTTTATCAGGCACTGTGCTATGTGTTGGGAATTCAACAATGACGTAGTCTATGATCTTAAAAATCATCACAAAACCTTGTTATGTGCCCTCTGCTTTCCTACTTCAAGTAGAAACTTCCAAGTTTTGAAATACTGACTACCTGTGCAGCCAGCTGAAGTGCAGATTCTCAGGCCCCATGCCAGAGTGTCTGATTCTGTAGCTCTGCAATGGGGTCCAGATGTTCTAGGATCAAATTTAGAGAAACATTCCTCTACTACATTCATTTAGCTTTCATTTGACTATTATTGAGTGCCTACTCTGTGTAAGTCTTTGTGCTAGGGGCTGTCAAGGAAACAAAGATAAATCAGGAAAGAATAATGTCTTATAGACTCCTAGAGTTTATGGAACGTCTCCATCTGCGCAATTTTGTTTGATCAGTGGATTAAAGATTATCTCCCTTTTAGAGATAAGACCTATTTGCTCAAAATCACACATAAGTAGGTAGTGGGGACTAGGATCAAGGTCACAGTGAGAACGCAGTGGGGAATGGAATCAAGGTCACATAGCTAAGAAGGTAGTGGGGACGACGGGAATTGAGGTCACATGGTAAGTAGTGGGGATTGGAATGGAGCCCAGCCATGCCTTCCCACTTGACACAGGAGTTTGTCCTACAAAGGTGATCTTGAGATGCACTGGAATTTCATACCTAGGGACATGAGCCACCAGAAAGAAAGGGAGGAGGAGAAAGGAAGAGGATTCTGGAAGCCAGCTCATGGAGAGAAGAGGGGAAGGCCAGCTAGTCTCTGGCTGCTACTCAATCCCAGTGTGATAGGGGCAAAGGTGGGTTCTCCTGCACCTGTGGGCCTGAAGTGAGTTCTGGAATCCTCTTAAATTCTCCTCCTTTCACCCCTCCCTAGCCCCAGGAACCCATCCTATCCCAGCAAAGGTAGGAGGTCCTGAGACAGCCTGACTTCTCTATAACACAGGTGTCTTTTTACCCCATTTCCCCTTCTTCCCCAGGATGGCTCGGAGAACAGAGAACATACTTCCCTAGTCCCTGCGCCCCTCCCCCAAGCTTGCTGAGTAGCCCAGGGCCCCACCCCTGACAGGCCTAGGCAGGGTGGGTGTGGGGGTAGGTAGTGCAGGGCACCGGGGCAACAACCCCTCAGCACTCCACCCCAGGCCAGCCCTCCCCTCTCCTGAGGCTGGGCTCCCAGGGCTCTGGAGACCAGGTTGTCAGTTAAAGCAGACCTGACAGCTGACAGCTTTCCAGAACAGCAGGAGCACGGTTAGCTTTCCTTCAGGTTTTTTTTTTTTTTTTTCCCTCCTCTTTCTTTCCCCTGTTGTTGCAAGACTGGAAGCCTGACTGGAATTTAAAGCAAGGCTCTGGGATAAAAATGTATGATAGCGCCAAGCCCTGCTCTCTTGGCTTCCTCCTCCGATTGGCAGCTGTCCGCTTTCTGGGGTCTGAGAACAGAACACCTGCAAATTGTCAGAGGAGGGGTCTGAGGCAGGAAGGGAGGTGACCCCGTACTCTGAGGCCTGAGCAAGGCTTCTTCGCTGGGGCGCAGATCATGTTTTCACTTGGGGCACAGAAGGAGCAGGCGGCCCTCCTGGGAAGCACCTGTTATCTGTCCCCAGGTCCCCAAGCCCTTCCCTCTCCCGAAGTCTGGAATGCCCAGGAGGCTCCTGTGCCTGCCGCTAATCCATCCCACTCACGGAATCTGTCTGTTCCCCTATCAGTTCCTGCTTATGGCAGATAGATAAATAGATGGATAGATAGGAAGGAGAGACTCTAAGCAGCTTAGATAAACTATCCTATTTACATCTCTGGGTCCAATCTATCAATCCATCGGTCTGCCCATTGTGTTTGTGTTCTCTCTCAATCTGCCACTTCAGCCTCCATTAACCATTCATCTGTCTTCCTTTTGCCCTACACTTTCCCCTTCCACCCCCCATTTCCCAGCATCAAAATAAATCCAAAGCTGAGACACAATGAGGCACGCCCTTCCATTCCACTCCAGTTATCCCGGAAAGTTGGCCATGGCAGCTGACACTGGGGGCTTCCTTCCACTCACCTCCTCAGGAAATATGCAAATAAACCGTTGGAACACTCAGGGTACGAATACCAACAGTTAGGTCAGCTATGAGGCTGCTCCCAAATTCACAGTTCTGCAAACAGAGCCAATTGAGGCTCTCTTGGGATAAAGGGGGTGGTAGGGGATGGCAGTGGGCTGGGGCAAGGGCGAAGAGGAGGACATTGCATATCTGTACACAAAAGAGTTGGACCAACTATTAAATAAAGTGACAGAATGGGAGGAGAGAAAAAGGTAGGAATTTCACAAATTTCAGAATTAGTACTATTTGTTGACATTTAAACAGTTCATTTCTGTAGATCCTCTCAACTTCATATTTCACTGCTAACAGCATAAGGGGCTATTTCAAATGACCAGATTCCCAGTAAATGCAGTGAAAATTCATGATATTAATTGTATATAAAAGTGTTTGGAAGAAAGAAAGAAAGAAAGAAAGAAAGAAAGAAAGAAAGAAAGAAAGAAAGAAAGAGAAAAGAAAAGAAAGAGGCCACCAGCCTCAGCAAATCAAGTGTCAGAGGCACTTAAACAAATGCAAGGCACATAAACAAACAAACAAACAAACAAACAAACAAAGATAGAGCCTCTTGCCCTTTCCTTGAGACCACCAGGCATCTAATTTTGTTTGGCCCAGAAATCCCGCAAGTCTCCAGCTTCCCATTGCCCTATGAAAACCACCGTAATCCTATTCCCATCATCTATCCCAGGACCCATGTCCCTAGCTGTTGGCCCTGGGGTCTCCTCTGGTGTCTACACATTCCTTCCATTAACTTCTGGATAGCTGTAAGCCAAGGAAGGCAGCACCTCTATCTCAAGACCCTTAAAAGGAAGAACTCAATAAGATATGGTAGGACTTAGTTTAAAATGAAAAATATAAATTCTGTGATTATCCCGATTGTCTGCCACACAGGTCAGAAACATGGGTCCACCGGGGGGTGGGGGGGGGCTGTTCCACCCGCCCCCGCCATAGGATGTGACTTGCCACGGGAGGGCAGCACCATCCTGGACCCTGTGAAGTTTGAGGCAAGTACCAGAGGAATAGGGATAGAGGGGCTCCCAGCTGCCGCACCCCGTACTCCAGCAGATCTCATGACGGCTTTCAGAACTGCCTGGAGACCTGCGTGCCTATCGACATTAGAGGCTGCTGGTGATGAATGGAACAGAGAGACAGAGGAGAAACTGGAGAAGTAGGCTTGAGGGGGGTGGGACCCTTTCCACTCTCCAGGGCCAGAGAAACTCCCAGGAAAAAACCTCTAGGCCCCACTGCAGCCCAGGAAAATAAAGCACAGCTAACAACATTTTACTCGTCCACCATTTAATAGATGTTGGCTGGCTCAGTTTAGGGGCATGTGGTATTTATTTATAAGCATACACTAGTGAATATCAGAAGACGTCAATAACTAATTATCAGCCCGGCAGAAGAAGAAAAGGCCCATTCCTCAAACCAGCCAGATGCATGTTTGAAAGGTAGTATTTTTAAAATGGGAGAATACTGGTCTCACATACATTATTTTAGGATAAAAAAAAAGTCTGAATAAACATTGTTTTAAGAAAAAAAAAAGGGGAGAGATAGGAGATCTAAGCCTACGTTTCCTGATTCTGATGCTGGGAAAATCACTTAATATTCCTGCCTTTTATTTGGTTTATTTGTAAATGGTAAAATGGGGATGATGCAAACTTACATTTTTGAGAACTGGGTCTCTTGAGGTCCCTCCAAACTATCTGATCAATGATTAGGAGGAATTCAAGGACTCATCATTTATGGGAAAAGCTTCCTTCTTACTTTAGAGATAATCCCTGGAAAAGAGAAAAGCAAACAGTAAAGCAGAAAGGAGAGTCTTTCTATATCTCTACTTATTCAAGGCCAAAAAGGGGAAATAAGAGGCTTTAAATCATGGGGTTTGCAATGACAAGAGATCTCCTGAGAAGGTATGCAGTGGAATAAATTAGCACAGTGTCAGGCACATAGTAGGTGCACAACATTTGTTTGAATAGATAGACGAATGAATGAAAGAATGAATGAACCAAGATGCACTGAGTTGTGGCTCTCTCATATGACCACTTGGTACAAAGAGCATCTCTAGCAAAGGAAGTTCTAAAAATTCCATGGAGGTCTCTAAAAAGAAATAGATTATTTAGTGCAATGCTTTAGGAGTGGTTCTGTACAATGACAGTGGGAAAGGCTAGATCAGTGTGCTACATCTTTTGGGAGCTTGTTAAAAATACAGATTCCTGGGCACCACCTCAGATCTACTGAATCAGAATCTCCAGGGTGGTACATGGCAATGGCATTTGATGAGCTTCTAGCTGATTCTCACGTAGCCAGCCTTTGCTAGTCCTCAGATCAGTGCTGGGTCACTACTGCCCTAGATGATATCTCAAGGGCCCTTCCAGCCCAAGGATCCCATGATTCTGTGGAATGGACACTGGGGAGAAGTGATCGAGACAAGGAGAATTCGTTCATCCCACACTTATTGCGCATGTAACAGAAATATAACAGTCGTGTGGCTATGATCTCTCACTGAGCAAAAACCTGACCTCCAGGGAAGAGCTGTAGAAATCTACCCCCACCATTACCATCATCCTATAGGACAGGATGCTCTTTTTGGGGGGGGGGGCGGTTCACAGAATAAAAGTACTTCCTTAGATTGTGTTAAGTTTTACATTTAATGAAGTGCTTTTGCACTTGGCATTCACATGATATAACACGGCAAATATGGTTATTATCCCCATTTCATGAGTGAGAAAACCAAGGCTTAGGAAAGTTTAATTACTTCCTCAGCATCATTTAGCTTGTATGCAGTAGAGCCAGGAAGCCAACCAAAATTTGAAACTCCTAATACAATGCTATTTTAACTATTCCCTAGAGTTACATCATCTGTGGAGTGTGGCTTAAATGTCCCTGTGAAATTGCTGATATTTTTTCATATTTTATCTGTGTAATAATATTATCTCCTGAGGCAAAGAAAGTGCCATCTTCCCTGGTAAAATAAATCCCAGATCTACAGGGAGAAGGGGAGCTGGACTGTTTGACTTTGTTTTTTTTTCCCCAAGATTCATCTTCCCTTGGTGAAATTTCCCAAAGTGTGCTCCTCAGAACACCAATCCTACAGAAGTTTCCTGAAATGAGTGTTGCTTTGTCACTGAGGTTTGAGAAACACTGCACAACTCTTACTAATCCTAGAAATGCACAATGCTTGTGATGTATTAAAGACTGTGGTAGGTTAAATGGTGACCCTAAAAAATATATATTCACTTTCTAATCCTTGGAGCCTGTGAATATTACCTAATATGGCAAAAGATGTGATTAACTTGAGGATCTTGAGAGGAGTTTATCCTGGATTAACTAGGTGGGCTCCAATTTCAGTCACACGTATCTTAATAAGAGAGAAACGGAGATTTCTCTCTCATTCTCTCTCTCTCCTACACACACACACACACACACACACACACACACAAAGAGGTGATGTAAAGGTGGATCAGGGACAGATCTAAAGATGCTGTCTTTGGGGCACCTGGGTGGTGCGATTGGATAAGCTTCCAACTTCGGCTCGGGTAATGATCTCGCGGTTCATGAGTTTGAGCCCTACGTTAGGCTCTGTGCTGAGAGCTCAGAGCCTGGAGCCCGTTTCAGATTCTGTGTCTCCCTCTCTCTCTGCCCCTCCCCTACGCACACTCTGTCTCTCTCAAAAATAAATAAACATTAGAAAAAAAGATACTGTCTCTGAAGATTAGGGTGATGGACACAAGTGAAGAAATGTGGACAACCACCAGAAGCTGGAAGAACTGATTCTCTCCTAGAGCTTATGGAGGGACCATCAACCTGGCGATACTGACTTCAGACTTCTAGGCTCCAGAATTGTGAGAGAATACAAGCCACCAAGTTTGTGGCAATTTGTTACAGCAGCCACAGGAAATTAGCAAAAAGGCCTTGAGGAGTCTTGCTAAGAGTCAACTCCTTTAAGATGTTTAACCCAACATACCCCAAACTTGGTTGACCATGGATGGCATCTTTTTCCCCATAAGTTTTATTAATATCCAAACAGAACTCATATTATACGCAACCCACTTTGGAAAATGCTGCCTGTGGGAAATCTTTTGTTAATTACTAGGGCTCCTACTGCACATCTGGGGACAGAGCTGCTCGTAGTTAATGTTCTGACCAAATATGAGCCAGGATCCTGTCCTGCCAACTCTGTAGTAGAGCTAAGACCAGGAGAATATTTAAATAAGACTTTTCTGAAGGCTGGGGATAGCAAAAGAGGAAAGTCAACGGGATATGAACATAAAACTGGATGATCCTGCCGCCAAAGGACTTTTTGGGTTGGGCGCACTGGGGTACGCTGTAGGGATATGGTCTTGCCCAGCTCCTAACCACTACCGTATCGCTCCAAACATCTATACAAACCCCAACATCCCAGAGCATACTGAAATGTCTCTAGACTTCTCTCTAGAAAGCAAGGCCCGCCTGTGCAAGGAGTCTGTCTGAGATGGCTCTTCTGCAATGCCCAAGACTTGGATGACGGCCTGTGGGCTTCAGTAGAGTAATTGCGTCTGATTACAGGGTACCTTGGCATTACACAAACACGGGAGAAGGCAAGGAGACCCATACTTCCTTTCATCTGGCTCCAGAGGACAGCCTCATCTTCAATACGCAGCTCTGTATATTCAAGGACCACATCAAAACAGGAGGCACAAGATCAGTGCAGGTACCCCGACCCAGGAAGCAAATACGCGACTCTTGTTTTGTAGGAGTGACATAAAGAATCACAATAATGGGAAAGATGCGTTTTATTGCATCCCCCACTTCCAGCCTTCCTTCCCTAATATCTACTTGCTGTTATGACTATTATCATTATTTTACACACCTCTTTCACATGAATGCTTGGCTATAAAGCAGCACTTGTTTTGCTTTATTGCCATTTGCCTTATGTAGGCCATTAAGGCTTTACCGCTCAAGCAAGGAGGCTTAATTTTATTTTTAAATAAGAACGTTCTGTGACTTCAAGACATTTATAAACTCCAGCTGGAAGGTGATTCAACCTTTCTGTGGAAGGCAAAAGACCTGGTGTCCTGGTCACTGAGCAACGGGTCACCATGACATTTCAAGAGCCCCTGTCTAAGTTAGCCTGGCTGTAAATTCATAGAAAACACACACACACACACACACACACACACACACACACACACGCACCAACAAAAGGAGCAAGAAAGAAAGATAGCTGCAAGATAGAAAGAATGTTTAGAGAAGACAGAACCTGTGAAGGCCACATGACAGACGGAAAAAAGTGGCTGCTGGCTCAAGAGGCCAGGTTTCAGAGCAATTACTTAAAGCTAGGCTGCACGCTCGCTCCTCACTGAGCTGATTCCTCTTGACAAGGAAGGGAGAGGGGCCAGGGAGGGAGGCAGACTTATTGTCTCTACCATGCGGGTGAATACTCTATGAACGCTCCTTTAAGTAGGGAGAATGGTGATGTGAACTCTATTGATATTCATAATGTACCAAAGCCAGCCTCCCATAATAGACTGAAAGCATTCACAAAAGCCCTAGCATGAGGCATAGATAGAGGTGTGTGTCTCTTCTTGGGATCTGAAAGAGTGACCTCATGTTCATACCAGGTTATCCTCCCAACTCGTGCTGCCTTGGAAGCTACAGAATTGCTTGATTAATAAGCTAAACAGGTGAGCCGGAGGGGGTTATCTTTAAGGGAGTATGTATAATTCCCCTTCAGTGATGGAAGAGGGAGCCATCGCTTCCTGTCAGGGCAAAGGACGGCAAACCCTCCCCGGGCAGCTTCCGCAAGGAAGGAGAATGCATTCTGAGGGGTTGGCAGGGTGGTCAGAGGAGGGAGACGTCACTCTGAAGGCTGAGCGGCAGGCAGCTCCCTCCCCTCTGGCTGAGCACCCGGCAGCTTTGTGGATCCTCCTCAGAACAGTGACAGCCAGAAACAGGTGAATTGGTACAGATAAAAGAACCCATCCCTACCTCTGGAAGCATGAAAACAGTGTCTGCTAACCTTTCTATGAGGCATTTGCTCCCTTTCCACCATTGTCTCTGCTTTTCTGAAGCCCTGGACAGAGCCAGCTTTGTAAATACCCATGTGCCGATTAAAAATGTAAGGATGCAAGTCCAGCTGTGCCAAAGTCCATCGGTCTGCAATGGGACAGCGACGGGAAACAATTGAAATCTAATGGACCCCCCTGGGGATCACCTGTCTCTACACATTGTTCCCTGCCATCATCAGTGACCCAAAATGGGACCATCTGACGGGGGAATGGGCTGTGCAATCCACAGACAGAGTCAGCGCCATATGGAACAGGCATTCCAATTGCCCACTGCAATACATAAAAACGATTCAGGATTCTAACTCTATTTCCCTGGCGATCGAGTTTAGCTATCACTGGGCTCGCTATTATCAGATTCTGCCGCTATATTTATTAAATATAAGTTGCTAAACATATGGCTCAAGGGATGGATAACAGGACATCCAGCCAGGCATAGCAGGAGTATCATTTTCCAGGTCTGCCCCCAGGCACTCAAGGCTAACAGTGTCAAAGAGCCGATGGCTGTTCAGAGCCTAAGAAGAATGGGTCTTCTCAGTCATGGAACCCAATGGTGTATGTAGTTGCTTAGAAGTTACAACCAAAGAGGCCAAAATTATGGGCTCAATCCTAGTGCCAGATAGCTCTGTCTCCCTTTATTCATCCACCCTTTTAGTGAACACATAGTGTGTACCATGCCAGTGTTATGACTTGATGATACCGAGCTGAGCAAATCATGGCCAATATACCTGTCTAGAAAGCCACTCAGTCTAACATGGCAGAAAACCCAGAAAACAGCAATTTCACCCTAGTGTAGTTTGTGCTGTAAAATAAATGGGCACAGACTCATGCGTTTGGGAGCCCAGAAGTGGGAACAACTAAAATTTAGTGTTTCCCATTATTTGTACAGAACTTTTCAGTTTATAATTTCTAAGCCTGACACAAAACTTAGAAGCAGAGGTACCTTCTCTTCCCAAGGGAAGGGGCTGAAATCAGAGATGCAATTAGCCAAGGTCATATGGCAGGCATGGGGAAAACACACTGCTCACCTGAGCCTTGCTGTCTGGTCTACGAACACAACTTACCCGTAGCACTGAGAGCCTGCTGGCAGATCAGGGAAGTCCCCTGTCAGGACCTGAAGTTCAGATCCCTCACTGACGACCTGCAGCAGCATCTTCACAGACTAAGAAAGTCTATGCATTAATTATCTGGATTGTGGCCCTCATTATTTATGGTTCACCATGGTGCGCGGAACCCAGAATCACGGGAGATGCATTGAGAAGAAGAAGGTACAGTTGCAAAGACTGGCAGATAACCACACCTGTGTATGTGTCTCCTCCTGCAACTCCACACACGGGGCAATAAAAGGATGTCTTTAAGGCTGCACACAGTCATAAGGGTCAAGAGAAAAACAAATGGGGAAACGGGCACAAAATTTTCATGCTGGAGAATAGTTGAACAAATGGTAGTAAACTTAGCATGTCGGAGGAGGCCAAACCCAAAGCCCACAGTGAGAAAAGCAGGCAGGTCTGTACCCGGGGAAGCCCAGCAAAGCCCAGGAATTGTGAGCCACGATACCTCTGGAAGTGAGAGTGAGGGCAGGGCTGAAAGTATTTGTTAAATGTCTACGTGGGAAGCAGATAGGTTCCCAGATACCCTCCATTAGTCTGCAAAGCTAGGTGGCTGTCAGATGCAGAGTTTCTGAAGAGGGACTTTGGGCTCCGGGACATGAGACCCAGCGCAGGCAGCTTGCATGTACAGAAAACAGTCGACTGAATGGGAAGTTGGCACAGTGCACCGGAGAACCTGGGCCCCTGGACCCCCGGGACAAGACACTAAAGCAGCCCAAGACTTATACTCCTTGGAGGCTCTACAGTGAAATGTCCAGCAGATTACTTATCATGAAGCCCCCTTGTGTGCAAGCCAGCTGCAAACACACAGAGCATCCAATCAGCATTTCGATTCCTCACTGTTAATATATCGCGAGACATTAGAGGAAAGCCTCACGAAAGAAAGAGACCACAGCAAACAGGGAAAAAAAAAAAAATGTAGAGACAAAGCAGGAAGCAAAAAAAGATTTTCAAGAAGAAATTTTGGGAGTGCGTGGGTGGCTCGGTTGGTTAAGCATCCCACTTTGGCTCAGGTCATGATCTCATGGTTTGTGAGTTTGAGTTCTGTGTTGGGCTCTGTGCTGGCAGCTTGGGGCCTGGAGCCTGCTTCGGATCCTTAGTCTCTCTCTCTCCCTTCCTCCCCTGCTTGTGCTTTCTCTCTCTCTCAAAAATAAATAAAAATACTTCAGAAGAAAAAAGAAAACCTTTTATAATTGCTTCAGAAAGATGAGAAAATACAGCACATACACATTAATAAGAGTTGACATGTGCTGAGCACGTTCAATGTGCTAGCCCTGCTCCAAGTGCTTTGTTAGTAACTTACTGAGTCCTTGCAATAACCCTACAGGAAGCCTGTGTCGTTATTATCCCCATTTTACAGCTGAGGAAACTGAGGGTTTCAGTCCACTGTTGAACGTCCCCTGCTGGTTGAGCTGCTGAGCCGCATTTTGTACCCAGTCTGCCTCTTCTGCTTGTTAAGCTCAACTGCCCCACAAGGTAGGGGCAAAACTTGAACTTCTGTAATGGCAAAGAGACATTATGGATAGATATGAAAGCAGCCAACGAGGTTCACAAACTAGTGGAAGGGACAGGGAATCACAGGGTCCAGGCACATAAGTGCACGCGAATAACTACAACAGGCATGAGTTAAAAGGACAAAGGCTCTGCTAAGACTTGAGCCTAGCTTACCTCCTGTGGGGCAGCATTTCCTCTTGTAAATCCGGCTTAGCCACAATTGTGATCAACACCAGAAGAACCTCTATTTCCCCAGTCTCTGCCACAATCTCTGCTGGGTGCTGTCAATCGGCACCATCCAAAGAACAGAACTGTGAGGACTGGGGGGCATTTCTCCCACCAAAAGTCACAGTCCTTTCCCTTCCATTGTGGCTATGGCTATCTTATTTCTAACTTTCTGCCTTCTCTAGTCTAAAAATACAGGTAGGCACAAACATCAGTAGCTGTTGTAGAGGAACCTCTTTCTCTGGCTTCAAGCCTCCAAAAGGAGGGACTGCCATTTGAATAAGCTTCCTGGCCTCTGCTCCTCTGGGAAGAAGAATAACTTCTTATTGATGCGTTTGGGAGAAGGAACTGAGCCTGGACTTTTCTCTCTTTGTGCAGCCTGCTCGCCGGGAAGACTCCTACTCTCTGTTTTTCCATGGGGTAAACTGGGAAGGCTGTTATCTTCTGACTCAGCCTAAGTGGGCAGGTTTATTCTGAACTGTGTCAATAAGCCATCTACCCAAAGATCTAAGACACACCCTCCGACCTAGCTCTTTTTGGCAATAAAACTGCCATTTATTTATTTTATTTTATTTTATTTTATTTTATTTTATTTTATTTTAGTTTAGTTTAGTTTAGTTTAGTTTAGTTTAGCTTTTGTTTATTATTGAGAGAGAGAGCATGAGCATGGATGGGAGGGGCAGAGAGAGGGAGACACAGAATCCGAAGCAGGCTCCGGGCTCTGAGCTGTCGGCACAGAGCCCGACGCGGGGCTCGAACTCACAAACCGCGAGATCATGACCTGAGCCAAAGTCGGATGCTCCCCCGAATGAACCACCCAGGCGCCCCTAAAACTGCCATTTTGAACTCCCCCTGCCTGCTGTTCCCTCATAGCTCAGCAGTATCACACGTCTCCCACTCGGCTATGTGCTGTTGGCTCCTAGAACACACACCAAGCTGTTCCGGCCTCTGGGCCTGCTATCTCCTTTGCTTTCACTGGTTGGAACTCCCTTCTTACAATTCTTTCTCTGACTGATTCCTTACTTTTCAGTTCTCTCAGTGAGGTCTTCCCACATCGTTTTAACTACAGTAGGCCCATCTCTGCTCATTTTCCTCAGTCGTGGCTCCCTGTTTGTTGTCCTTATGGCACTAATCACAACTTTTATTCTTAAATATTTATGGAGGTATTATATCTTCCCTATGGGATGGAAACCTCCATGGGACAAGGGCTTTATTTTGTTCTAAATTGTACCTGCAGCACCAACCATCATGCCTTGCACATAGCAAGTCCTTAATAAACAGTTGTTGAATCAATTAATGAAGTTAGTGGTTTCCACAAAAGAAGTTCATGCTTTCTACATGTTGAGGTGTTAAAACGTGGAATAGCTCTGTTGTTAATATCACTAACTAGTTCAACAAGTAATACTTCTTCCTATTTCCTCTGTTTCCTTAGTTTACCTTATGCTGATGGCACTGGGGCTTCCCAGCCTACCATGTGTCCTTGGTTCTTGCCAGGGACATTCTGACTCAGCTACCTGCTTTCTTCAACCTGCAACATGAGTCCGTATGCAGACTGTATTAGCTTCTACACAATTCAGCCACAACGTTAGTTATTATTTACCACATCGTTCCATTCAAATCTATGTGTTTTTTCCCCCTATTTTACTCCTTTCTTCCTGTGTCTCCTCTGTCTCTTTGTCCAAAGGGAATTAGTACTCCTTCTTTAATCAGGGATTTTTTTCCCTTAGGATTTCTCCTTTGTGGATTCATAGCACCGGCATTTAAAAATTAATATCTGTACATCTTCAAAGATTTTAAAAAATCATGAAGACACCACACTTCTGTTTTAACAGAAATAATCTTCAGCCACAGTCTAGATGGCGTCCCTGGAATTTTGAACCACAGCTCTAGGAAGACTCTATGCTATCTCTTAAATGGCTGAGTGAAACTCTGGAGTTGGAAGGAACTAGTGAGGTCAAAGGGCTCCCTCTGGAGCCAGAAATCTCTAGGACCATCTGTCTTAGATGGTCCTGCCAGGACAAGGGCAAGGGACAAAGCAAATCATGAGAGGTTTGGTTCTCATGAGATTTGAGTTTGGCTGAACTATACTTGACCTGTAAGGTCCTTAGGTAGTTCAAAGTCATTCTTAGACTTTTCCAGAACTAGTATGAGATATAAAGTTTATACAGGTTTTACCCATAATGACTAATTGTCTTAAAAGCCTTCTGCTTATGAATCAGAGCCATATATGTGTGTGTGTGTGTGTGTGTATATATATATATATGAATATACTCATGAATATATATATATGAATATACTCATGAATACATATATATATGAATATACTCATGAATACATATATATGAATATACTCATGAATACATACATATATATACATATATATATTTACATATATATATGTATATATATGAAACCTATTTAAGGCAGAGCTGTAAATGGTTTTCGAAAATAGAAAATTATATATCTAATTGCAAGCAATGTTCCAAATTAGAATATACTTAATTTGGATATTTTCTTTGATCTTTCCTTCCTAAGAAGAGTGGTCTGGGAACAGGCTGTTTTCATAGACTTTTCTGGATTTCAGTTTCAATTCTTCTTATCCTGAGCTTCCTTGGACCTGGGAAACCCAGAGTCTTAAATAGGTGTATTTAGAAAGAGTACTCTATTTAATACATAAATGGGCCCATATGGTACATCTAGTGATGCCCAAGTAGCCCAAGGAAGTCCTCAATTACTGGCTGCATTCATGCTCTACACTTGGAAGAATATGTAGCAAGATAAATACATTCAATTATTTTTTCCCCTATTTTACCTTAATTTTTTATTTCTTCATCCTAATATCTGATGAACAGAGCATATTTCTATTATGTCCAGTATTATAGACAGGCAAAGGCAATATTTACATTGTCTTATGTATTATTATATATGTGTACATATGCATATATATATGTACATATCTATATGTGTGTGTGTGTGTGTGTTTAAAAAGAGAGAGAGAAAGAGAGTATCATATAATAATTGTATAGGTCCAATAAAACATCCTTGTTGTCACAGCTTGACCTAAAAAAATACTTTGTTTCCATTTATGAGGACTCATTCATTGTCTCCTGGTTATAAATGTGGTTGGAAAATGTTCTTTGATGAGAGATGCATGCTTATAGAAATCAAATCTTGAAAGGAGAAGGTATGTCTGATGATATGCTTAAGCCAAAGCTGTTGCTAGAGACAACCTGAGTCTCTGTGAATAAAGTATTGATCAGAAACACAGAAACTGAAGGGTTTCTCAAGAAAAAAAAGGTGTGTGTGTGTGGGGAGGGGGTAGAGAGCAGGGTGGGGGGAGAGAGAGAGAAAGAACTATTGCACTCATGGGGGAAGAAGGCTTAAGGCTCTGTATGGCTTTTCTTACTCTTTCTGTGTCAGCCTAGCTAGAAGAGAGAAGACACAGGGGCATCAGAAAGAATAGAGCCGAGACCTGGAAATTTAAAGGCCAAGTGAAATCTGTCCCTCTAAATCAAAAGAAGTTGGGTAGCTGGTAATAAACAGCTAGAGACACAATCCAGACTCAGCAGTCTGCCCTTCCTTACCCACTCTGGTGAAACTCCCCAAGGAGTGAGATTCCATGTACCCCCCCGTTCCTGGTATACGCCATATGCCCTAGGCCTTCTCAGAGCAGTGCCAGATTCTAAGTGGCATACTACGTAAAGCAGGACCTCAGAAGAAATACATCCCCTAAGAGATAAAGAGAATGTCTCAGACCTTGGCTCAGTAGGAAATCTCTTCGACTGCGGCCCATTTATACCATCCCTTCTTCACTATAAGATGGCGGTGTGGCAGGGTAGAAGAGGTAGAGAGGGCACACGGTTGCAACTGAGCCTAGCACCTGGCTCTAACCCCGCAACAGTATGAATAGACCAATAATAATGGGGACAAAGGCAAAATGTCCCGGGGTCTCGGGCAGCCGAGCACCCCTCAGAGAGGCTGGTGGGGCAAAAAGGGTCCAGAGGCATGAGCCAGTTCTGAACAGCAGCAGCACGAGGGGATCTGGAGTTCATAACAAAGGAAGAAGGTAATTTTAATCAAGGTATGAGGATAAGATGAGAATTAGATTACCATAATTTGCAAGAAATATTCTATAAGAGCTTGTTCTTTCTGATTAGGTACATCATCAATAAATTACAAGTTGATAGTATAAAGTTTCTATATAAATGTCGCAATAAATATATGTTTATTTTCTTCTAAGGAAAAATGGCCAGGATGTAAGTAGTTACGCCTTGCAATATTCCTGGTGCTTAGTAGGTCTACTAAATATGCGTTGAATTAATGAATTACTGAATGAATAAACTATAATCCATATTTTTTAACTTTGTGGTTTTATAGTGCTCATTTGCTTCCAGTGGCTGCATCCCTATTTGTAAGCAAAGTGCCAATGAAAAGAAATTGAACAATTCTGAAGTATTAGTAAATACCTACTGGGAAGGGGTTTGTGAGCTTATTTGTTTTGTGTCTGTGTTTGTTTTAATAAGGAATTAACTACCCATAGAGTGTATAAATGTTTGTACTGTTACTCTAGATGATTCAGGAGAGTCAAAGAAAACCCATTTCGGAAGTACTATCTTCTTTACTTGGAATTTATCTTGGTCTTTGGCACATTTTCTCAGATTTAGGACTCTGAAACAGTGAAACTCTCTTTATGATTCTAATGTCCCTTGACTCATAAGTCACAGGAGAACTAATGACTTAACACTTTCAACTTTTCTAAAGCATTTAAGGGAATATTCATCGTCCAACATCAGACGAATGGATAAGTCCAGTGGGTTTTGGGAACCACCTCCTCACTGACAGTGATGGACTTTGCTTCTAGCCAAGAAGAGAACATAGGGGGCTGACACAGACTTTCTATTTTTTACTCTAATGAATGCTATTTTCATTTGCTTTAGAGAGCAGTCCCTAAGAAGACTAGTGACAAGATGAAGGTTCACTGGTTTCCTTTTTCCCTGACAGGTTCAAAAGTGTGGTGCAGGTGGCAAATTAGACTTGGCTTCCCATTAATTGGTAGGAAGAAACTTTTCTCCTGCTGTTCAGATTGTCATTGGATCCTTTAGCACACATGGAGGTTTTGTGGAATTATTATTATATTTATCATTGCTGCTGCTAACGCTGTAGGCAATTTTTCTGAGAAAATCATGAAGGGCTGATGTCAATTAGAAGCCCCTGTGAGTAAATGTCTTAAAGTAACTAGAAAGCTGAGGTACCTATTTGCTGCTGTGTGAGCAGCAAACCAACTGATATAAACTCTCAGCTCTGGGTTTGGTAAAGAACTTATCCTGTGATTGTCTTTAAAGACTTTGAGAAAATAACAACAACAAAATAATAATATTGAGATGACAATGATTATGATGTGTTTTTACTTATCAAACTTCTACCGTGTGTAGGCAACATACAGTGTTTTATCTTTATTTGGTAATTTAAGCTACACAGCTACTCTAAGAGATGATTATTTTTTGAGCCCTGGAGAAGTAAGGGATTGGCCCAGCTTCACACAGCTTGTAAGTGGTAAAGCCATTATTCAACCCCAGTTTATAACTGGAAGGACTACAAAAACGCAAACCACTAGGATGAGAAGCGTAAATCCTTCCTTCCTAGGACATTCCAGCAAACAGAGCCAAAGACTGCCATGGTGAAACTGGACAGGATTTAATACCAAAGAAGACAAGTAGAGGAAGAACAGAAGAGGAGAGTGTGTCTTTCTAAAGCCTGGTGGTCTTTTCCATGGAATTCAGGGAAGATTCTTCTGACAGACCAGCCCTAGATATGTTATGGAATAAGAAGGACACATGTGTAAGCACTGAACACTGTGATGGCTTTGGGATGTGCTAACCTGGTAAGCTAACCTACACTCCTCCAAACTCCCTTTCTAGTATGTTTCTGATCAGGGTGGGCTACATGGGAGATTCTTTCATGAGAACCAGAGTGTCAAAGCGAGAAGGTAGCCATTTTGTAATATGCACACAGATTTCCCCAGTTTTTAAATTAAGCATTAGTCTAGATGCTACAGTGAAGGAGTTTTTGGCTGCAATTAAAGTCCCAAATCAGTTGATTTTGAGTTAATCAAAAGAGATGATCCTTGATGGGCCTGACTTAATCAGGTAGAAGCCCTTTAAAGAGGGACTAAGCCCTCCTGGAATAGAAAAGATTCCAAGCAATAGAAGAGAAGGTAAACTGTAAAATATTTCTACGTTCTGAGGTCTCTATGCTTTCCTTATTGTTGCAGATCTGCTGACTCACCTCATTGGCATGAAGCAGCAGCTGGGGCTGCTGCTGCTCTTTCCTCCCTGACTGCCTGCCCTGCGGACTGCGGGATGATGAAGCCTGCTCCTGCAACTGCATAAGTGTGCTCCTTGTAGCAAATCTCTCTCTCTCTCTCTCTCTCTCTCTCTCTCTCTCTCTCTCTCACACACACACACACACACACACACACACACACATCTCCTACTGGTTTTCTCCTCTGGTTACTGAGAGACAGAAGAACCAGAGCACATCTGGACACCAGCGCTATTCAACAGTAAATAAGCTTATATAAGAAATTGTCTCTCCAGGAGAAGAGAAGACACTGGTTGGCACAGCATTCTAGGTAAAGGAAGAAGCAGGAAAAGTTAATACAAAGCCACATCCAACAGGTAGGAAGTGGGTGTACTTTTCATGGAACAACACACTGTATTAGTCTACTTGGGCTGTCAGAAAACAAACAAACAAAAAACACAGACTGGGTGACTTAAATAAGAAAAGCTCATTTTCTCACAGTTCTGGAGGCTGGAAGTCCCAAGATCAAGTTCCCAGCACGGCTGGTTTCAAGAAGGGGCCTCTCTTTCTGGTTTGCAGGTAGCTGTCTTCTGTGTCCTCACATGGCCTTTCCTCTGTGTGTGCAGAGACAGAGAACGCCTAGGTAGCTCTTCCCCTTCTTTTTTTTTTTTTTTTTTTTTTTTCCAACGTTTATTTATTTTTGGGACAGAGAGAGACAGAGCATGAACGGGGGAGGGGCAGAGAGAGAGGGAGACACAGAATCGGAAACAGGCTCCAGGCTCTGAGCCATCAGCCCAGAGTCTGATGCGGGGCTCGAACTCCCGGACCGCGAGATCGTGACCTGGCTGAAGTCGGACGCTTAACCGACTGCGCCACCCAGGCGCCCCCCCTCTTCCCCTTCTTTTTTTTTTTAAATTTTTTTTTTCAACGTTTATTTATTTTTGGGACAGAGAGAGACAGAGCATGAACGGGGGAGGGGCAGAGAGAGAGGGAGACACAGAATCGGAAACAGGCTCCAGGCTCTGAGCCATCAGCCCAGAGCCTGACTTGGGGCTCAAACTCCCGGACCGGGAGATCGTGACCTGGCTGAAGTCGGACGCTTAACCGACTGCGCCACCCAGGCGCCCCCCCTCTTCCCCTTCTTATAAAGACACTAACCTTATTAAATTAGGGTCCCACAATTATAACCTCATTTATAAGAGGTTTGTGGAATTTGAGAAACTTAACAGATGAACATAGAGGAAGGGTAGGAAAAATAAGACGAAAACAGAGACAGAGGCAAACCATAAGAGATTCTCACATACAGAAAGCAAACTGAGGGTTGATGGGGTGGGGGTGGGGAAATGAGTGACAGGCATGAAGGAGGGCATTGTTGGGATGAGCCCTGGGTGTCATATGTAAGTGATGAATCACTGGATTCTACTCCTGAAGCCAAGACTACACAGTATATTAACTAACTTGAGAATTAAAAAAAAAGAGGTTAATTACCTCCCCAAGTCCCTATCTGCCCATATAGGAGCACTAGGAGTTAAGGCTTCAACCTATCCATTTCGGAAGGACATAATTCAGTCCGTAACATACATCTAGTGAACAAAAAGAAGAAAAATGTTTCCAAAACTAAGGAAATTGAAGGTTGGCCATTCCTCCTAAAGAATTCGCTAGTTATTGGTAGAAAGAATTCTTCTTCTATTGTTCAGGTTGTCACTGGGTATCTCAGCACATTTTTTAATCCAACTTTCCTTTTGCCCTCTGCCAGATTCTATCACAATACTGACTCCTTGACTGTTTTCCAAAAAAAAAAAAAAAAAAAAAAAAAAAAGAAAGAAAGAAAGAAAGAAAAAGAAAGTCCAGTTCATAATTTGTTTATAGATGTTACTGAAGAATCATAAGAAAAACAGTAAAGGACAGTTTACACGACACACTCCAGAGCAAAATATTTCAAATCCTCTCACCAGATATAACTCTCCAATATTCTTACTATAGTTCTTACACCAAATTCCCACACACAAAGTCAGTCTTTTGTTCCTCTATCGTCTCAAGTAATTCTGCCCCTAACCTGCCCTAATCAGGCTATTGCTGTTTCATATAAAGAAATTTGAGGTCTCAACCCACCAAACCAAGTGATTTATCAAGCAACACACAGTGGTCTCCCTCAGAGAAGTTCTAGTAAAACATACTTTTCTCCATCTTGCTTCAAGAATAAAAAGCACTGTTAAAGGAATTTGATGCCTGTGCAGTACAGGGACACTCGGTCCAAAAGACACTTCCAAGTAAAGGACTGTGGCGCATCGGTTGGTTAGTCATCGATGGAGTGGAGCCTGATTCGGGATGGACACACGTACAGAGGGAGGCAGGCCTCAAGTGACCAAAGATATTATTTCCCACAAGCCAGACGCGGCAAACCTACTATCATTATAGTCATCTGCTCCTGATCACTGGGGAGAAACAGGCACTGTCTTGACAGCCTGTTGGGACAGTTGGGCTCACGGAATATAGGGCAGCTCCCCCTGAAGGAATTCTCTCTGCTGCTCATAAAAATGGCTAATTTAACACAGCATCAAATTAATAATGGAACGTAACTTTGCCACGGCACTGAATGCCTCACATTTGTTTGCCGCACTGTTGAGACGTGCCCTCCCTACACCCTTCCCTCATCTCATTACACAAGTGCCTCTTTCTGGGACTCACTGAGAATCGTTCCCTGTGGAACTCTTATACTTGGGTGCCTGACAAATGTTTCAGCAATTCAGTTTGGAGAGGCACATGGTATAACAGGAGGACTCTGGGGATAACGTTGTGTGAATGTGCTTTGTTAAGGTTAAGATAACACATACGTGTAAATTTTTCTCTAATGAGTCAGGGGCCCAAAGTACTTGTATCCATTCTAATGACCTTCAGCAAGGGACTAAGTCCCTTTACCTTTCGAGAATTCATTTCCTTATTTTCAAAACTGTAGTATTTAACTAGATGCTGTCTAAGGTCCATTCTGGATCAATAATGCCCGTTGTCATCATGATGACTTGAACTTTATGGCACACCCAGGGCCCTCCTCTACTCCTCTTATATATACTACCTCACTTGGTCATCAAAACAAATCCTATCAAAATAGTACATCATCCCCATTCTTCACATTAAAAACACCGAGGCACAATGACGTTAAGTAGCTTGTCCAAAGTCATGCAGCAGAAAGGGCTGAGCTACAGTTTTAACCCAAATAAATGTGCCTCTAGTACCAATACTCAGCCACTGTACTATACCGCTACCATGAGTATGTTTTAATGATACATTCTATAAAAACAAAACCAGATTAAAAAACCCACAAAACCTTTGAATGGGCCAACACAACAACATCAGTAGGCATAGCCAGTAATAAAGTGGAATTTTTTTAAACGGTGGTGGCAGATTTATCATAATCCATTTATGTTCTTACCCAGGCTTCTTAGGACTAACATGGGATACTTGGACCAGGGTTAACAGCACAAACCCACGTAGTGAAACAGGCAAAGCTAACTGGCTTACCCAGGACTGAAATCTTGACACTTGATCATTTGGAAATGTTCCACTTCCCAAGGTTTTGACAGATATTTACTCCTGCTATGCCTATAGAACCAGGCTATAAGATCGCCAGCACTGTCTGCTTGGATTGTCTGTGCAGGGGCAAATGGGATCTTGCCACATCTTCACCTTGGGAACCTTCCCAAGGGGCAAAACAAAATTCCAAAGAGGCAGCCTTTCACTTAGTATGTAGAGATGGCTAAGATGAAAGTAGGTTAGCTCTGACTGCTACACAGCTGAGCATATTTTCCATACCTTGAATGGCCTTCCCCGTCTTCTCACTCACCCCAAACCTTCTCAACCCTCCAGAATGGCCATCCACATTGGTTTATCCTTCTTTGAACTCGTTTTACTGTTAACTCTGCATCAGAGTTCAGTGCCCAATTATGAGCGTTATCCTGATGCTTTGTGATGGTTTCATGTGTAGCTGAGTCTCATTTGCCTCAACTGGCAGGTACCTCAGAAAAAATGAGGCATACTTCTTTAATTCTTCCATGGCACCCAGGTCAGTGATACATGGAACACGTGGTTCTCTTACCACTAGGAAAACATTTGCTGAACTGGCCTGAAAGGAGGAATTGCACACAGGGACTATCTTCTGGAAAAAAAAAAAAAAAATCTTTAGAATCCAGGAGTCACTGGAGAAATGAGAATGGCTGACCACAACGTGCATGGGGGCTCCTATCAGCCTGACCACTTACTTGGTGTGGCCACCACTGACATTTCTTCAGATTGTGAACATCAACTAAAGCTTTTAAAAAGACTAAGTGCCATCGCTAACTCAATTCCAATTAGGCTGGTAGAAAACCAAGAGGAAAGTTAGACCCCCATGGGAATCTCTTCAGCAAAGTACAAAGGTCACGGTTAAGGAGGGAGAGTCAGCTCCTGGACCACAACAACACAGAAGGCGAGGAAGATGGGAAAGTAGGAACACCAAAAACACGAGGTGAGGAAGCCAATGGAAAATATTGTTATTAGGCCAACCTTTGGGAATGCCTCTTGAGCACATTTCTGTGTAGATTCAAGACACTGCATTTCTTTAAGCAGGAGGTACCACAAAATAATACCAATACCATATCAGTTTACAATCTAAAGGAGCAAAAGGCTCTCTTTATGTTGTCTTGATCTGGTTTGGCATTCTAGGCCCCAATGGAATAGTGACGTCTTATTTCAAAGAAACCACTTTCTGTAGAGATCTTAGAACCATGGTTCTCTAAGAAGACTTACTGGGTTGAAGGAATGTTTGCACATCTTCCCTTCATGAGGTTTCCTACGGTGGGTGGTAGAATATCCGATCTGCTCAGCTGATTGTGTGTGAGCAGAGTCCTCTAAGTGCTCAGGTCAGGGTAGGGCAAGAGTGCATTTGATTATTTCCATCGGAGTATGTGTGAGGTTGACAGGGAAACAAACGTAGGCAGTTCTGAGCCAAATGGCCGTCGCTGTCCAAGGCATCTGCAAACCACATTTGTTTTTTGGCTGTGATGGAAAGGGTTGGCTATCTCTGTCTTGTCTTCCTTTACTGCCCTGATCACCTGAGCCAGAGGAAGGTGCTGCCAGTGATGTCTTTCCCAGGCATGGTTTGTTGTTTTTCTTTGTAGATTTTATGCATTGGTGGCCAAAAGCCTTGAGTAAGGAAATGATCCTTTAGGAACAAAAAAGCTCTTTTGTATGTGACATTTAGGACATCAGGCAGAATGGTCTTTCCAGATAAAGTTGGCTGGCGATGGGAAGAGTGGCATCTACGGGTCATAAAGCACCATGTTTGTACATATTTCCTGCCGACAGGCACTTCCTCTGCATGCCAATCCCCTGTGTTAATGTCAGCACTTCCTTCTCCATGGGATGGCCTCTTGCTGAATAATTCTGCCTATGGAAGGTCCTTTGGTAGAGCTAGGAAGGAAGAATGCCCTGACCACAACACCTTTTCAAACAATTTCATTTATTAGTTGGCTATTTCTAAATGTTTACATTTTTCTAAGAAGCAAAACGAAAAGACCAAAAAGAAAGAAGCAGTAGCCACCTAGTCATTCTTTCTTTCTTTCTTTTTTTTTAAACTGGATTTAGAATTTAGAATTTGTCTGGGTATTGAATCTAGCCATACTGTAAACTATTTGGAATACAAAAATACAGCCAAGAAAGTCCAAAGCCTCTATGGTACCAGAAGTGTCACAGAATAAGTGGGCACAAACATTAGCCACGTGCTAGAAGAGGAGCATCTTGTCAAAGTGACTTGACTGCATAGGAAGACCTCTGCTCTTTTCTGTTAACCTTGTCATATCTTCCAAATGGTTTTTTTCTCCCTCTAGGGCATTTCTGTGATCTTTCGTGTCATGAAAAAACATATACGTGAATTGTATTTTTAAGCTCAAACCGGAATTATCTCACAGTGATTTGGAAAAAAAAAATCATTTTGGGTTTTGTGTTGGGAGAAAGAGGGTGTTTTTCCCACCTTTTACCGATACTCCTTCTTATAAGGAAAAAAAAGAAAACCTACAGAAAGGTGGAGAAAATGTGAGCTTGTCTGACCAATCTTTCCCCAAGATAATGGGAAGCTATAAATCTTAACTGAGCAATAGATAAGAGAAGTTCGACCACTTTCATTGATTTGCATAAATAGTGTATCATTATGATCAATGATTTAAAAAATTATTGTTTCAATTTTTATATGCTTTATAACTTTAGGTGAGAGTTTTTTTAAAAATATAGATAAAATGTAGGGCAACAAGGGGAAATTGAAAATGTCTGTTTTCATTCTTAAGTGAAATCAGTTGGATTCTTAAATAATATTTATTCAAAATATGTCACATTGGAAAAAGCAGATCTTTGCAGCTTCTCTGTGATGCTGTCCTCAGGGTCCATGCCTCAGTCTAAAAATATTTCATAATTCTGATGCTAAAAGGACAGAGCATTCAGTCTGAGGTAGGAGGATTCTGAAGAGACATATGAATTGCTTTCAATTATAGGGACCATTATTGCACGAGGGATGGCCGTCAAATGTTCTCTATTCCTAATGATGAGAAAAAGGGGAAAACTGAATAAAGAAAAGCTATAGTTAGATCCATAGGAAGAACTAGCTAATGGCGAGGCTTATTAAAAATGGGAGAGAGAACACAGGGTATTTTCTTGTCTTCCTTTGAGAACTTTTTTTTTTTTTTTTTTTTTTTTTTTTTAGCTTAGAAGGTACCAGTAGACTGGAAGGTCCTTAGGACCTTAGCACAAGGGAGGGACTAGGTCTTCTGACTCACAAAGTCTAAGGAACCAAAAAATTTAGTACAAACTTTGGTGTCATCTGGGACCAAAAAACCATCTGGGAGTTTAAAATATGGATCCTGTGGCCATTTCCAGAAATGGTCATACAGTGGATTTGGGGTGGTAACTGAAGCATGTCAAGGTTTGAGATGCACAGATATGGTGGTAGGGCCTCTAACTTCGGTGCCAGCGGCCTGTGCTCCTCCTCTAGTCCACTGCTCATTCATCCAATGATCATGTCAAGCTGCAGCTTCCCTAGCTGAAAAATCCACACTTCACTTGGTCCTTCTGTGCTGAGAGGCTGCGGAAGGTTTTCTAAGGTAGATAGGCATTTTACGAATCTGATGGCATATTCTTTTTATCAAATTTTACATTCCTCGTTAATCACTCTCCGAAATTAATCAGAGAAGGCCCTCTCTCCTCCCAGCTAATTTTGCACATGGACTCTGAAATCCACAGATATTAATTAGGAGGCTGCCCTGTGTGCAGACCCATAGAAACCAGTTCTGCTACTTCCCACCTCTGTGATCTTGGGCAAATTATTCAAATGACCTGAGTTGCTATATCCTCATATGTGAAATGGGGACACTCTCTCCTGCCTCCCTGGTTGTCATGAACGTAAAGTCTATAAAGTTCCTGTTTCTTTACAGGTGCCTGGTTCTTGTTACCCACAGTCCTTCCCTTCCTCTTTTGCCATCTCTTTCTGCAATGGGAAATGGCTGTTTCCATTGACAAACAGACACTGACGTTTCCACTGTATTTGGCAAAAATCAGGTTTGCGGAAGATAACCCAGGATGAACAGAAATAAGCTTTTTACTTTCTCCAAAAGCTGGCCAGAGTTCTCATTAAAAAATCTATCTCTATCTCCATCCCTATCCCTATCCCGATCTCTACATCCAGAAATGAGACAGCAGTGCCTATACCTGGGTCTGTGGCAAGGGACACAAAATTCCCTTAGGGCTTCTGCAAACTAGCTTTATTGAGAACTCAAGGTCCTTCAGCAAACAGAACACATGGAATTTCCAGAAGGTCCTGTAATGATGCTAAAAAAAGCAAACAAAGGTTTATTCATGGGATCTTTTCTGGTCTCAGCTCTGGGATATTTTTTGCACTCATTCTGCTAAAAAGAGACTTGGGGAGGGGAGGAAATAGCTCGTGGAAGCTCCGGTGTCACATGGGAGATCCTGACCCATGGTTTGGGTGGAACTTGAAGAAATAAAGCTATGGAACATTTTGTTCAAAAAAATCTCTGACATCAATAGAGAGCAGGTGACTCTGGGTTTCCTTCCTTCCTCCCTCCCTCCCTCCCTTCCTTCCTTCCTTCCTTCCTTCCTTCCTTCCTTCCTTCCTTCCTCTGTTTCTCTCTCTCTCTGGAGGTTTAAAATATATTAGTGGACCTGTAGCCTGTTGTGGGCATAACCACAGTTCTCAAAGAGAATATAACACACAACTAGAAATTGCCTACCATTTTCTTTCATTGCAGACAAGCCCAACACAATTCGGGAGATGTGCCTGGAACTTCAATCTGACAGTGCCTGTAGAAGGCGGTGGTACTGGGAATCAACTGAGTGCCTGGGCAGTTGTTACTGAAGCCAGAATCACATCCCAAATGCTTAGAGGCAGAGGAGATCCTGAGGTGCAGGCTGGTCAGTCACGTCCCCGAGCATGGGGACATGGCAAGCAATCACACTGGAGCTCACGCTGCCATCTTACCCTTTCTTCCTGCCCCCTTCCTCCACAACTTGCTGTGGCCCTCACTCTTCAGATGGAGTTCTGTGTGGGGGCCCTACCACCCTCCTGTGCCCACCTACTCGACCGATACTTTCTTTTCTTTTAAATATAACCTTTCACCTCACTTTCTCCCAGAAACCCTCCCTGACCACCAACCCCCCCCAAACTGCATGGGAACCTCTCCTGAGCGTTCCACCGTCATTTGTTTATCTATGTGTCTTTCCCCCATTACACTGGGAGCTCCTTTAAAGACTAGTGTTTGCATATTCACCTCTGCTCCCAGAACAAACACTGTTCAAAAGGACTCAGTAAATGTTAACTTGACTGATTACTTGAATGAACAGATGAATCCTTCCCCCTCTCCATCTCTCAAAACTCCACGATGTTGGAAGCTGGAGCTATTGTACTTTACATCTTCCTAGACCTAAGAGACATTTGGGGCGAGGAGCTCTGCTGACAGATGATCCTCTGAGTTCATCTGAGCGGAACACTCTAATCCCATCCCTGCCCCACAGACACAGTGCACCATGGGCTGAATGTTGGTGCCCTCCGCCATTCTGTGTGACAGTACGGGAGGTAAGATTTACTAGGATTAGACCAGATCATCACAGGGGAGCCCTCATGAAGGGGTCGGTACCCTTACAGAAGAGGAAGAGACACAAGATCTTTCTCTGCCACGCGAGGGTACGGAGAGAAGGCAGCCATCCGCCAGCGAGTCCTCGCTGAACAGAATCAGCCAGCAGTTTGATCTCGGACTTTCAGGCCTCAGAACTGTGAGAACTAGATGTCTGTTGTTTCAGCCACTCAGGCTGGTGGCTTCAGTAACTGTTACAGCAGCCCGAGCAGATGAAGACAGAAATTGGCACTGATGATGGGGTGCTGTAACAAACACCTAAACGTGTGGAAGCACCTTTGGAAGCGGGTAATGAGTAGAGGCCTGAAGAGTTTTGAGGCGCTTGCTCCAAAGAGCTGCCACTGGCAGGAAAGGATGGGGAAAAGTCATTCTGGAGAGTGCTCGCTCACACCATGTGGGAGCAGCTGCCTCGGCCGCCTTCCTCTGAAGGCTCTGGGGTCTGCTCATAACGGTGCTTCTGCTCTGTGACATGGAAGCCTGTGTCGGCAGCGAGGGCCAAAGTGGAAGGACTGCAGGCCTGGGTCCTGCCCGTGCCAGTGGCAAAGACTGGCTTCTCAGGTTCAGCTCTGGAAGGAGGAGAGGGTTCTGGAAGGCCAACTTGGCATCTGTTAGCAGTTTAGAAAATAGCAGATTTTTTAAAAAAAATTTTTTTTTATCTTTAATTTTGAGAGAGAGAGAGACAGACAGAAAGACAGAACATGAGCAGGGGAGGGGCGGAGAGAGGGAGACAAGAACCTGAAGCAGTCTCCAGGCTCCGAGCTGTCAGCACAGAGAATGATGCAGGGCTCGAGCCGAGAGAGTATGACCTGAACCGAAGTTGGGCGCTTAACTGACTGAGCCACTCAGGCGCCCTAAGGAAAAGAGAACATTTTAAACAGAGAGAGAAATCTCCTGGGGGAAGGAATCCCGTCAGAGGTAAAAGTGGGGAGAACTGAGAGAGAGGACAAGGAGCTTGTTTGAAGTTTGAAAGGGAGACATTTTGTTGTGTGGTGTTTTGGGGGAGTTGTTGCAGAAAATGGTTCAGGCCCACTCAGACCCTTTGCTGGTCTTTCCTGCCACCGAACCCCACCCTCCAACTTGTTACAGTGCGTGTAGTAATCCAACAGGTAGTTGCTGTCTCTTTATGGTGCGTTCAGCATTGTGCTAAGCCTGTGGGCCGCACAGAAAACACGGGAGACTCAGCTGAGTCCTCAAGCTGTTTGCAGCTTCGTGGAGGAAACAAGGCTGACTTGCGTGTAAACAAGCATGAAAACAACACCACACAACACTACGCAGTACAGTTTACAAAGTACCCTAGACGGTGGTTCTTTGCTGTGTCTCAGAATCACGTGGGAGAACTTTTAAAAATCTCGGGTCCAGGCCCTACCCCGTATAAATGATATCGGAATTTCTGAGAGTGGGACCCAGACGTCAGTGTATTTTAGTTTCCCGGGTGATTCCAACATACATCCAAGTTTGAGAAGCCATGCTGAAGAGCGTTAGCTGTAACTGAAAATAATCTGAGCTGTCCATTCATTAGCTCTGTATCCTGGGACTGGCCAATGAGTATCTACCTAGGGGGTCTGGCTACCCCAGAGATTTTTGTAAGTCTCATGAAAGATAATTTAGATCCCAAAAGCTCAGCTTAATGACTGATACACAGAAGGTAACCAAAAGAGATGTATTTACTTAAATGAATAATATAGAGGGAGCTATTCAAGCTTGCAAATACATTTCATTAATAGTACATTACTAAATATACATTAATAATAGTACTTTTGTGAAAGATTGTTTAATGATAAGATCAGCAATAACGGCTATGGTATCAGGTTCCAAGGTATATGATAGAGCCCCAGTGTTTAACATGATGGCTATACCTAATGGTGCTCTACACAGGTCTGTTAAACTGACAGGTGCCTTGGGTGGATTAGAAGAATCAAGAGCAAAGCTTTTTCGTTCACCTTGGGAAATTGCCTACCCCATTGCTCTGGTCCCTGTTCATCTATCCAAGTACCAGTGAGACGTCAAGCCAATAAGCCATATGGCAGAGGTTCAGAAATGTATAGAGGATTAGAGAAGGAGAAGGAAAGAGAAAAGGCAGGAGGAGGAGGAGAGGGAGAAGGAGGTAAGGAGTCCCGGGAAGGACAGCAGAGCAAGAGTGTGACAACACTAACGGGGAGGGATGTGGGAGAGGTTGGAAATGTGGAGAGTGACCGAAGAGACACTGGACGGGCACAATGGATCAAGGAGAGGAGGTGACAAGAAAGGTTTTATATTATGATGACTTGAAGGTCCCAGGAGATGGAGGCAGAGGAGAGAGGGGGTTGGACTTATAAAAGGTCGCTGATTAACCATAAGAATTCAGAGACCGGGGATATATAACCCACCAAGAGCATGTCAGGTTTTACTTTCCTGACACTTTGAAAGTCTGAAGGTTGTTAAATTGCCTCCCATTCCTGAAAAAGCCCGGGCAGGCGGCTCCCTCTGGGACTCGCATTAACCCTCGTGCTCCACTGCCAGAAACATGAGCTCATTCCACTCGTCCGTCTGCAGTCCTAGCAAGCACGATCAAACTTTATGAGGCTTGTTACAAGCAAATTACATGGGAAGCTGCAAAGGATCGGAGGGAGGGGGACAGCGGCGGGGGGCCAAGCACACTGCCGGGAAAGGGGAGCAGGGGTAGGGATGCTGGGCGCAGCCCAGACTTGGAAGGCACCGGAGCCCATCACTGAGCAGCTGGCAGCTCCTGCCTCCGGGGCCCAATTTTCCAAGTGAGGACTTGAGTGTTCACACCTGCACTGGCTGGGACCGATGCTCTCCCGCCGCAGAGTTAATGGAGCAAGCAGAACCCAGGAATGCTCTCAGCCACAGCAACGATTTCTCTCCTCCTTGGCCCCACCTTCTCTGCTGGCACAGTGGGTTTCTCTCCAGCTCTATGTCAGCTAGCTTCTCCTTCCAGACGCCTCTGCTGCTGAGGTGTGCAGATGTCCCAGCAAGGTGGCATCAGAGGGGCCTGCTCCAAGGCACAAAGAATCCCGGCACTTTTTTCCTCTTAGTGGAGCAGCTGGGTCTCGCCTCCTTCCCAATTAGCTTCCTCCTCTGCTTCCCAATATACAGAGCCCAAACTATTTAACATGTGACTTTTTCTTTCTGCGTTATGTGAGCTTGGACAATTCCTCCTTTTTTTTTTTTTTTTTTTTTTTTTTGCTTCCCCTAGTGCATTCTTCTGGAAACAGCCTGGGTGTGGAATAACAGAATATCCCAGGAGCTGGGATTCTTGTGGCTCTGTGTGGCTCCTACAGAGAGAAGCACAAAATTTTGTTGCAGAAAATTTTGCTTAAACCCTTTGCCATAGCAATGGCTGCTTGGAGGGTTTCCATCACCAGGGGTCCTTTCTCTTCAGTGCTGGATCCCTGTGCTCGCACGCACATACATGCTCACTCAGAATCTTGCTGAAACGGACCAACCCGGAGTGTGCAAACAGGCCCTATGCTGTTTGGACAATTCAGGAGGTGGGTGCAGGGTATGTTCAACCCCGGGCAGGGATCTGGATGGATGCCTTAGACCAACCTGAATGCAGGAAGCCAAGGAAGCAAAGGAAGGATGCTGTGTGCATGTTGTTATATAAATTTCTCTCCCAGCACTGCCCGAGGTGGTTAGATGCTGTTTCCATCCAATGCGAGCTCCTTAAGCTCTCCCACTAATGCTGGAAAAACATTCACTTAACAGTCTTGTCCAAACAATTCTTTTTTTAATTCAGACATGATGAGCTGCAGGGGGGGAGCGGAGCCCCAGGGTTGTCTGCCTCAATACCATCACTCCTGACAGGGCACAGAGCCACATGTTCACCTCAGCGGTCCATTAAAAAGCCTGATGGGGAAACTGCGTTTATGGTCAGGTTACAGAAACAGGCGGGAAGCAATTAATGCTTTCTGCATTGCCCCGTCCTTCTGTTTTCTCTCCTTCCCAACACCCACACAACACGTGCCCACAAGCCCGACTCCATCGCTTGCCTGCACTGTAATGCTCTTTCAAAGGCTCCTTCTGACCCCCGCCCACCGTCTTGCACACTCCCCCTTGTGCAACGGCTCTCTCGGAGTGCCACGTGCCACGTGCAAGGAGAGACATCTAGTCACACACGGACCACGCATTCACACTGACGCTCAAATCACAGCTGCACCCACAGCCTCTTTCTGCTCTCAGCTGACATTCTTTCCAAACACCTTCACTTGCCATTTTGTCTCTCTGACCTTGAACCCGCTCCCATCTTCCTTTCTCACACAGTCTCTCAGCAGAACATCTCTGCTCTTCCCCCTTCCCCTGACCCAACCCTCCCCCATGGCTTTTCTCTCTGTCCACCTCCCAGTGGCCACATCAGCACCCCTTCCCCAGCACTCACAGGGGCTCCTGCACGAGGCAGTTTTAGAACTGTATTATTGTTCCCTCTCTCTTTCAATATACTCCTATCCTTCTAACTGAACTAGATTCCCCTGAGTTAAAAACCTAACTTTGGATTATGTAACAAGTTCCTTGGGGAAAACATGAGGATTCAGCCAGTCACTTAGAAGTAAAGCAAACTGCCAAAAAAATAAAATAAAATAAATAAATAAATAAATAAATTTTTTTTAAAAAATGGCTAGTTTACCCAGGAACCTAATTAAAGAGAGATCTAGTTGGTGGAAAGTAGTGAAAATAAAGGCAATTCTAGGCTGGGTAACGTTAGTTTCTTGTCCACCAGCCATTCTGCAAGCATTAACTGGATAAAAAATGCCATTGGGGAAAACGTGCATCTGTGAATACCTAATATGTGCTCCATGAGGTGCAAACTGTGTCGAATATAGCAGTATTTGCTGCCGCAATACGAAATATATGCCACAAGTGTGATTTATTAGCCAAAGACAATCTATACCATATGATATGAAGCATTCACTATTATGATGAAGTTTAATAATACCACATGTCACAGTATGATTAATACACAGTTGATTATTCAAACATGGCTGTGCTGTGCTTATAGATTCTTTGTAAGAAATGGAAATCATTGTAACACGTTCCACACATATTGCCATATATAACTTTTTTTTTCTGTGATATTTCAGAAAGTTGGATGTAGTCCCCATGTGATTGCTCAAATGAAAATCGCGTGTACATTGAGTTTCACTGGCAGGCTGGCTTCCAAAAAGAGCAGCATGAGCCGAGCAAAGTGTTGTGCAGGCGGCTGAGGGGCAGAGCAGAATAGAAAGAGAACAGGGAATGCTGTTCTGCACTTGCCTTTGCAGCGGTGGCCCCGACTGACCAGAAAAGACACACGATAACAAATAATTGCTAAGCGGCTTCTTGTTGGGGAAATTTAGACTACTAAATCCAATTGACAGGCCAGCGCTTAAGATACTCTCCAGTGCAGGGGTCAGCAGATAGTAAATCTGCCAGTACAAGAGCAGAGAGTACATTTTTTTGGCTTTGGGGGCCATATGGTCTCTGTCACACCTGCTCAACCCTGCCATCGAAGCGCGAAAGCAGTGGTGGGCAATAACCAGCCGGCATAGCTATGTTCCAATAAAACTTTATTTATGGACACTGACATTTGAAATTCATATAATTTTCACATGGCACAAAATATTATTCTTTTGATTTTTTTTCAGCCATTTAAATATGCAGAAGCCATTCGTGGATCGTGGACTGTACAAAAACAGGCAACAGACTGGATCTGGCTCACAGGCAGTAGTTCACAGACCGTGATTTAGAGTGTTTTACGGCAGATATTTCCTGACTGTGCAGGTCCTTCCCTGCCCTGCCTTCTCCTCTGCCCCTGCCCACCTCTCTCCCTCTCCCTTTTTCTACACCTCCCACCTTCTGCTTGCCCTACCTCCCGTAGTTAGCAAGGGCTTACTGGTAGGCCAGATACTCTCTGCAGCTATGGAATCTGTGTTTTGTTTGTGGTTGGGGTGTTGTTCAGAGGGAAGCTTTCCGTTATTTCCTCTAGAAAATGCCACTAAGGAAATGCCTTCCTGGACACCCTCATCAAAGAAACTGCTTCTTCTCGCTACAGAAGACAAGCACTTTCTGTTCCCGTTCAGGAGTAGGGAAGGAGTGTAAGAGGTGCCCTAGGACCGGCAATGTTTCTACGTGTTCCTACAATACAACCAGAGCCGACCCTTTGGCGAACGTGTGGAGGGTAAAGGGACGTGGTCAGTCATTCCAGCCACTGGCCAGGGTCTCACCAAGCACAGCTGCTGGCCTCCCTCATACCGGTTCCCTGCTGGAGGACCCAGAGTCCGCGTTAACACTCACTCTGCACTTCCAAGCTACAGGCAAAAGGGAGACACTCGGAGGCCGCCTGCATGTCCGTCTCTGAGGCTCCCACCCCCTCGCAGAGCACTGGAGCTGGAAGCGGGCCCCCAGGGGCGGTGCATATTAATGTGGCCTCAGGCCAACCCTGACTTTTACAGGAGCCTCTGCCAGAGCTAGGCAATACGTGAGGGGCCCAGCAAAGTGTTACATTACCCCCACTGAGGTTCAGAGTCACAAGTAATATGTCCACAATGAGATCCAACTGCATTTGAAAACCAAAAAGACTTACATTACAGGACTTTTGCCTCTATTGCAAAAGTCCTGTGTGACGTTGTGTTCTTTTATTTGTCCTCAGTGGGCATTCTGGGATTTCTACAGCCCTGAAGTTTGCCAAAATCCAACTGCACCAGCTAAATGAATGTCATAGTCTAAGCACCCCCCACTTACACCCCAGGTTCTAGAGGGTGAGGGGGGAGAAACTAGACTAGATCTCAAACAAGCAAAACTACGGACTAATACACATTGTAAATAAAAATATGAAGTCTTAGTCCCTGCCCTGGCACTGTCGTCCCCCAGATGACCCATGCTCCCTGCCAAATGAGCCACGCCTGCACAAAAACCAATCAGCAAGGGGAGGTTTCTGAGAGCTGGTGAATGTCTGAACATGTCCACGGCATTTTAAATCTCTCTACATAGTCTGATGCCACTGCAAGCCCACATTCTCCCTCCAACTAGTTATTTTTAACCACAGCAGAACAACAGCAGCATAGCTGTAGGGATGGGCAGCCGGGAGGGGCTGTACCAATCACCAAACATCCCTTCCCCCTGCAAGCAGACAAGCAAAGCATTCTTCGTTGGCACGGAGAACGCATCCCTCCAGGGGCCTAGAATCCATATCGTATTAAACAACTGGTTGAGTCTCCTGGAACTGTTGGGGAAACAATAATGGCTTGTTACTCTGCATCGCAATTGCAAAGAGGTCAGGACAGATTTAATAAAAGCTCGTATTATGTGGGCAAAAGGCAGGAATCGATATAAAAAATAAAACTGATATGTGGAAAGGGATAATGATCAGCCAGGGTCTAGTTACTCGGAATCAAAAACCATGATCAAAGAGCATCGTGCACTGCCAAGGCACATCCGAGAGGATCTCGGTAGGAGTTTCTAAGTCTACTCCTCTAAAATATGAGCTATATGCTAGGCAAAGATTCTCAAATGTTCCATGAACCAGGCTAGCAAAAGCCAACTGTTGAGCCTGTGTACCATCCTTTAGAAAGATCTAGAACGTATGATCAATCTGGACACCCAGTGTCTAGGATGTTGGGGAAGAGAGATGGATATACCCAAATCACATCCTTCAAGGCCACCTGAACAGAATTGTGCCTAAGCAACTCTTCAAAGAAACAACTCTGACGGGTAAGACCCAAAGGAGGATACTTCGGAAGCTCCTCACGGCAACTATTTCAATTGATTCCACCTCTTCAGAGCCAGTGATGAGGAACACGTTGGCGTGAGCTACCAAGCAGGAAGAGTGGTCTGGCACCCTGGCACCCTGGCACCCTGGCCTGGGAGGAACGTATTACTACTTACTGTGGATACACTCACTTACAGAAATTCACATATTCCTTCATTTAGCAAACGTTCATTTAAACACCTACTTTGTGCTAGGCTTTATCGTTGGGGCTGACGAAAACAAAAAACAAAGAAACAAAAAGGCACGGTCCCTGCCATCAATTAACTTACACCCTAATAAGGACACGGACATGAGAATAAATAGTTACAACACAATGAATGAACACCTAGAAAAAAAGATGTATACCAGAAGGAGTTACAACTTGTGTCAAGCTTACTGGGTGACTTAGGGTCAGATCATTTATATCATTTACACGAAATTAAAAAGGCGTAAGAGCCCAGAACAAGTGTCTTAACCTTCCTAGGAAAGTCAGAGGGGGCCTTCTCAAAGGAGATAATATTCAAGTTTTCCCAAAAAGCACGCAGGACCGCAAGTGTCCCAGACAGAAGAGACGGAGAACACATAAAGACAGGAGGAGGCGTGGTGTATTCAAGCAACTTCTAGTAAATCAGAGGCTTCCTCGGGAACCTGGCACAGTGGGGAGCTCCGCTAAACAGCACCTCCCACAAAGAGGTAAGAAGTTATTCATAAAGCCCTGATTGCTTTTCTCCAGGGAGAAGCACGGACACTCTGGCCCAGCTTGCACAGGCCCATGTGTAAGCTCCCAATAGCCCCCTTTCCTTATGTGTGCTGCATCCTCACCACACTGCTGATCCATCCTGACAGGAGTGACAGATTGTGCTCTGGTTTTCCAGGCAGTAGCCAGAGATAGGCCAAGCAGTGCTGCGGCTAGACTGGCCTCCACTTGTAACCTGGACCCCAGCCAGGGGCATATACGCTCCAAGGTCCTAGGGTGCAAGCATACTTCACTGCTGCTATGTCCAACCCTTAGTCCTAAATCTCTGTTATTTCTGCTGACTAGAAAAGCAGCAATTGAGACACAGCCTGATATGAGGAGGCCAAAGGATCTCTGGGGGTCTCCTATTAATTAACCATGGTTCTGCCATGTCTCTTAACCATTCTGGACCTCAGTTTCCACATCTTTAGAATGGATGGATTGGAGCAGGTGACTTTCTAGCTCTAAGATTTTCTGAGTTATTGCTACTCAGGGGACACAATGGGTAGAGGGTGTCACCATATTCACAGTTCAGCCAGACTCAGTGTGATGCAAGATTATTCTAGAACAGAGGTTGGCAAATTACAGCCCATAGGCCATACCTGGCCTGTATCCTGTTTTTGTATATCCAACAAGCTAAAAATGATTTTTACATTTTTAAAAGAGTTATAAATAAAACAAAGAAGAATATGTGACAGACCACATGTGGCTCACAAAGCCTAAGACTGTCTATCTGGCCTTTTGCAGAAATAGTTTGCTGACTTTTATTCTAGAACGCCCAGAAACTGTCTGTATTGAAGGCCTTAGCCATTTAATATTCTATAAAGCAGTGTTTCCTAACTCTACTCAGGCTCTGAGGCAGATTAAATGTGGCCGCGCTTTCTTTATTGGGAGGTGGGTCAGTGTCTTGACCCCTGGGCTCTGGGTGGGCACTGCAATTGCTTTGTTCAACAGGACAATGGTGTCATATACCAACCCAGTGTTGGGGTCTAGGCCTGGAGAAACTGGTCTCTCGGGACACTTCCTCTCTCTTGGGAGACTTTCTAGGAGACTTGAGTTGTATCCCTAGAAAGGTGACAGGCATGTGAAGCAAAGCCATCTTGGGCCCTTCAGACCAGCTCATCTGCTAGCTGAATATCACCAAGTGACCTTAACACCACATGGGAAAGAACTTCCCAGTCAGGCCCTGCTGAAATTCCTGACTCACAAAATCTGCATACATAACAAAATGATTGCTATTTTCAGCGTGTAGGTTTTGGAGTAGTTTGTTACACAGCAAGCGATAACTGGATAGGATCACAGTATGGGCTGCTTATGCAATATGGACCAGTCCCCTCCTTTGTCTTGGGTGGAGTCCTGGATCCATATTGTAATAAGGCCCTCCAGGAGATTCATACTACCAAACAACTTTGAGAATTAATCTTCATACTGGCTCTGTTTTGACAGCATGATTTTCCAGGATGTGCTTGGAATTATTAAAAAACAAAAAAAAAGAAAAGAAAAGCACCTGCTTTCTTCCATGATACCATGGGACGGGGATATGGGGGCTCTAGGTATGGCCTGGATCTATTCACAGGCCACTCCCTAACATTAGTCACCTCCAAGATACCGAGTTCCCTCTTTGGACCAAACTTTATCTAAGACACTGTTGGGATTAAACTGACTATAAGATGCTCAAAGGCCAGAGCTTGGTGTTATTTGTCATTGTATCCCTTGAACCTAGAAGCATCTAGCAGGGAACAAAGTAGCTGCTTCATATATATTTATGGATTGAAAGCAAATAATAACAATTCCCATAAATTTATTGATCATTTATGTCATGGTGGGATGGCACTAAACGTTTTATACAGATTGTTTCATTTAATTCTCTCAACCCCAAGAGGCAGATGTCATTAGCCTCGTCTTAGAAAGAGCAAAACTTGGGATGGCTGGTGGCTCAGTTGGTTAAAGGTCCGACTCCTGATTTCGGTTCAGGTCATGATCTCACAGTTCATGAGTTCAAGCCCCTCATCGGGCTCTCTGCTGTCAGCACAGAGAGATCCTCTGTCCTCCTCTCTCTCTCTGCCCCTCCCTACCCTCAAAAATAAATAAATAAATAAATAGATAGATAGACAGATAGATAGATAGACAGACAGCAAAACCGAAGTTTAGCAGATGAATTTGCCCCAGACAGCAGATACAAAAGCTATTCAGATAGGGTCTATTTGACTTCAGAGCTCGTCTCCACTGTGCAGCACTTTCTCTCACAGGCCAGACATGTGGAGTCCCAGCCTCTGAGGGGCTTCGGACCTGGGGGAGCCAGAACAAACCCATGCCTGCAACGCTGTGCACAGCAAACCGTGCAGCTCTGTCAGCAGAGTGCTGTGGGGACCCCCGAGAGCTGAACTGGTTTACTATGCTCCAGAGCAAGTAAGTACAAACCTAATGGCTTCAAAGAAACCATTTTATTAGCTCGCAGCGCTGTAGGTCAGAGGTCCTCACACGGCATGGCTGGGTTCTCTGCCCAAGGCTAACATCAAGGTGTCACCAGTCTGCTTTCTCACCTGGAACCCAGGGTCCTCTCTGAAGCTCACATGACAGTTGTAGTAGAATTCAGTGTCTTGCCGTTCTAGGCCTATGGCCCCTATTTCCTTGCTGGCTGTCAGCCACTGGCTGCCCTCAGCTCCTAGACATCACCCCATGGCCCCTCTACCTTCAAAGCCAGAAGTGGACAGTCTCCCTTGTGTTCAATCTCTCTCACACTTCAAACTCTTTAGGAGGAGCCCAGTCCCCTTTAAGGGTTCCTCTGATTAGGTCAGACTTTTCCAAGACACTCTCCTTTCCTTAGAGTCAACAGATTTGAGATCTTAATTACATCTGCGAGATCCCTTCACAGCAGCACCTACGTTAGTGTTTGCTGGAACACGTAGGAGGAGGTATGTGCGCACCTGAGGTTGCGGATCTTGGGGGCCATCTTTCATTCTGCCTAGTACAAGTGCACAGAGCAGGAGCAGATGGACAAAGAGAGGCTACCTCACAGGCGTGTCCTCATGCAAAGGCTTTATCTTTCTCTGTACTCAGAGGCCCCAGTGGAGAGGGATCCATTCTGGAACCTTACGGCAGATAATTATACGGTGGTTTCGTAATCTGAGAGTGGAGCTTGAAGGGGAGGGAGTGCTGGCCCATAAAACAATGACTCTGCATGTTAATGTATGGTACAAAGGTACAGAGGCTGTGAAGAGTGGTACCCCATGCTGGTTCCCTGTCTTTCTGCTCCTAATAAGGTCTCTGTGGAGAACATTCGCCCCAGAGGTGCAAGCTGGGCAGGGTCTGGGTTTGCCTTTCCTCACAGTCCTACGTTCTCTGCAGAATCTGCTGCTTTTGCAGGAGGAATTGATTACTGAATAATGAATTATCATTCTTTTTTCATTTTCCAATCCTTTTCTGAAATGTGCTGCTACTCTTCTACCTATTGAGGCTCAAAAATGGGAGGAAAAGAAAGAAGATTCTTTTTTCATCCAGAGGAGAAAAAAATCCCACAATCTTATCTAATAACCCTAGCTTATTCTTGGGGATGATAGTAATAATTGTTTTAATTAATTCAATTTCTGACTTCAGAGTAATTTCATTTCTTCCTTGACTGGACAATAATGTTTCCAATGAAGTGAAGCCTCACTAGAGAATACCCGGCGGGGCGGGGCCACTTGGTCAGATCAAAGAAGTTCTTACCCTCTTGGGGGGCATGAGGAGGGATCCTGGAAATAAATGTACCACTCGAGAAGAACACAGGTGTTCCTGTGTCAGAGACCAAAGGCACGCTCACAAGTCCTCATGAGGCCATGGCGGACAGCTGCCCTCCACATCCCAGGTTGTGGATGGGTTGTGGAAGTTCCAGACTATAAAATTTATTCTCCCAAGAAGAAGGGTGCATACAGGGGCACCACCAAGAGAAGAGATCAGTGGATTAGGTCAGGCAGCCACAGGGGAGGAAGGGTAGTGTCACCCACAGACATCTGAAGGAGGAAGCTAGAGTTCTCACAGGGCAGAGCTGGCAGAAAGAGCCCGAGGGTGGCTTCATGAAAACTGACTTGTGACCTGCGTTCAGTCCTTAACTTAATACACTCCAAAGTGAATACTCGAGAGAAGGAAAAGATAACAATCGGTTGATTCTGTGATATGACTGATTCGGAGGACCTTCAACAACGAATTTCAAGTTGTAAGTCATCCGTGAAGCTCTACTACAGGGATTTCAGTGTGTTTGAGAGTGTGTGTAAAGGTGTGCACGGGTGTGAGAGGGTGGATCCAAGTGTGTGAGAGTGTGTGTGAACATTGTGTGTGTGGAAATGTGTGTGAGAGTGCATGTGTGGGTGTGAGAGTGCATGAGTGTGTGAGGGTATATAAGAGTATATGTATGTGTTTTTGAGAGTGTGTAAGAGGGTGTGTGAGTGTGTATGTGAAGATGTAAGGGAGATCATATGTGAGTGAAAGGGTGTGTGGGTATGTGTGAGTGTTGAGAGTGGGTGTGAGTGTGAGGGTGCATGTGAGGGTGAGTGTAAGAGACGTGCACGTGAATGAAAGGGTGTGTTCAAGTGTATGTGTCAGTGTGTGTGCGTGTGTGAATATGTGAATGTGAGTGTGCAAGGGTAAGTGTGTGTAAGGGTGTGAATGCACATGAGAGTGAGTATGTGGGAGGGTATGTGTGAGGGGTGTGATGGTGAGTATGTGTATGAGAGAGAGAGACAGAGAGAGAGAGAGAAAGACAGAAAGAAGAGTGTGTGTGTGTGTGTGTGTGTGTGTGTGTGTGCGCGCGTAAAGGTGTGTGTGAGAGTGTGGGAGGAACAGCAGACAGGTTGCTGGAGTGACTTAACGTCTTTACTGCCAATTATTGGTGGGGAGGGAAAAAGGTGGATAAGCAGCCTTGTGATGAGGAGTTCCCTGGGGTTTGTGTGGGAGGAATGGAGCCAAAAAAAACCCCAAAAACCAAAAACCTGTTGTCCCAGAGATGGGAAGCACTGGACAAAGTCTGTTTTTAAAAACATTAATGTGTGGTATCTGGATTTCTTACTTTTCTCATATTTACTCATCTCGAGTGTGTCCCTCCTTTCCCTTATCCTAGAATTTTGTAAAATCCCCAACCAGGGAGAAAGAATGGCTCATTCATTCAACAGACATTTCTTTCAGATCCTTCCTTTGGGTGGACTTCAGTTTTCTCCTTGGCACCTACTGCCAAGTGACATTTTCACTTTTCATCTTATTCACCCTCTAGATCCTCAGCCACAATGTAAGTTCCATGAGGACAGAGTTTGTCCAGAGTTTTTCACTACTACATCCCCACTGTATTAACAGTGCTTGATGCATAATAGATGATTTGGAAATGTTGAGCGTATGCGTAAATATGATGAATGCCTACTAATGCTCTGAACCCACTGCTAAACATCTGAGAGAAGGAAATTAATGAGAGCTCTACCCTTTCTTTAGTTCCCAGGTTGGTGGTAGGATCAGAATTGTATGCAAATGGTTGGAGTCCAGGTAATTAAGGGCCAGCAGAAGTCCATGCATAGTGATGTGAGAAGGAAGCAAGGGCAGGGCAGGGGTGCCGGGTATTGAGCCGTAACAAGCAACTTATGGGAGGCGTCACAGAAAGGGGGATGTTTGAGGTGGTCTCTAGGGATGAGCTGAGTTTGCCAGGTATAAACAGGGCTAGCAGGTGCAGGAGCAATGGAAGGGCGTTCCGTGACAAGGCATGCACACTAGAAGGTGCTGAATAAACAGAATGGCATGCTCAAGAAGCTGCAAAATCTAGTGCGCCCGGAACTGTGACTATAGATCAAAGGATGTGTGCCAGCGAACTGTGTGCCAGTTCAAGATTGGGGCTTTGGTTCTGCAGGATCCTGGGAGGTTTTGTTGGTTTTTGTTTTGTTTAGTTTAAGATTTCAGGCCAATTATCAATGGGATCAAATGGGCAGTTACGGCAGAAGGTGAGCTGAGAAGGGAGAAGACTGACGGCAGAGGTGAGTTAGGAAGGTTCTGGATAGCCCTGGCAAGGCAGTGGAGGAGAGGAGTGGAGTGCATTCAACACTTAGAAAACAGAAACAATTGAACTGGGGACTGGAGACGGTGAGGGAGTGACAAGAGAGCAGGAGTCAGGAGGAATCTGAGCTTCCGGCTTGAACAGTTGGGCTAAGAACGGCACCAGAGAAGAGAGAAAAATGGGAGCAAGGTAGATAGGACATCATGTGACGTGAGTGCACACCGTTGAGGGAACCACACAGGTCTTCAAGAAATAGTTCCTGGGACTCCTGGGTGGCTCAGTCGGTTGAGCATCTGACTCTCGATTTCAGCTGAGGTCATGATCCCAGGGTCATGGGATCAAACTCCGTGTAGGGCTCTGTGCGGAGCATGGAGCCTGCTTAAGATTCTCTCGCTCGCTCGCTCTCTCTCTCTCCCTCTGCCTCCTCTCCCCTACTTGCAGACATCCTCAAAAATACACTTTTAAAAAATGAAAAAAAAATAAGAACTATTCCCTGACCTCAAAGTCTTCAAACACTTCAGATGTACTGTCACCTACAAACCGAACCTCCAGGAACATTACTTCCTGCCTCAATCATCAATCTGCCTTTCTCTCTGTCACCAAATTTTTCCCTCTGTCCTGCCTCCAAGCTTCGCTTTTTTTCCCTGCCCATCCCGTGTACCTGTTTTGTAAAATCAGCCTTAGTGCCACATTTTGTTGCCTCCAAACTGAACACAAGCACGGCCAAAGCACCAAGGAGATACCCCAGCTGTTTGTTGACTTGAACGACATAGAACTTAAAGATCCCAAAGAGAGAAAACTTGTCTGTACTTTGTATACTGTCTAAAACTTTCTTGGCCTGATACCTGTTAAAGAAGTTTAGGAGTACCAAAAAAATAGAAATGAAAATGAAAGTGGTGGTTTCTTCTGCTTAGGGGAGACCTGGCCCCTCTCAATGCTTAGTTTATCCATCTGACTACCATTGGAACCAGCATTCTAGGCAAGTTGGTAGCCCCACAGTGGTTTAAGAAACTTTGTTAAAGGGGCACCTGGGTGGCTCAGTGAGCTGAGCATCAGACTTTGGCTCAGGTCATGATCTCGTGGTTCGTGAGTTCGAGCCCTGCACCGAACTCTCTGCTGTCAGCACAGAGCCCACTTTGGATCCTCTGTCCCCCTCTCTCTGCCCCTCTCCCACTTGTGTGCTCTCCCCCTCTCTCCCCAAAATAAATAAACATTAAAAAAAACTTTGTTAAGGATGAGGGGAGATGAGATGGCATCATTCTCCAGCTTCAGTCAGGGACCTCCAGAAAGGACAAGTAACAGTCAAACTTGGAGACCAGGGGAACGGGTGGGGGCAGCTTCCCTGAAAAGTGGCCAGGCAGGCTCAGCCGTGACAGCAGGGCACATGACTCCTTCCTAAGTCACAGGAGGCTCCAACTGAGAGAGAGACTGTCTTTTCAGATGGTCCATTACTGGAAGATTACAATTAAAAAAAATTAACTAGCCCCCTTATGAGAGGGACCAGATTGAAGACAATATGCTGCTTTGTTTTCCTAGTTTTCTCCCATTGCAAACAAGGCTCTAAAAATGCTATGCAGAACTAAGCCATGAATCATGCAGGAGAGTGCAGTGAAGTCCAGATGAAGGAGAGGCCGCTGTAGCAAGTTGCCAAACAGCCACAGCAAGGGTGCTCATTGGCAGGAGCTGAAGGGTAAAAAGACTTGTGGCAGGAGTGATAGAAGCATGAGGAAAGTCGAGGAAAAGAAATCTGAGGACTGAGGAAACTGGGTTGGAGGCATCTGGTTGAAGGCCCAAGCAGAGGGGCCAAGAACTTCATTCTGTGAATTGAGAAGTATCCCTGTGACAGGTCCCAGAACATGGTGGATTGGTGCCTGGAAGGGTGTGGAGAGCTTCTTACAGTCATAGGTCAAGTCACTTTCTGTCACCCCCAGCCTTTCCTTCTGGCACCTAGATCATTAGAGTCATAGAGATGAGCAATGATCTCAGTCTTCTGACTCAGCCATCACAAAAACAAAACTGTAGGGTGCCCAGGCAGGCCATATAAGTGAGTGCGCTCAGCCAGGTACAGGAAAAACCATCTGGATCTCTCCATAGATGGAAACACGGACAAAGACAAGTATTTCTCTACCATCAGGAAATCTGCAGTGTGAGAGGGTGATAAAGGGCTACTTGCACTCAGTCTCAGTGTCAGAAGCTACTAGGGTGTGGTGGGAGAGGTGGCAAGCCAGATGGCTCATTCTAATGGTGGGGCCACACTTCCTAAAACCCACTGGCAATAAAGAAGACCGAGTGCCCTATGGCTGGCACAGATGACTTTCACAAGAAGCCACACTAATTTTGACATGATGTCTGCCAATGTTTAAATATTCAGATTTTTTAAAGACACAAAGTATTCAACCTGTATGTAGTCTATTTAAAATCTCTGATCTGCTCCAATATTCTCTCATTGTATAGATGAGGAAACTGAGGCCCACAGAGAAGTGAGGTCCTGCCCTCTGCTACACTGTGAGCTGGGGACAAGACCACACCTGAGTTAGCACCCCCCCCCCCCCCGTCCAGGCCCCCTCCACCTCCCATTGTTCTAGACTGCTTCTCTGGGAGCCTTATCCTCCCCTCCAAGAAGCTGTCCCAGCCTCTTCCGCTGCTCCCTGGCTGTCAGCAGCATCCCTGCAGCACCCCACTTGGGAAGCACCCTGTCCACTGTACATATTTCACCTGCCAAAAGAAAATAAACCCAATACCTCATCCCTTCCTTTCGGACCTGTACTGCATTGACCTGGAGAGCCCCCCCCCCACCACGCCCCCCGCCCAGGTATCTTCATATCCTAATCCCCAGAACCTGTGAATGCTACAAATGCTAGATTTTTTGATCTTTGCAGATGGGGTTAAGTTAAAGCAGTTGAGATGAGGTCATTCTGGGTTATCCAGGTGGGGCGTAACCCAATGACCAGTGTCCTCACCAGGGGGAGGCAGAAGGAGATCACACAGACAAAAGAGGAGAAAAAAATGTGACCAAAGAGGCAGGGACTGGAGTGATGCAGCCAGAAATCGAAAAATGCCAGTAGCCACCAGAAGCTGGATGAGCCAAGAATGAATTTCCCCCACGGCCCCCAGAGAAGGATGGCCCTGCCAATACCTCGGCTCTGGGCTCTGGCCTCCGGAACTGTGAGAGAATAAACTGTGTTGTTTTAAACCACCTAGTCTATGGTAATATAGCAGTCCCAGGAAACCCATACAGGACCCTTCCTTCTGCTGGGGAGTAGGCATTTCCCGCGAGACTAAGAGCAGTAATGACTACCATTTGCTGAATGCTCCGGCTATATACCAGGTCCGCAGATTTTCCCAATCCTCACACCACTCTATTACATGGTGTTTTCTCCTCTCCTGCCCTCTTTCCCACCTAGGATACAAACAGGGAAACCGAGGCACTCTGAAGTCACACGGCTCTGAAGCAGCAGTGCCAAGATCTGAAGCCCACGCTCCTCACTCTCACCACCTTACCCCTGTGGGACTCCCAAGAGTAAGCTCTTATAACGTAACAGTGAACTTCCATAGCTCCAGGGTGGAACCCAATGGTGGACATTTCCACTGTTGGAACAGATCAGTGCAGACTCTTTCTTTGGACGATGGCCAAGTTCCTTAGATTTAAGATGTTATATTAAATTATGCCAATATCAAAGAAAGAGGTGTGCCTGCTGCATAGATGTGTGGGCAAGGGCACATCACTTTCAGATGCAGGCATTGCTAGACTGTACCAGAAGATGAACCACCACGAGGAACATCCCTGACTGTTCACGCATTGATAATTTTGTTTCTTCAGACCTTTGGGAACAACCACCACACAAATGCATAGTCAGGAAATAATGACTTCACACTAATAGAGCAGAGGCAAATCACAGGTTGACCAAAAATGGAATAGGTTTTACTAGAGAAAAGGGGAGGTACCTGGAACTGTATGATGTTTAAGTAACTAGAAATATTTTGAGGAGTTGATTTTAATCCAGAGGATAAGACCTAACTATGGATTTTAAATAGTAATCTTGAGTACTTAGACAATTGAAGTCAATCTCTTTGGGCTTCAATTTGAAAATCTGTAAAATCTAAGGACAGAAATAGTGTGTACATATCATATGGACCAGTATGTGGCACATATTTGATTCTCAATGAAATAATTAAATTATCATTATAGTTGTTGCTAATTGTCCTTGGCTCATCCCTGTTTTATGATACAAAATTTTAACTCAAATATTCTGTAAGAGGATATCACAAAAATGATCCAATCACCAATTTCTCTTTTTAGAGTTATATAAAAAATTGTAATTCCATACCAGAAATAAGCACCCTTTCAAATTATTCTCTAAAATAACTTGTTGTAAGCATACATAAATTCACTCCACGTATAATATTCTTTCAATTGACTTAGAGATGTGAAGGCAGACTTGTTAGAGGAAAAAAAAAATCTATAAAGGCTGTACTCATTCATCCACCAGATATTTATGGAGGACTGTCTCCAGAATCAATTGCCCTAAGAGCTAAAATGCTGTAGGATTATACACAGAAAACACAGTGGAGTTTGCTAATGAAAAAATTAAGTGTAAACTCAAAAGAGGGAGAATTCCTTTCCAATATGACGTGGAGTTGTGGGGGGTGGGAAATAAATAATAGCAAGGACAGCAAGGCATAAGGAGAAGCTCTAAGAAGGAGGTAGTCTTCTAGTGGAGTGTTAAAGGAAAAATCAGATTTTGACATGGGGGGGCGGGGCAAGGGTTTTCTAGACAAAAAGATGAAGACTGAAAATTTCTACGTGCCTGTGGCAAGCAGCAAATGAGTGTTCTGATGGAACAAAGAAATGAATATTTGATTTAATATTGGAAAGATAGATAGTAGAGACCTCAAATATGGCCAGAGCATTTTGAACCTTACTTGTTAGATAGTGAATGTCCTTAACATCCTTAATAGAGGAGAGATATAATCAGAAATGGGGATTTTGTAATTTAGGTGTGTAGCCTGTGCTAGTGGGAATAGATACAGAGAGACTAGTTAGGAGGCTAGGTGATAATCTATGTGAGAGGAGAATGAATAATCAACTAGGGGCACGAGTGGGATGGGAAGGGAGTAAAGACAAAAAGGAGTCAGGCAAAGGACAATAAACTGTTTGGATGCGGTGGGCTGAGGCAGGGAGTTAAAGATGACTCAGAATTTTAGATCTAAATGCCTGAGAAAATCTCATAGTAATCTGAATAAGGAGCACAGAGCAAAGGGCAGACTTTTCTGGAAGAAATGATATGCTTAATTTGGGATGCATGCAGATGTCCACCATGCAAATGCAAAACAAAAATAAAAAACAAAATACCTTTAGTTTAGAAGAAAGTTTGGCTCTGGAGATTGAGAAGGGGAGAGTCTTTAGGGTGAATTGTTGATAATCTGGAGAAAGCTTCAGATGACTAAAGGAGAACATAAAGAGAAAGAAAAAAACGAGACAAGAATAGTCACTGGAGAACAGCATCTAATTTCATGGGGTTTGGAGTAAAATGGCATCCAGAGAAAGAACAATCTGAGAGGTAGGAGGAAAATAAAATTGGTCCCATGTCTCTAGAGTGTTTGACAGTCAAGAAGGTACAGATACTTTACAGACTAAGATCTTGGAGAAAGCTGTGCTTTTTGCCAATGCTGGTTGTCTGGAATGCGCACCTTGCCCCCACCCGTCTCCATGTAGCCAATTCCAATTTATCCATGAGGCTCACTATAAATGCCACCTCCTCTGTGAAGTCATCCTAGGCCATTTCCTAAGAAAAGATAGTTCTGTTCTCCCTCTGCTATAGGAATTCTCACTTTACATTACCACTGCTTTTAGTCATGTGGTCACATGGTAGACATTCTTTAAGTGGGTGCCAGGGCTAGTACTGAAGGCATAAGAGAAGGGCCTAGTTTTGCTCAGCAGGAATGATACTTTTCCTCTAAGGCAGACCGGAAGGAAAGACCTCTTGGCTCAGTATCTAGGACCTACAGGTTTCCCAATGACTTCAAAATTATTTGAGATCCCCAAAATAAAAACAAAACAAAAAAACACCTCCAAAATTTGAAAACAAATGTGAAAGGCAAAAATAAATGTTTAAATATCTATAAAAGTTATCTCAAATATTCAGCCATAAGTCTTCTATAATCACAAACAAATGTGATTTAATGTGGTATTTGGGTGCATTAAATACATGCATAATATACAAACAGGCTTAATATGGTTTGAGGTGATGCATCCAACAGTATGCCCAGAACCCGGGAAGACGTTAGACCATCCTGAGAGAAGCCCCTTGGAGGAATTTTGAAGTAGAAATGAGGGAAGAAACAACACATACTTTACAGGCCCTCTATGTTGGCCACTTTATTTCACATACATCACTAAAATAAAGGCATGAGGTTCTGGTAAAGACAGAGAAAACAATCCTCTAAAAAAGTTCTATTCCTCGAGCCTGGTTATTACCTTTGACGCATCCTTGTAACACTTGTAGCAGTGACTGACATGGAGGTAGGTCTACCTTGACCTTTAGGAATGGAGCCCATTCATCTAGTGCCCTAGCAGTCTAGTGATCTCAGTCCAAAGCCCACAAATAACTAATTGTTATAAAAATGTTTAAATTATTAATAAACACATATAGGAAAGCAAGCTCTCAACATCCCACAAAGAATAATTATGATGGTTTTAGAAACAAGCTATGACTTGCCAGAAAACTTGCTAGGCAACTTCCAGTCCATAGCAAATCTATATACTTAGTCTTGTTATCTTTATAAAGCATATTAACAAAATAATAGCAATAAGGCTCTGAAAAGATGTAATTCCTATATGAAGCCCTAAGAGGGTTTTTATGGAGTGAAGCAATCAGAGGAAGGTAAGCAGTGGCTTTTCCCTTAAAAAAATTTCAGTGGAGTTTTTTTTTATTAATTTCAGATTTAAAAATTATTAAAAATGAGACTACATGAACAAAATATAATCTCATTTATGAAAATGACAGCCTAAAATCCTATTTCAAACCCAATTTTCAATACATGGAAGTTGTTCCTGAGCATCTGAGTCATATTAGGATATTCTTGTTAAAATTACCATAGTCTGTGGAGAAAATTAACTTTCTGAAGTATCCCACAGGTGCCAAAGTTATAAGCTTTTTTAAAATTAACATTCAGTTTTCTGAAATATATTGCTGGGTCTTCCTAGGACTGTGGCTTTAAATAAAATAGGCATCACATGTATTAAATGTATACAAATTTGAACTGTACACAGTTTTTAATACAACTATGGTACAATAATTTTATCTTAATGTATCCAACATTATATCAATCTCTCTACATATGCATCTTTCTCTCTGGTTATTTAAAATGAAATGGCTCACAGGTGTTTTATTAATGTGTCTCTGAGAAAAGAAAGGCAGTTCTTTTCTGCCATATTATTTTCAAATTTTCATCATGAAATCGCATCTATGAAAAGTAGCCATGGAGGTGGGGAGGGGTGAATGTTACGAGAAACCAAAGTGAAGAGGAAAAAATAAAGTCGGAACTCTAAAGATCATTTCGAGGGGCAGATACAAGGCCAGGCTAAATTTTTTGAATAATCAAGCATAATCTTAACCTCTTATGTGTTGTTCTAGATATAAAGATGTGGCTTGGAATTATCTCCCTTCCCTGAAACCACACCAGAGCATCAAGAATATATGTCAGCTTCCTCTAACTGCTGCGGAGTTGGCAAAGAGGCAGGAATCATGTGGAGTGACAGGGAGAGTCAGCCTGGCAGATCCTAATTGCCCTATTTGCTCTTTAATGGTTCTCTCTGCTGACTTCCGTTTTGTAGAACTTCTATTAATGATCAACAGGCTATATGTACAAGGTACTTACTGTGCATTTAAAACTTTTTAGACTACTTATAGCCACTTGCACATTTGGGAAGAATTCCATTTGCAGAGACCAAGCTATTACATTAGTTGAGCGAATATACATTTTAAGGAATGCATGTTAATGAGACCAAGTGAAATCTGGTCATTTGAACAACTGACCAGGCATGCAAATGCTCGGGCTCTGTGTACAAAAGGAAGTTCAGGATTGGGTTGTTGATTTGCATAATCGAAATAATTCCCTTTGTCCTTTTCTTCACTCTGACCATAAAACTCGCCAGACCATGGAGGAGGGTCTGCATGTCATTCAGAATGATGACACATTGGAAGCCTTCTTCTGCCCCAGATTTCAGGTAATCTGGTTACCTGCTCTGTAGTGGGAAGAGAGTGCCTGGTATGTTAGACCAATTGAAAATGTTCTCCTGTGCTCAGATCAGGGAAAGAGAGAGAGTCAGAGTCATCACTTTCCACAGTCCTGAATTCTGGAATATGCTGGCTTAGTTCAGAGAAAGGGTATAGAAGGGAGATAAAAAGAGTGGACAGGGTGGGAATTAGGAGAACAAGTTTTCGATCTAGGCCTTGTGGCTCCTTAGCTGCATAACACTGATCAATCATGTCCATTCTCCAGCCCTCAAAAGACCCCAGGTAGAATGACCAGGGGAGCTAGGGTGAGGCCTAGGGAAGAAATCTAGGTCGGATGGTAAAACGACTTCTGGAAGCTCAAAGGTGACCAAGCTCATCAGAGCAGGTTTGGGAAACCATGCTCAAGTTGGATGGAACACATGAAAAGACCATCTTTATATGACAAAATAAATGGCCGTTTTATATGGTTAAATTCAGCTATAAGGTGTCTATTTTGCTGGAGTGTCCTAACTAGGTATCCTCCTCAGTAAAAGGGTCTGGTGGGAGTGGCTGTTCGGAGAGGTCTTACAGGTACTGATGCCAATCCCTTTCAAAACATTCTGTTACCTCCTCAAATGTTGGCTTTAAAGAGCAAGTTTACAGGTAAAAACAGGTATGTCATTTGATACTTAAGAACTGCTTCAAAATATTTAATCTGATTGAGTCCTCACAGTCCTATCAGCAAATAAACCTTATCATATCTTGGCTCCCACCCTGTGGCACCACCCTATCTATTCCCCATGCATGGTCCATTCTTTTTCTAACTTCCTAATTGGCTTTTCTGTGTTGACTACTTGTTCAAGGGTATTTCTCAAGGTTCAAGCCTCATTTTTTCCTCTTTTCTACTCCAGAGACGTCATTCTTTTTTTTTTAATTTTAAAGAAATAGCGCACGAGTGTGAGTGGGGGAGGGGCAGAAGGTGAGAGAGAGAGATGGGGGGGAGATAGAGAGAGCGAGCGAGCGCACCTCAAGCAGGCTCCATGCTCAGCACTGAGCCTGACATGGGGCTTGGTTCCCTGAGCTGGGATTGGAAGAGCGGACCTAGACCGGCCGACTCCATTTTGTTCTGTGTCCTCCATCTTGAGTGACTATGTCCCCGACATGGCCCCCTTTCCAGAAAAACCGCAGAAAGAAATTCCCGCTCAAACCTCAGACCATGCCTCCTCCCCTTGAGTAACTTCCCGCTCACCCTTCAAACTTCCCGTTCAAACCACGCCTGGCAACCTGCGCAACGGGACTCTGATCCTTCCCCAGCCAATTGGCTAAGGCCATGACCATCACCCCCCCCAACTGCCCCTAGACCCCTATAAAACCTTTGTGCTTTTGAAACACGCTCTCTCTCTCCGGCATCTCACTGCTGCCTTGGTGCAGGTAGGGGATTGAGCTCAAGCTAGCTCGAATAAAGGCTCTTTGCTTTTGCATCCGGACTCGGCTCCCTGGTGACCTTTGGGGATCACGAAGTCTGGGCATAACAGGATCATGAGTTGAGCCGAAATCAAGAGTGGGGCGCTCAACTGACTGAGTCACCCAGGTGCCCCATCATTCATTTTCACATGACCTTCACATTTTTATCTCCCACCTGGACCTTTTCCCTAAAATCTATTTCTACCATTCAAACTGCCCACCAGACACTTAGTACTTAATTTTCCAGCATTGTCTCCAACTCAACAACTTTCTAGCTAATTCATCATTATCTTATCCCTCTTCCCTTCATCCCTTGTGGCTCCTCCTTCTGACTTTTCACTTCTGTTAATGACATCATCATTCTCCCACTTACCTAAGTGCAATGTTTCCATCATCTTGACCTCTTTCTCTCTTGTCCTCCACATTTCATCAGTTATCAAGGCCTTCTGATTATTCTTTCATAATTTCCCTCCACCATCGGTGTCAAGGAATGGAGGCAGGAACTGGATAATTCACCCATTATTAACTGAAGACACTGTTACCTCACTAGCCTAAGGAACGCTCAGATAATTTCCTCCATGTTCCATGGCATTTGTGCCTTAGACTTTCCCCTTTGAGTGCTAAGAATTCAAGATCATCAGATGAAAACCAAGCAAACAAAGCTTCCCTGAGGGTGTGTGGCTTATGGTTGCTGGGTTGGGGAACTGAGGTAGAAAGGGGCTTTTGTACAGATTACTTAGGGGATCCAAACTTTAAATCTGCAATACTAAATAAATGGAAAACCAAGGAATTTCAAGGAAGAGTAGAAAACTCTACAGAAGAAGATAGATTTGGCCCTGAGATCCCAATTTGCTGCAATTTCAAATATTATTTTAGCCCTCAGGACAAAGAAAGTGATACATTGCAAGTGTCAAAAAAACCCACAAAACGACACCATTTTCTTTTCTATTTCTTCTTTCTGAGCAGAGGTATAGGTACAATTTACTGCTTCAGACTGGGCTGATGGGGAAAATAAAGTGAAATTTTACATAAGTAATCTCAGTTAATTAGATGACTGGGAACATAGTACAAATATGACCCTGGACACAATGGACAAAAAGTGGGCACCATGTAGACGCTTAACACCTTTAGGTTTCAGTAATTTGTTGTAAAATTATTACAATAATCAAGTATGCCTACAGTGCATGTAAAGATTATAAGGAGAGACTAAATCAGTAGACAAAAGGACTAAGCATATTGACGTGTACATTAGAGAAAGCAATGATGTGTAAGTTATCATAACCATGTATGCCCAAGCAACAATTACTGCCTTCATACCCTGGCATGTTATTTACAAAGAGACAATAAAGCACAGAGGTTCAAAGAAGAAAAATTCATTCTGGACAGATTTGGATTTGAGTGTTTTCTTCTGCAAATTACCATGTTACTTAATTTTTAGACTTTAATTTCTTTATTTCTATAAAATGGGAATTAATTATGATGTCTACTTCACAGGCTGTGAGGATTTAATGAAATGATGCATGGAAAGCACTTAGCTTTAGTAAACTTTAGTAAGAAAGAACAATTACTCAGAGTTTTTATTACCATTAGTATTCTGTTTTCATGTAAATATGCATCAAGAAATCAAGTCAAGCTGTGGACAGTGCTGTTGCTTTAGGCAAATCCTTGTACTTCTTAATCTAGAATCATGGATACATAGGTGGAATATAGGTAGATGCTGGTGAATGTTGCTTGGTGAATTGGTAATAGTCTTAGGAGATGAGTTTAGAGCTCTTTTGTCCTTAAGCACAATAATTTAGTGTGCTTGAACATCCTACAACACATTTTAGCAAATTATCATCCATTTTGGCATATTACCCTGCCGAGTGCTTTAATGAAAGCATGATGTTTGTCAGCTCTAAAACTTAGTGTGAGTCTCCTTTGAGTCAGAGAGCCATGGTTGGTATCTAGGCAGAGGCAGACCTCCCTAACATCTTCTATATGAATGGCACAGTGGTTCCCAAGGAGAAGAGAGGAAGATGAATATCTCAACACAACCTACTTGAATTGTTACAGAAGCAGTTCAAAGGGCACCCCAAAGGGAAACAGGTATTCCAGGAGGGAGGGAGGGAAGGAGGGAGGGAGGGAGAGAGAGAGAGAGAGAGAAAGAAAGAAGGAAGAAGAAGAAGAAGAAAGAGAGAAGGGGAGAGAGAGAGAGAAGGAAAGGGGGAGAGGAGGGCACTCTATGTTTCCTTCTAGTGAGATGGAAGGAATGGAAGATTCTCTTTTCAGGGACAGCATTATGACATCAAAATATTAATCATCCGACACTGTACACAAGGTGTTGGAGGGGAGAGCATGGAAACCTCAGTCTTTCACAAGGAATAGGCTTAAAAAAGTTTCAAGGATTTTTTTGCAAATTATAAATACACTTATTGTTATTTATTGCAGAGATCAGCCTTCATTAAAGTTAAATGCACAGTTAATGGGCTACTTTGTGCTTTATCTTTTGCACCCTCATTAAAGTTGAGGGTAGGCACATGCATTCCCTTAAGTACGCTAGAAGGCAAAATGATTTCAGTTTTTTTGTATTGTTGCTTCTGTTGTTTCATTAGTAGCCAATTAATTGTTCCTAATGAATTATCAAAGGCACTAACAATATCTGGGTTCTTCTTTTCCACTAACTAGCTCAACTATAGAAAACTTAGTATTTTCTGGGAAGTTTTTTTTTTAACCCATTTCTTCTGAACTCTATTGAACTCAAAGGGATTCCTCCCACACTCCAAGAACAGCTAGAAGAAGGAGGGAGGAGAAGGTCAGAAGAGCACAGGGGTGGTAACAGCTCTCCTGAGCCTCAACCCAATGCCAGAGAAGGAGCTCCAGTAAGTAAATCAAGTCAACACCACCCCTCCCATTCCTTTGCCCTTTTATATGCAACTGTTAAATTAGCTTTAAGTTCCCTGAGGGTAGGAATAAGGTCTACTTTCCAACTGTGTTCAGGATCTAGCACCTTACTTAATGTTAAATAACAACAATGCATTTTAATTGGCCTACTTTCAGAGCACCAGATCAAATTATTCTCCTAATTAATTGGTTGATCTCATATTTCACTTATATTGTCAGGTTATTATTTTTCCCTTTAGGGCTCAAGACACCACTGACAGTTCAAATACTTCTTCATTAATTACCATGTCTTAGATTCCATATAATCTTATTATAATTATTTTGATATCACATTTATTGGGGACCAACATGTATTAGGAGCGATTAAGAACAGAGAATTAGTTTCAACTTTTCCCACCTATGTGCACACCGAGTTGATGCTCAAAATCTGATGGAAGGTGTACTTGGCTTGGCAGATGAGAGGCCTCAATTAGGTTTAATTGGGCAGACATGAAATCAGTTTCGAAAAAGTGATCGATAAACATTTTATAACGTTGGATCAAGTTTCTTTTTCAGCAGCTAAACATTTCTTGTTAACTGGTTCATCTTTTCTTCCTTGGGTTGCTGTGATACCCAACTGAGCCAAGCCCCACACTATAAGGGGGAACTAGGCAAACCAGTAGTTTTCAAGAGAAAGGGAGGCAGGAGAGAAAAGAGTTTGAAAATCAGCACAAGACCTTTACAGGGTTAAAGGATTCTGTGTGTTTAGTCTGGAGAGCGGATGTGAATATTTAAGCCATGTGAATATTTAAATGAACTTCCATGGACAGGAAATGGGTTAATTGCATATAACAGAACAAAGTCAATGGGTTGGTGTGGCAGAGAAAGAAACTTTTGCACAATAGAAGAAAAACTAAACAAACTTTGGAATCATATATACACTGGGTACCCTAATACAGACAGTACCTTGTCACTCTTAAAAAGATATTAAAGAAGCTAGATTTTTTTTAATTCAAAAATAATTATGAATTCCTAATACACGAGACACGTTTATAAATAGACATGAATGGAGGTGGGGCACCTGGATGGCTCAGTTGGCTAAGTGTTGGACTCTTGATTTTGGCTCAGGTCATGATCTCACCCATTGTGGGTTCAAGCCCCGCTTCAGCCTCTGAACTGTCAGTGTGGAGCCTGCTTGGGATTCTCTCTTTCCCCCTTTCTCTCTCTGCCCCTCGCCTGCCTCTCTCTCTCTCTCTCTCTCTCTCTCTCTCTCACACACACACACACACACACACACACACAACACACACACACACACACAAGTAATAAACTTAAAAAAACAGATATGAACAAATCAAACTACAGGCTGCCAAGGAGCTTGGATTTTAGTGTGTGTTGTGGTGTGTGCAACGGGCGGGCAGGGCAGTTTGAGGACAGTACACAACATAAGCAGTCAAAGCACTTTTCCTCAGATAGAGGTATATGTTATGCCGGGAGGTCAGGGGAGTAAGGTCAGAGAGCCTGTGCGGGTCTAAACATGTCAGTGATTTATGGAACGGGGTAGAGTTGGGATTTTAAACTAAGTGCAAAGAGGACCTTTGGAGGGTTTTAAGCAGAGAAGACATGATTTGAATTCCTTTTCTGAAAGACCACTCTGTCAGTTGTGTGGAGAAGGAATTAAGGAGGAGGAGAAGAATGGAAGCAGGGGCACCTGCGAGGAGACCACTGGTTGTGACAGGTGAGACGTGGTGGACAGATGTGGGGAAAGCTCGGGCAGCAGAGGTGCTGCTAGACAAGAAGGAACAGATGAGAGAACGGCGGGAGGGTGGCTCCCACCTCCAAGGAACGCTTGAACCAGGAATTCGGGTTTTAAGTGGGAGGTTGGAGATAAAGGTCTCTGAAGGCCCGTTCAACCCTGAAGTTGTGTAATGTTGTGGTAAATTTCAGGTGTGGCCACTCTAGAAATTCCATTTAATCTTTCTGCTAATGCAGGAGCACTTGGCGAGCACCGGCACTGATGTGGGGATGAGAGAGGGCACGGGGTCTCTGAAGGCAGAGACGTCCTACTGCTTTCCTCACTCCTGTACTTCCAGTGCCTGTGACCATGCCTGGCGAATAACTAGTCTTCGGTGAGCGAACGAATAAAAAGTTGAGAAGTGTATACATTGTTTACACCTGTATTTGGCAAACTAATTCATTCCTGGGGCGCCTGGGGGGCTCAGTCAGTTGGGCATCCGACTTCGGCTCAGGTCATGATCTCGCGGTCCGTGAGTTCGAGCCCCGCATCGGGCTCTGGGCTGACGGCTCAGAGCCTGGAGCCTGTTTCGGATTCTGTGTCTCCCTCTCTCTCTGACCCTCCCCTGCTCATGCTCTGTCTCTCTCTGTCTCAAAAATAAATAAATGTTAAAAAAAAATTTTAAAAAAACCTAATTCATTCCTATTCAATCCACCTTGCTCTTACTGCGATGTAAGAGTTGTACTTGGCATCAACATAAAGAATAAATAGCTGCTTACTTACATGTGTAGGTTTTCGAAGAATAGCAGTTGAGGTGGGTCAGAATGCTCTCCTCTCTCAAACTCATGGGTCTTGAACTTGTCTTTTCTTGTACACATATGCCACGTCTTCCAAATGAAGAAATGCTATAAAAACAGAAACAAATAACAAGCTGACATTCAGCAAAACCACTTGAATAGTGTTTGTGCTTGAAGGACATGTGTGCTATACGGACACTAGGGAAGGTTTTCGCCAAATTGTACTGTTAGCCATAGAGCCCAGCTCTGAGCAGGCCCTCAGTAAATGTCAGTGGATTCCCAAAGTCTAAGTTCATTGAGGGCGAGAACATGTATCAAGTGTGGTTCTTCAGTCTACCTGGAAGAGATTCAGCTCTGCTTAGGAAGTCCCCTGTTCTTATGATTCTCATTGGAATTAGACTATCACATCAAAATCTCCACATACGTGCCTTCAAATCATTCTAGATAAATTGCTTCCTGGCTTTTTGTTTTTGTTTTTGTTTTCATTCAATGTATAACTACCTGGTAGGTTCTAAAGACCCAACAGTGACCCCTCTAGGGGTTTTCTCTGCCTGCTCTTCCCTTTCCCTCCTATCACTCTTTGGACTGTTTCCTTTGTTTTACCTAATTCACAGAGTTGATTGCCCCTCTTGTATCATGAGGCAGAGGGAAAAACAATGATGAGGACCCAACACTAACCGGAACCTGCAACAAACAGAAGTTGTTGCCAAGGCAACCCAACCAGAGATTCCTGCATCCAGCCATCACAGGGTGGGGGGGAGTTTGGGATGAGATCACTTGAGGAGCAGGGGGACCTTTCAGGAAAAAAGCTGACCTGATAAAGGAACCAAGCAGTTGTCATTCCAAGTGATGTCTTTTTCCTTTTTCCCTTTCTCAATAAAGAGAAGAACTTGCAAAAGCCTTGAAAGATAAGCAGGCTGAGTAAACTAGGTGGGATTTCAAAGGCTCCTGTTCAATTAATCTGACTGCAGCTAGATCAGAACAGTTGTGCTCCTGGGTACAAGCAGAGGGGAGACATTAGGGCAAGGAAACAGAAGGAAAGGGGACAAGGCATTAAACACACTTCTGAACCACTGTGTACGCTATAATAGGAGTGATCGCCTTTATTTATACAATGCCTTTTGTCCAGGATCCTGCGAGCACAGCACAGACATTACCTCCCTGGGCTTCCAAACACCTCTGTGAGCTGAGGATCAAGGACAGGGATTATTTTACAGATGGGAAAACTGGCACTCAAAAACTGCATATGTGCCAAGACCCCTTCACAAGATAGCGGCACAGCCAGAAACAGGATGCAGGTAAAAATAACGACAATCATTTTTTTTAATTGCTTCTTAACATCGTCCCTGCTGGATCGAGATCTATTTCACAAAATTGACTTTAAAGGGCCAAAGTCTCTTCCCTCCCTATCCCGGTGAGACTGCATGCTCAGAATGTAGTTGTTTAAGCCCCTGACACATGGACTGAAGGGGGTCCCCGATGGGCTTGTGGACTCCAGTCGTCACGTTAAAATGCTCCTGGACAGTGGTGCAACCGCACTAGACCTCGTTCTCCTGCCCTTTTAGGGGATTCATTTTGGCACCTTTTTGCCCTGTGCATTCTCAAACTGGGAATCTTCATCAATCAAACAAATGTTTATTGATTGCCTACCATGTTCAGCCCTGGTGCTATGAATGAATAGCAAATGTTACCTATAGTACTTACCTGCAAAAACGATCGTGTATACCACAGAGCCTTCTACAGAAGATGGAAGGGAAACACAGAGGAAACAAGGAATAAAGGAACAGAAAATGAACTGTTAAGATACCACAGACCAAATGGTGGTAGCAAGGTGTGGCACGATTCTGAGAAAAGCATAGTATGGTGACCTGAAGTCAGAGGAGGCTTGACCAAGGAAGGCCTCTTGAGCCACTTGCTAGAGATTTGGTCTGTGAGTGGAAGGAGGTGGTGCCTCTATGAAACAGACCTCCACACACACCCTCTACACGTGCTCCACAGATAAGGACCTAGCATGCTATATTGTGAATATTTTTTGACTTACCCTGGCAACCTAACTCCTTCCTTGGACTGGGTCCTCCTGAGCAGAGACTGTGCTCTATTCTCCTCTGTATCCCGGTGCTTAGCTCTGTGCCTGGCACATAGTAGGTTATAGTAAACCTATGATAAGTGAGTAGATGGGTGAATCAGTGAATCAAAAATGTCCTGATGACAACAGCAACAACAATGATATCTAATGCTAGTTTTCATGCAGCAAGAATTCACAGCTAATGTTAAATAAATAAATGATAATTCTAAGTTCCCACAGAGTACAGTAGGCTGTGATTTGGGAGGCTGTTGGATCTTGGCTCAGCCACTTACTATCCTTATGGCCTTAGGACAAGGCTCCAGATCTCTGTTTCTTCACTTATAAAATATGAATGAAATAATTATATTTACCTCACTGGTTGTGGTAAGGTTGAAATTAAATAATGCATGCAAAAATGCTTTGTAAAGTATAAATCAGCGTACGAGTCCCAATCATTATTGCCATCAATAGCGTAATTTAGCATACCATTAATTTATGTCACCCATTACATACATTTCCCACCGAAGTACTATTGTAAATCATAGGCCTTTTAAGGCTGAAATGTCCTAATCTGAAGATAAATAAGGCAAAGTTGACATAAAATAATTTCTCCCAAGGTCCAACAGGCAGGACTAGAGCTAGTCTAGTCTAGCAGACTCCTGACCTGTGCTCCCTCCACAAAGCAGCTCTGAGAAGCCCCCCTGAGCAGATTAGTCTCATAAAGACGGAAACTAAGTGGCTGCCTTTCTCCCTTCTTTGTTCTCATCATTCAGTGTCACCACATCAAAACAGAACTGGACACATTCCTGCAGTTACTTCTCGTCTCTACCCTCACTCAAGGCCAGATGCTACGTCTCCTTCCTGAAGCTGTGGCAATGCGTGGCCAGCCTCCCAGCTCCAGTCCTACTCCCCACGTCCCATCTGGGCTCTGATGTTAAGTCATCTTTCTCAAGCACCATGTGAGCCCATCTCAGACACTTCAAAAGCCTCCGGTTGCTTCTTTTCCTAAAAGCCCCCTTCATGAGATTTGAACCTCTTATCACAGCCCTTCCCACTCTCACAGAGCCTCTTGGTTGGAGGCTGGGATGACTTCCGTTATCACTATCTACCAAGCCCCCAGTAGATCCTTGGTACAAATTTATTAAACTAGAAGAATCATAACAAACCCTATGACATAACCACCCTCCCAGATACCCCTCTCAGTTGTGACACACAAGCTCACAAATCCCTAGCCAAGAAGACTTCCTTCCATGCACAGATTCCATGGAACAGATTCCATGACACTTGAGAGAAGCAGCACCTCCAGGAGGGTGCTCATTCATGATATTAACCTTCTTCTCCCTTCTTGTACATCAGCAGCTGTCCCTTGTTCACGGTCCCCACCCACTTTTCCTTAGCCAGTCAGCAGGAATCCCCTCACCTACCAACCCCACACACATACTCCCACTACCCCTTTGTACTTTGCACAATATACTTGCCATTATCCCCACACAACCACCCGCTCTGGTCTCCTTCAGCAAACCAGGCTCTTTTCCCATTTAGAACTGTGCCCAGGAGGAGGGGCCCTGCCAGACACCCTCACCGTATCTTCTTCCACGTGGTCTCTTTCAAAATGGGATTCTCTTCAGCAGCAGCCAATTAGTACAGAATGTCTGTTGTAGACAGCTCTTAGCATTAAGTGCCAAGAAAGCTACATGGTGTGTGTTTTAGTCTCTGCCTTTGGGGACCTTATGATATAGCTGGTGATACAAGAAATATGCAGAAAATAGTTACGTGGCTTCCAAGGTCCTTACATCTGCAGGCATTTCTCTCCCTCCCTTCCATGTGATTTATTTATTCGGCTTGAGCCAGCTGCCGACTGGTTATTTTCATGTCTGTGTCCTTTTTGCACTGTGCTTGTTTGTGAAGGTTTCTCTGAGTGTGTCACTTATGCTCAGAGGTATTTCTGTACATATTTTTTTTATGTATGCCCAAGCCCTCCCAGAACATAAGCTGGAGGGAGGGTTGTGGTAATTAGGTCCTTTCTATCACACCACAGACTGCTACATGCAGTGGCTTCCAGGAAATACTAGTGACAGAGGCTGGCTGAAAGAGGTCACCTGGCTCAGTTGTTACTGTCACACACACACACACACACACACACACACACACACACACACACACATTTGGAACTAGACTCAGTTAGAATCACAGTGCTACCTCTTCCAGAGGAATGTTAATCAACGCACATCACCTTCCTAGTGATCAAGGGACTCTCTAACTTAACATGACACCAGATGAGAAGTGCCTAAGTACGCAACCAGATGCCTAGGGTCACAAAAATTGCCAGATCACTCATACTGCACTGGCAACACAATTTTACCAAGTACCTCAGGGAATCACTTTCTCCATTCCCTTCTAAATTCAAAATATGCTGTTTCTTCTATGCTTTCCTCATGTAACATATGCTACCTCTTCCTGTTGATTCATTCATTCATTTGCAAATACTTGTTGAGCATCTCTCTATGCTGGTAATAAAACAGTGTGCCAATCAGTCTCTGCTCTTAAAGAGCTTACTGTCTAGTGACAAAACAAGCAGAAATGTAGGAAATCACAGAGTGATAAAGGTCAGAGAAGGCTTTGGTGAATGTCGATAAGAGAATTGCCTAACTCAGAAAAGGCAGATTTCCTCAAGAAAGTAATCTGGAAGTTTGACCTATGGAGGAGTAGGTCTCAGGCAAGATGTAGGAGGAAGGAGGGAAGTGTCTACAGATGTGAGCACCTTGTAAGCCACATAACTATTTTAGGCGTATTTCTTTGTATCACCAACTAAATCATAAGGCCCCTGAATATGGATTAAAACTTATATACCATGTCACTTCCTTGGCATCTAAAACTAAGACCTGTCTATAGCAGTCATTCAATATCTACTGGCTGTTGCTTTAGAAAACCCTATTTTGATGTACTGGAGCTCTCCAATTCTGAGGAAAAGCACTAGCCCTCAAGTGAGGTATCTCACCAGCCCACATGGCTTAGTTGACAAAAAGGTGGTTGTAACATGCATCTGATGGGGAGTACTGTCATCCTTTCTTCCTCAGAGAGTTTAGAAAAAATGAGACTCCCCAACACCCCAGTCTTCTTCTGTCATGAGGTGGTGAGAGCTGGGAAGTCTAGAAATATTGGCAAGTAAGAGGAGCCATGGTTGAAGATTTTCTGGAGAGCCTCTGTTGTCCGGTCACTTAGAAACCTTGTTCAGAATCACCCCTGCTATGGACTTCTTGTTCTCATGATGCGGGAAACAAGGTAGGGTGGGGTGTTCACATTCAGGTAGGCACCTCCTCTGTGATCACCCCTGATGCGGGCAAACAGCCCAGTGAGGAGTAAAGAGATGTCAGGAAGGTATCAGAATCCCACCCTTTTTCTCCCCACTCAGCCCTACCTGGCTCTTTACCAAGTCGGGCCAGAAGCACTGCCCGGGAGACGAGACTCCCAACCACCCAGGGCAAAGCATTCAGATGATTTACTCACATGCCGATGACACAAACCTTGGAGAACATAGATTTTAAAACGCATGACTTTTCTGAAAATGCCTGGATAGTATGAGCTGCAAATAACTAATACTCAGCAAGTAAAACATGCTATCTGAACAGTAGGATTTTGGCTCTTAGGAGATTCTACCCATAAGTCTCCCAAGGCAAGATTCTTTGCAAAGTCATCTTCAGCTAAACTAGGAAATCTATTGAGAGAAATGGGAAAAAAAAAAAAAAAAAAAAATATATATATATATATATATATATATATATATATATATATATAGAGAGAGAGAGAGAGAGAGAGAGAGAGAGAGAGAGAGAGGCAGGCTGGCTCCTGGCAAGAGGCAGGAGTAGGACAGCTTTCTTGTCTCCCTTTCAGGAATGTGGGCTCTTGATACTGTGCTTACCATGGGGCTGGTATGTCACAGAGTCATTACAGAACATGGCAAACCATGAGATGAGAATTAAAACGAAAGCCAAACCAAAACAAAAAAGGACAACGGAAAAAAAAGGGAGAAAAGAGAGCAAAGGGCATTTAGAAAACAGATAAAATACAGACTAGAAAATAAAAGACCAGAAACTTTAAAATGAGTTAGAGACAAGTGAAAGCAGTAAGACAAAGGAAAGAGTTAAATGTTAGGCTAAAGATTTCACATGATTAAGAGTTGAAAAATAAGGCTGGGCAAACCGGTGAGAAAACAAAGGGAAGCTCAGAGCTATCAAGGTGAGAGATTAAAATGTGGAAGTTAAAAGATGCAAGGTTATGATAAAACTAAAATCCAAAGATAAGTCTAGAGCTGGGGGAAGTGGGGCTAGGAATAGAAAGAACAAGGGTAGGGGGTGGGGAGGAGAGGGCAGAGACAGAGAGAGAGCAGAGGAGAGAAGAAAGGTGGGCACTGGGGGAGGAAGATAAGAGGGGAGGCCCTCAGCTTCTGCTGCACAGTGGAGACAATGTGTCCAGGCTTTCTCCCTTGGCCTCTTTTCCCAGAGGAAAAGCTCTGCTCGGGCCTCCTTCCCCAACTCCTGTGGCCATCAGCCCTTCGTAAAGGCACAGACTGAGAGTCAGAAATCTGGTGGTCAGGCCCCCACGCTGACTACTTCTATCAACCCCCTAACCCTTCTGGCGTTCACCACCATGTCTGAAGTAGAAAAGTTATCAGTAGCTAAATTGTACCCAGCCCATCAAAGACAGCCCCGGGCCAAGGAGATGCTGTGGGGTAGAGGCACTGGGGTCTCCCTAGGTCTTGTCTCCTAGAGTCCCAGCTCTTTGCTCCCCTTTTGTTCTTGCTCCTCTTACCTCCACAGACCGATTTGGTTTGTCTCATTATCCCTCAGTGCCCTCCCTCCATGTGACCTTGTTTTTGGATCATTAAATGAACCCAACGTCTTTCTGGTTCTCTAGGGCGACTCCGGACTTCCCAGCGTGGATCTTAATTCTGCATAATGCTGGGCACGGCAGCTCTGTTTCTTCTGATGGTAACAAACTCGGATTCTAATTCCAACCAGCTGTCTTAGAGCATTGGCCACAAGGGAGATCAGGAGAATATGTGTGTTTGGTTCTACATAAACCCATCCTGACTGCTAGAAAAACAGAGCATGCTGTTCCTATGTGAGGGGCAGCCCAATTCATTTTCTAAAATCAAGACACTTTGGGGGAAAGCAAATCTCATATTTCTCTTGTTCTTTGCCCTCAACTAATTCTTTGAAGTGTAAAGACAGCACCATGGGAGGAATATATCCTGGTGTTACTACCACAGAGAAATCCTGGGAAGTGAGAGGTTTTTGTTAGCATTGAGATGATGTCCATTCAAAGCTGTCATGCCTGACATTGCTTCCTGTCTCTTCACCTTAATAATGAGTTCCCAGGTATCAAGTGAAGGCTCCCTGAGTAGTGCAACAGGAGAAGCATACACCTGCGGTGCCGCAAGTGACAACAGGGACCGATTTTCATGCTGCTTAAAGCACACGATATGCCACTCTTATAGCACAGCAGCTCACAAAATCTCCACACGGTGATGATGCTAGAGAAGCGTATCCACTCTGAAGTATCAGATCTTCCTCTTGATCAACTAAACCTGCAGACAGAGCAACTAATTGGGTCCCATGTGCTGGATGCAGAGGGACCTTAAAACTTTTTTTTTTTTTTCCCAGAGTGACTTGAGGGTGGAGAACACAGTACAATTTAATGTAGACAACTGTGAAGTGTTGTCTTAGGGCAGGGAATCCATGGAGTGAGCCCAGTGTGCATGTTAAGTGAAACCAAAGAGCTCCAGAGTGGGTCAGGCAAGCCCTGCGAATGACTTGCTTGGCTAGCTAGGATACCATAGTTTCCTCTTGATAAATGTGACCTCCTCTGAAGATCTAGGTCAAGGTAAGGGGAGGGAATATCTTTTGTTGGTTAATCCCAGTGCTATTCATTTCCCCTGCGGCTGGATTAGTGTCCTTTCAAAGAAAGAGCTAGGAAAACAGTAATCAGTGTGTCAGGTTATCAATTGAGGGCTCACAGCTTACCATTCAACCAAAAAAGCAGAGGAGGACTTAGGTAGGAATGTAGTCTCTTCTAAAATCCCCAGACTTTCCTTTATCCACAAGCACCTTCCCCCAAAAAACTTTCAGAACAGCACGCACACCCTCAGACATTTAGAAGGCTTACACCATTGCCTGATGCGGATGTTATTTGAGATACAGCTCTATAAAAGTCTATAATGATAAGTAATGAGTCTCATTATTCATTTGGGTTTGGCACACATGAAGCTGACACATGTCAGGTGTTTCACCACTCCTCCCTTCTCCTTTCAGGATTTTCTCCAGGTAGAATCTAGAGCGATGTCTCAGCCTTCTTGGTGACTGAGGAATCCAACTCTGTTCTGTCTCGTTTTATGGAAGCAGTGCTGGGATGCCTGGGTAGCTCAGTCGGTTGAGCGTCTGACTTCAGCTCAGGTCATGATCTCGCAGTTCACGAGTACAGGCCCTGAGTCAGTCTCTGTGCTGACAGCTCAGAGCCTGGAGCCTGATTGGGATTCTGTCTCCCCCTCTGCTCACACTCTGTCTCTCTCTCAAAAATAAATTAAAAAAAAAAATTAAAAAAAAAAAAAAGCGGTGTAGAGCTCAAAATGATTCACCTCCCATCCTCTCAAAACACAGCTTGGTCACATCCCTAGATTCTGTTGACAAACCTTCCCCGAAACTCCTCTTTTGTGGATATGAGAATAGTCAATGACTCTTCAGCATCTGTGTTTTCAGGATTTTGTGAACATGCTCTCAACCTTTCGCATCTTCTTGTGTTATGAATTACTTCATGCATTTTGACTCACACTCCTTCTGAAACAGCACCTGAATTCATTTTCTTTATGAATCTTCTCTCTGTTGGAAACACTAAAGGCTTTACCCTTCTCCTCACAGGCCCAAGTACATGTTCCTTCCATAGAAGGAGTTTTCTACCAGCAGAAATAAACTTCCTAGTATCATCTGAGCACAAATATTTTATTTTATTTTATTTATATTTTTTAATGAAATTTATTGTCAAATTGGTTTCCATAAAACACCCAGTGCTCATCTAAACAGGTACCCTCCTCAATGCCCATCACCCACTTTCCCCTTCCCCAACCCCCCATCAACCCTCAGTTTGTTCTCAGTATTTAAAAGTCTCTATGATTGGCCTCCTTCCCTCTCTGTAACTTTTTTCCCCCCATCCCCTCCCCTCTGGTCTTCTGTTGAGTTTCTCAGAATCCACATATGAGTGAAAGCATATGGTATCTGTCTTTCTCTGCCCGACTTATTTCACTTAGCATAATACCCTCCACTTCCATCCACGTTGCTACAAATGGCCAGATTTCATTCTTTCTCATTGCCAGTAGTATTCCACTGCATATATAAACCACATCTTCTTTATCCATTCGTCAGTTGATGGACATTTAGGCTCTTTCCATAATTTGGCTATTGTTGAGAGTGCTGCTATAAACATTGGGGTACAAGTGCCCCTATGCATCAGCACTCCTATATCCCCTGGGTAAATTCCTAGCAGTTAGCACAAATATTTTAATAACCCAGTTTCTTTTAATACCTACTGAACCAATGGTAGTAAGATGAAGACAGAGGATCCTCAACCCACAAAGATAATTACGATTTGGGGAGAATCACTAAATATGATAAAATTGTAAAAACCAACAAACAAAATCTGTGAAGATGGAGTAAAATGTTCAGACTGCGTGAGCATTACCTCCAACTCTTCTTTTTAACTCTCAGTGTTCTTGGTAAGTCACAATGACACTGAGTAATAGGAAGAAAAAGAGTTAGGTTGAATTGAGGATAGCAAGAAGTTCAGGATCCCACAGCAAGTGACAAGAGGAACAAGAGATGATCATTTTTAAGATACCACCCATTGGAATATATCAATGATGTATGTTATTTTTAAAAAATAAAGAAAAGAGTCAAGCGACTCAATTTTCTTTTACTAGTAGGAATTCAGCTAGAGTAGCTGTGCAGGATGGGGACATTTATTTTATTTTCAGATGCACATATTATGAAAACAGTCCACATGAGAGCCATGAATGTTACCATAATTCTTAAAGGAGCCATCAGAGAGAACGGGCTCTGGAGCTGGATAACAGATACGTATGTCCTTCTAGCAGCGTCACTAAGGAACGACGTGATCACGACTAAAGTTGTGCATGCAGATTGCCTACACAACCGTATGTAAACTGAATGTCTCAGTGCTCCAGTATTGCCTGCCTGCCTTAAATCACCATTTCCTAGATGCCTACCCAAAAGGCTTATCCTCTCCTGCACATCTAATGGGCAATCAAGTAATGTAATACATTTAGACCTCTAGAGCCGTAGAGCTGGAGAAGACTTTAGTAATAGCCTTGTAACCCAGTTCTTCCTCAGTAATACGGTCTTTTCCCTCACATTATAAAATTGGCATTTGCACATTTTAAGGGATATACAGAAGAGTATGGAAATGAAATAATAATCTATAATTCAATTATCAGAGTTCGGGATTTCTTTTCTGAGGGGGAAGGATGCTATATATATATATATTGAAATATTTGTATATATCGGTGAACATATGTGTGTGTGTATATATATATATATACATGTATATATATATATGTATATAGAAATGTGTGTGTGTGTGTATATATATGTGTGTGTATATATATATATATATACACATAAATATATATATATATACACACACATATATATACACACACACACATTTCTATATACATATGCATACATGGACACATACACTTTTAAGCTTACAAAATTGAGATTCTAACTCTTTTTTAACAATATGTACATAATTTGAATTTTCCCATGTCAATAACTATCCCTCAAAAACCACAATTAATTGGGGTGCCTGGGTGGCTCAGTCAGTTGAGTGTCCGACTTCAGCTCAGGTCATGGTCTCTCATTTCATGACTTTGAGCCCTGCGTCGGGCTCTTTGCTAACAAACAGCTCAGAGCCTGGAGCCTGCTTCAGATTCTGTGTCTCCCTCTCTTTCTCCCCCTCCTCTGCTCATGCTCTGCCTCTGTCTCTCAAAATAAATGTTAAAAAAAATTAATTTATTGACATGAAATTCATATAACATAAAATTAACCATCTAAAAGTGAACAATTCAATGGCCTTTAGTACATGCATGCTGTGTGACTACCACCCTATCTAGGTCCAACACATTTGTCACTTCTAGATAAAACCCCAGCCCCATTAAGGAGGTTTCCCCCATTCTTCCCTTCCTCCAGTGCCTGGACACTACCAATCTATCTTCTGTCTTTATTAATTCACCTCTTCTGGATATTTCACGTGGACATCGTACAATACATGACCTTTTGTGTCTGGCTTCCTTCCCTTAGCATAATGTTTTCAGGGCTCATCAATACTTCATTCTTCTTTATGGATCAAAAATACTCTACCGTATGTATATGCCACAACTCGTTTACCCCTTCACCCATTAATGGGCATTTGGGCTGCTTCTACCTTCTGGCTATTGTGAGTAGTGCTGCTGTAAACAAGCGTGCACGTGTGCTTCTTTGACTACCTGTTTTTTGGTCCTTTTGGGACTACACCAAGGAGAGGAACTACAGAGTCATATGGTCATTCTACGTTTAACTTTTTAAGGAAGTACCAAATTGTTTTCTATAGCTTTTTGATCAGTTTACATCTCTACTAGCATCAATGCACGAGGGTTCCGATATCTCCACATTCTCACCAGCCTTTTTTTTTTTCTGTGATAGCCATCCATTACAGTGGGTGTGGAGTGATCCCTCATTATGGTAAAACCACAATTTTTAAATGGCATCTGTTTTTTCCATAATATATTAAGTAGTCCCTGCCCTGTTGGCATTCAGGTTGCTTTGAAACTGTCCCTATTATAAATAACTATGTGATGAAATCGTTATTTAAATCTTTAATTAAATCTCATTATTTCCTTAGTGAAAGTTCCTGGGGGCAGTCATCTGAATTTGCAGGTCAAGAAGCTGAGTTAACAGGAGCTGAGGTCAGAACTTGCGTTTTCTATACGTCAGTCAGTGCTTTCCTGTGATTTTCTGATGAGGTTGGGTCAGTATTTTATATGGCAGATATATAGCAAATTAGGTGGAACTCAGCTAAAAGCAGCGAATTCTTCAGCGTTGGGTCTGATGCTCTGTGGAAATAACTCCAAAGTCACTGCTGGCACTATTTTCACTCATTCTATTTTGCCGTAAGTAGAAAAAGGGCTGTAAACACAGCAGAATTCTATGCGCTCACACACACTGTTGTATACTGTGTACCATCAACAATTTTACATGCATCGCCTTCAACAAAGGCTACCATAACTCCATCAATTCTGTAACACGCTACAGACTCTCGGTGGAGTGGGTTCAACTCAATCACACCGAGTCAGCTGCCCTTCTGTGACATTGTTTTTCCACCTCCATGGCATTCCATGGGTGGCTGGAAGAATGATGTGTCGATCTGTGCTGTCATTGATAGACCTCTAGTTAAATGGCATTTTCAATGAGGTTCGAGCTGGAAAGAGAGTGAGATCCAATGATACATTCTGAAGTTTTTAGTGAGATCCCAGAAAGAAATATATCCAGCCACATACAGTGCATAAAACTACAGTCTGTTTCCCCTCTAATTGGTAATAAATGTAAATGTTTAGTTATGCCTGACTAGGGAGCTATGAACAACACATCTGTCTGACTGCTTTTTCAGTCTTCACAAGGACTGCAGCATTTATACCATCTGTAGCTTGTGGAAGAAGAAAGAGACAGAGAGAAAGTAAGACTGAAATTTAGAGAATGGATGTTCTTGGAAGTACACCGGGAATTGATTCATTCAACAAATATTTATTGAGCATCTATATGGCCTGGGCACCAGGCAAGAAAAAGAAGATGCTGTTGATTTGGAGGAGATAATAAGTATCTTCCCTTCCTAAATTCTAAATTAACTGATGGGATATTGTCAGGCAAATGGAGACATAAATGTCAAATTTGGCATTGAAAAAAATTTCCCAGTATCCAGTATTAGGTTGGGGTAGGAGTGGGTTTCCTAAGAATGGATTCCACAATGATATAAGCCCACCTGTCCAGATGCAGGTGGCATGGGAGGACTGCAGGCCTTGTCCACAAGGGCAGAGCATGGACTGTTTATCTCAAGTCTTGGCCAGAAGCAGAGCAGGCAGGCTGTCTGCAGTTCAGCAGGGTCCAGAGAAGAAGAGGAGGAGGCCAGTCTTCCTCTTACACTCAGTGAGATGAGTAAAGTGGCAACAGAGAGACACCAGGACACAAACACAAATACTCTGGCTCTTGGCCCTGCCTCTAGGTTAGGGTCACATGGGAGCTTTAGCAAAACTGAGACTCAGTCCCCAAATCCAGAAATTCTGATTCCTCTGGATTCAGTTTGAGCCCGGGCATGGATATTTTTAAAACTCCCTCATGTAACTGTAAATGTGCATCCAAGGGTAGGGAATCACCTAATAGAAAGTGAGGGGAAAGGAGTCCCCATTCCAAACAACTCAGCAGATACAATGAGGGGTATGGATGAGGGGGAGCTCCTAACTTCCAGGCTCTCTCATTCTCCTGGGAGAGACTCATGAAAGCAAGCACAATGCTATTTGCTGAGTGCTGTGGGTCCTCAGACAGTGGAAAGACCAAAAACCTGGGGTTCCAGAGACCCCAGGACCATAGATGGCCCAGGTTCTGAAGATCACTGTGGCAAGCTGTGGAAGACACAACCAAGAGAGGGAGACGGGTGACCACAAGGCCTTCATATGAAGTTACAACAGAGCAAGAGGGAGAATGATGGAAAAAGGAAGCAAGATGGCAAGGGACACAGACTGCTCATTAATTAGCATCCTTCAGGGTTCAGACTTGGGATAACAAGCCTTCCTTCTCAGAGCAAGCTGTCTGTGGTCTGCCTTAGCCATATGTACGGACTCCACTGGGGGGCTGTGGGGCGGTGCTGAGGAACTCAATAGTCTTAAATTACACTGAGGATTAGAGGAGAGGATGCATTTCGAGTGCATAGCCTAGAGGCCAGTACAGGGCATGTCCTGATAAGATGTTCAGTGCTACTGTGCAGTTTGCTTCGAGAAGGCAGAACCTGCAGCAGCACAGGGCTTTCCTTGGCTTGTTTGCTTGAGCTCTGATGCACCTGTGTGGAGGGGGAGATCTTTTTTTTTTTTTAATGACTTTTCATGGGCTAAAAGTTTTACAGAAATGCCAGATATTTCAGTCCATTTGGGGGGTTCAAATATCATTAATGGCAAGAAAGAAAGAAAGAAAGAAAGAAAGAAAGAAAGAAAGAAAGAAAGATAAAGTTGTGCAATCCCAAACATTAGATCTTAATGAGTTTTACTGAGAACTAGAAACAAGGATTCAGTACCAAACAAGTATTTTTTTCATTCATTTGATCCTAGTAGCTAACCTGTAAGGTACATCTTTAAAAAAAAAATTTTTTTTTCAAAGTTTATTTATTTTTGGGACAGAGAGAGACAGAGCATGAACGGGGGAGGGGCAGAGAGAGAGGGAGACACAGAATCGGAAACAGGCTCCAGGCTCTGAGCCATCAGCCCAGAGCCCGATGCGGGGCTCGAACTCACGGACTGCGAGATCGTGACCTGGCTGAAGTCGGACGCTCAACCGACTGCGTCACCCAGGCGCCCCTAAAAAAATTTTTAATGTTTATTTATTCTTTGAAAGAGAGACAGAGCACTAGTGAGGGAGGGGCCGAGAGGGAGACACAGAATCTGAAGCAGGCTCCAGGCTCTGAGCTGTCAGCACAGAGCCTGACACGGGGCTCGAACTCAGGAACTGCGAGATCATAACCTGAGCCAAAGTTGGATACTTAACCGACTGAACCACCCAGACGCCCCTGTAAGGTACATTTTACAATCCCATTTCACAGACAAGAAACTGAGTTTAGGAGAAGTTAAATAATATTTCTAATGTCAGCTTTTAAGTGACAAAAGAAGGATGAAATATCAAGGCTTTAGGTTCATATCTGTCTCTGTGTCAATTATATTACAGGAACATAACACTGCTTATTACTATCAGAGACAAGAGGACAGGAAAGCTATGATTCTTAAATCTTCCCAAAGCACTCCCTATAAGTCACCTTTGCGGCATACAGAGAAAGGATTTTACTAGTTTGAGAATTCCTGCTTTGCTCTATCATCCAGAGTCATCACTCTTTCTCCTCTACAACACTGCAAAAATTCCTTGTGTGAAGGCAAGAGCAAATTAATATTCACACTTCCTACAAATTTATTTTTCAAGGGGTCTCTAGGAGACCCTGCAGACTGTGGAAAGATGAGAACTTTCTGAACTCAGAGTCCCTTTCTCCCCCAAGTAACTGCTTGCCACGTCCCTTACACGAGTGTCTTCACCGCTTGTTTTATGGGCCTGCAGACAATCCACGGGAAATACTGTGCAGAATACTGGCTGTAAACTCCTTAAATTTTCACTTGCAACTTGCGTTTGATGGATGGCCTGTGACCAAGTGAATGAATGAATGTTGGGGAAGACTGATATTGTGGAATTCAAAAGGTAGCAGAGATGCTGTGCTTTACCTAGCGAGCAGTTTTAAGAGGATCACAGCCTTCAAGGGCTGAGCATGTGAGGGTCCGACTCAATGGCTGTGGAGTCTGACAGGACGGCGGGAGGCTGAGAGGGAAACAGAGGTGTCCTCGTCTCTCCCAGGGTCTGGTAACAAAGCCCTTCGCTAGGGCTGTAAGTGCTTGATGTCGTTACTCATCTTAATTTCAAATTCGTTCTTTACTCGAATCAGTCACACCTCGTGTGTCAGCAGCGCCACACAATACCACTGGTCTCCAGGCCTTCCTGGAGGTCATATCTTGGCAGCACTTCCCGCTGACTTGCAATTATCTTCACCTGCCTTTTAAAAAGGCACTTGACAAGAAAATTCATCGTAAGGAGGAAGAAACGGTCACTCCGTAGTCGCATTCTCGTATTCTCGCGAGACGATCGCAAACCAAAGTGGTGCCTCGAAAGAGCCTCGTTCCGCGTAGCGGCCTCAGTGCAATTCCATGCACATTTATGGAGCTCATTCTCCGCGTGGGATGCTGTGATAGAGACTCTCAGAGCCTCAAGGATAAATGAGTCCTAGGCCTCATCTTTCAGGTGGAAACACTGTAGTGGGGACTAAGATATGTACGTAACAAGGCTTCCTGGAGTCTCTGTTGTTTAATAGCTATCTACAGTTAGATCACATGAAATTTCATTGCACTGACGTGAACACCTATGTTACCATCCATCTTATTTAACATAGGTTTAGCCACAGATAAAAAAGTAAAAGGTCACACATATCATTGCAGCACTAACCACTCTGCTGTAGCATGTCATGTCATATTAGAAGTATTTTTGAATACAAGGTTTGAAACATCAGGGGTTATGAATGATGGAGAACTATGAACACTTTCCTTTGTAACGTAAGGGTACTCCAATGGTGTTTTAGGTCTAAGAGTTTCCTGTCGAGAACTCTTAAAGTTTCAGCCTCTCAAAGGGACTTTTGGATCAGCACACGTTTGTGGAATGCCTACTCTGTGCTGGCCATTTAGCTGGGTCCTAGGGAACAGGTACCGAGATAATTAAGAGACATTTCCTGCCTTTAAGGAGCCATTAGCCTGTGAGGTGTACAAAAACAGGTAATTTCAATACCTGATGTTGGGGGCTTAGGCAGAGAATCACACGGCACACATATCGACCCAGGACATGGATAGCCCGGCAGAGGGTTTGAAAGGCTTCTGGAAGAAATAACTGCTCTTCTAGGCCTTGAAGGTTAGTATTAGGCGAAGAAAAATGTGAAGGGAAGTTCAGGTAGAGGGAAAAGAAAAGGCACGGAGAATAGAAGTGTGTGGTGTTGGGGGAAATCCTTAGTTTTTCAGAGTTTTAAGCACAATTCAGAATATGGTGGATGTTGTTGGACAGGCAGATAGGTCAGGACTAAGAAGGCCTTGGGCACCACGTTAGGTGGTTTAGGCCTCATCATAAAAAGGTGCCCTGAAAGCCACCATGACTTCCAGGGGTGTCGGGAATGGGGTTACATGGAGCAAGGCAGAGGTGGGAAAGTGGGGAGCCTGGTTCAGGAGGCCACAACCAAGAGGTCGTGAAGGCCTGTGATAGGGCTGTGGAAATAAAGAGGAAGGGAAGGGTAAAATTTCAGAGTTGGAAATTGATTGGATGTGAATACTGAAGAAGAAAGAATTTAAAATGACTCTGAATTTTGGAGCTTGGATGCCTACATGCATGTTGGTATCACAGGCACTGGAAATAACAGATAAAAGGTTAGGAGCAGGGGAAGAAAAGTCCAGTTTGTGATATGTGTTGAATTTAAGGTGCCTATGGGACAAGTGGGGGAGATGTCAGATGAGATAGTGAATGCATAAGTCTGAAGTCCAGAGGAGGGGCTAGGGCTGGAAATACAAGCAGAGACTGTCTTCTGCTTCTCCTTAGATCAGAGCTTGGGAAGTAGTCAGCAAGGAAGTCAATAACACATGTTTAAGGCTGAGCGCTTGGGGTTCCTAGGGGAGAGCTGTTTGCTATGGGAAAGAGGAATAAAGAAAATCTTTTAAGATTGTCTATGCCTTAAATTCTGCATTACAGAAAAATACTTTAGACCAAGAGAGGAGTTGGCTGTTAATCCCAGCCTGAAAGCATTTTTTTTTTTTTTTTTGCTACCTATTTTTGGTGTCACTCAGTTTATTTTTAGTCACCACTGGAATTAACTCTGGAGAATCTTCTCTTGGAGTTTATCCAGGAGAAGGTGACCTGGATAGTGAAGTATCTGGAAATCCTTTCATATGAGAATTGATTTAAATATCCAGGAGAAACACACAGACCTCCCCCCACCCCATAGCCCCACCCCCCCGCCAAACACACACACACACACACACACACACACACACACACACACACACACACAGATAGCTGCATGACGATAAAGACTTCCTCCAAGTATGTGAAGGGCCATTAAATAGAAGAACACAGGCTTATGAAACACATTTCCAACAAATCAATGAGTGGAAGCTATATGCAGGTAGAGTGCACATTTACTCAGTAAATAATTATTAAAGACCCATGTTTAGTAGGCAGCATTCTAGGTACAGATACAGGGATCGAATGAGGGACAAAATGAAGTCCCTGTTCTCCTGAAGCTCACATTCTAATAATGGGGAGACAGATAATCAACAAGATAAACGACTTCAGATAATGATTAGTACCCTGAGGAAAGGAGTGCAGTGAAAAAAGGTAGCGCATGATCAAGAGGAAGGGCACGTGGTGGGGGAGGAGCTCACTGGATAGGGTGTTGGGGAAGACCTTCCCAGGAGGTGATATTTTCAAATCACAAAGATGATAAGCAACCAGTCTTAGGAAGAGCCTTCTGGGAAGGGTGAAAATCAAGTGCAAAAGCCGTAACTCAGGATTGAGCATGGGCTATTGAGGACAAGAAAGCAGGCCAGTGTGGCTGAAGGAAAGTGAATGGGGTATCAGATGAAGTCAGAGAGGTGACCAGAGGAAGCTCATTCAAAGCCTCTTCGGATTTTATTCCAAGTGTGATGGGAGACTTTTGTGTATGTTTTGGATACGATTTGTTCAGGCGTAAAATTATATAAATTATTCTTTAAAAGATCCCCCTGTCTGTTGGGCAGAGGATGGAATATAGGGGGGTTAATCCTGTAGTAGAAGTTCAGGTGCCACAGAATGGCAGCTTGGAGCTGTATGGCAATGCTGTAGATAGGGAGAAATGGATGGATTCCAGAAACATTTTATAAATAGAAATGGCAGGAGCTACTGATGAAGTGGATGTTGAGTAGGGAAGCAGAGAGGAAAAGGGAGCATTAAAAATGACGCTTGGGTTTTTGACTTAACTCTTCAGTTGGCTGGTGCTGTCATTTATCAAGTTGGGGAAAGACTGGGAGGAGCAGTTTGTGGACAATAGAGGGGATCATGAGTCGTGTTTTGGATATATTATGTTGACACTCCAACTTGACTCACGAGGGGATAAATCATACAGGGATAACTAAATGAGCCTGGAGCTCAGGAAAGAGGTCATGGCTGGAGAAACAAAGATCTGGAATCATTAACACATAGGTGGGACGTGAGTCATGGGACTAGGGATAGAAAGAAAGAAGAGACCTCAAAACTGAGCCTTGGAAGATTTTGATATTCAGAGGCCAATTAAGAGGTAGGGCTAAAAGACAGAATAAAAACAAGGAGAAGGTGGAATAATAAAAATCAAAAGAATAAAATATTTAAAGAGGAAGTCACTACATTTAGGAAAATTACATAAAATTGTTTTCTCCTAGCATGGACGGAATCTCCCCATCCCCTGTGAAGATCTTACTATTCCATCTCTCTCCTCTACTGGATGATGAAAACTGAACCTCACCAGCAGGCAAAGAGGATCCAGGCAAAGAGGACACTGAAGAAGGGAGAGATGTTTACTGGTTGTTCAAGTCTGGGCTTCTGGAAGTCTTGTTAAAGATTGTACTGTGCTCGTGGAGACTTCTTTCCCTAATGCGGGGTGTCCCATTCTCAGGTCTTCAGGAATGTTTTTCTTGCTTATTGCAGGACTCCTCCAGTTAGATTCTGACTTGCTGTCAGTCTTCATAACCAGCAATCGGCCCTCTACTGATGACCTCACTTCTCACGTGCTGTCACCTGTTGTTATGACCGTGGTACTTCCCGATTAGAGACCAACTCAGACCCGCATCCATGTGCCTTGCATAACCAGAACCTTAAACTTTTCTCAGCACCACAGACCTTTCTAGGTTCCAGCACTTACTTGCATATGGTCTGGGACAACTCACAGCACTAGAACCTGGTTATGATAGTCATGAGTGGCCACACTTAGGTGGAATGAACCATGTAGAAAGGGCCCTACTCTAAGGAAGATACGGGCCACACATGGAACTGTGATATGAATGGCCTTTGCGGACGGACCCTCCCAAAACCCAAGATTCTGTGGTATTTTCAGATACAACGTAAAGTCACAAATCCTGGGTTCCTTCTTAGGGAATCACTTTGAAAGCAAACATTTAATGAAGTACAATTACATTTATCTTGCTCTAGCATATGACTATTCTCAATCTGAAATTCTGTTTTTATATTTCTCTCATATGTTTTGTTTTGGGTTGAGGAAGCTCTTATTTTGCTGACAGGATATTTTGCTTGAGGCTAACATATTGCTACTCAGGCATAATTCCAAATGACAAGATTAGACACTAGAGAGTTCATGTCCTTCTGGTCAAAGCTGACCTGCTATTTTTTTCTTGCACATAGTAGGCACTCAGTAAATATTTAATGAATTGAACGGAAGCCTTTTGAAAAGTGGTTTCCTTGCTAGAGCAAATGGCTTGTGTTGGTGTTCATTACCAGGATCTGACACAGGATGGGGAAGGCAGTTTTGTGAAGCACATTTTCTGTTTCTTCCCTCATCTATCCTCCTGTTAATGTTAAGATGACAGGTTGATGCCTTTCTATTTGTACCAAGAGTTTTGACAAGAAATTATAAATTACAGACTTAGGAAATCTCAAAATATTTCTATAGTCATCAAGTAAATGGCATTAGCTTAGTATGTACGAATGTGAGGTGGGGGCATGTTACACTGCCATGTCCCCTATCCCCATCTCATGGCCACACTCTGTAGTGTAGGCTTGTGATGCCCAGGGTAGGGGAAGAATTGTAGCTAAGGTCTATCACAGAATTCATAACTGGTATTCTCCATTTCCATGTTGATTGGCCAACAGAGGGTTTCCAAAACATTAAGAAGCCATGCATTCCCTAGGCCCCATTCCTCTCTACAGAACTTCTCCTTCCCTGTGTCATTCATTTTTGCTAGCTGCTAGGTTTGTAGATGCTTTTCAATGCACAGACCTGGTCAAAAACATGGAAGAACAGGAAATATGACAGTGCTTACAAACTGTCATACACAGGTTTTATTTGGACTGCAACAGTACCAAACATCACAAAGTTTTAAGATAAAAACAAATGTAAACTATAAGCAGTTTACTGAACAAGCTGAAATGAGAAAAGGGCAGGCAGAAAACAACTTTATTCTCTCTCCCCACTGCCCCTTCATACTCCCTCTGTGGAACTGTTCTTCCTGACTGCTGGACATTTGCTGGTCATATCTTCATTTTCTTCATCACTTCCAGGCATTCGTGAAATATCTGGCTCGTAGAATGTTTGGGAAGTCCAGTCCAGTCCTATCTCAAGGCTTCAATTTCTCACCCAATTTACGTGCCCCCACTGCTCCACCCCACCTGTCAGCTAGAGACTCATTCAGGCCCCGATGCCTGGAATGAAGGGAGATGAGATGGTTTCTTCACTCTTTGTCCACTTCTGCTCTTGCTTTTCTCCACCTCTTTCCCACTCTCTAGGCCTGTTTCTGATCCTCTCCAACTTGGCTCAGGAGATGAGCAGTCAGAGACAGTGCCATATCTTGCTTTGCTGGTGTGTTCGTATCACAGCATGTGGACCTTTTGTGTATCAGAAGCCCCAATGTGAGGAGTTGCTTTTGTGGGCCCTTCACATATCTCCCCATGTGCAGGTCTCTGACATGGGAATATCCCCTCTTCTCCCCTGGACTCGGACCCATCAACACAGACTTTCTCTCGGGGTGCCCCCTCTCTCCAGACTCTCCTATTGGGAAAGTTCCTTTTAATAAGTTCTCAGATTACCTATTTTTTGTGGGTCCACATATGGCCTGTAGGAAAATATTTTTTTGAACCTGGTGACTTTGGAAATGCAGGCCATTACCAGTGAAGCCCTCTTTGCTCTGCTGCTCCCACCACTGCACACAGCCCTTTGTCTACAGGCTTTTCGAGAGAAGTCAGTAGGTCCCTGAGTGTCTCAATCTCGAGAGGACACATATCAAGCTTCCCAAGCGGTTACATGAAGCCTTTCCCGCATTGGTGTGAGGTGGAGGGAAAGCACCCCTGTGCTCTCTCATGTCTTGGGGACACACCAGGAGAGAGCCACGACCAGCTTCTCCTATGCTGCCTGGAGTTGGCTGATAGAATAATGGGACAGAAACAGGTTTGGGTTCACCTCTTCCCAAGTCCTGCATAAATGATGCTGAGCCTCATTTGAGAATGCAGGAATACTTGCCCATCTATTATTCCTCAGCTTGTGGGTCTGAGCAATGAAACAGGAAAAGGAAGTATTATTTACACCCTGAGCTCCATAAAATAAAAACTCCCCTCTTACCAAAAGCCAATCAATCTCTGCTTCTACTTTGGACCCCATTCCCTTTTGACTTTTAAAGGCAGTCTACCTCTCTGTTCTGCACAATCTCTCTCTCTCGACTGGAGTGCTGCCAGCAGCATCAAATGCGTCCTATAATCTCCCATCTTTACAAAATGCTAGTAAGTTCTCCTTTGACTCCACCTACTTCTCAGGTTACTGCAACACTTTTCTGTTCCTCTTCACAAACTTCCTAAAAGGTTTTTCTACACAAGCTGTCTCGACTCTCTGCATCTCCAATTTACTCTTCACCCAACATCTGACTTCCACCTCCATTACTACTCAGCTGAAACTGCTATTGTCAAAGTTAACAACCTGCATGTTGCCAAATGCAATCGGTACTCTTCTCTCCTCATCTTTCTAAGTGTTTCACCAGCATTCAACCTAACTAACAAACTTCCTACTAGAAACACTTCCCTCTTTTGTCCCCAGGATATCACACTATCCTGGATCTGCTTATATTTGCCTGGGTCAAATTTCCTCCTAAGCCTCTCATCTTCTATTGACTGAGACTGTTAGACTTCCTGGGACCTTCTGGGATGTATTCTCTTCGTTCCTGGATGAAGTTCTCCATTTCCACTGCTCTAAATACCATCTATATTCCCCATGGACACAAAATCGCTATCTCCAGTCCAGTCCCCTCTACTCTGGTCTTGCATATTCAACTGATGTGCTGCAGCCTTCTTGCACTTAATATGCTCAAATCAGGAGTCAGTTTCCTTCTCAAAGCTGTTTTTCCCAGTCTTCCCCCATCTTTTCAGAAAACGACAATGCCCTTCCCCGCCACTGCAAATGCCATAAAATCTGGGAAGTATTCTTGTTTCTCCTCCTCCCCCCATAATGCAATAAAATCACATATTTATTGGAGATTTGTCATGTCTTGCATTCCATCCTTCTCCAGTTCCTACTGATTCCACCTCCAAAATGTTTCCAGTGTGCCTACATCTTTCCCTTTTCCCAGCCACTGCCATCATGTCTAGCTCAACCATCACAAATGCTTTCTAATTGACGTTCTTGCTTTCCATTTTCCCCTGGTGGCTCAGTCTCTACCTTTCTTTTCAACGTCAAATGTGGTTCCCATCTCTCACTCACAGCTCTGAGCTGTGTAGGTCTTTTAGTCCTAGGAACTAGCTGACCTCTTTCTTGCCTCAGGGTCTTTGCACTTGCCATCCTCTTTACATGTCCTGTTCATTCTCATCCTTCAGGCTTCAGTGTAAGGTCACCTCTTCAGAGATGCTTCCTCGAACCAGCTTCTGTATGTTCCCTCTATCTTGGTACTCTAGTGTTTTTTTTCTTTGTATCTCTCATAATAATTGTAATTATTTTCTTGCTGTTTAATGTTTATGACTCTGATAGAGTTTATGACTCTAAATTCCACAAGGGCAGAAACTCTCTCTGGCTTCCTCACAGTTGCATCCTCACTTACCACAGGATTTGATGGACAGAAGGCAGGCAAGAAAGATGAGGTGCGTGAGTGAATGGATGCATATAAGTATATCTCACAAAGAAACATCTCGCTCCCTGACTGCCTTTCCAACTGCAATGAGTTTGACATCACAACATGGGAGAAACAGAAATATGTACAAATATTGGAACCATTCATTCATTCCACAAATATTTAAGGGATATTCATTTACTATGTGCCTAGCACTGTTGTCTTCACTGGGGACACAGTATCTAACAAGATTCAAGTCTTCACCCTCATATAACTTTTGTTCTCATTGGGGAAATGGATCACAATATATTTAACAAATAAAGATATGTCATGATGCCATTCCACAAGATATATGTTAAGAAGAAAAGTAGAGCAGGCAATAGGATAGAAAATGGCAGGATTAGGGCCATTTTAGAGCACATGGTTGGCAAGGAAGTTCTCTCTGGCCAAGTGACATATGACCAGAGAGGTGCAGGGAGAATATTTCTGGTGAGGGAGCAGCAAGTGTAAAGGCCCGGAGACAGGAATGAGTTTGAGAGGTTGGAGAGAAGAAGAACAAATACTGTAGCAGTGGGGTGAGACAAGAATTGGAAGATGAGGTTGGAGAGGTGGTCAGGGGATCGATCACAGGGGTGTTAGAAGACATTGCAACAGGTTGAAATTTCATTCTAACTCAAATAGGAAGCTTTGTAGGGGTGAAACCAGGAGAGTAATGTGATCTCACTGACATTGTAGACAGACACTCTGGCAGCTCTGTGGTGCCAGAGGTAACTATGGCATGAGGTAACTATGGACATAGGAAGGCCTATTAGGAGGCCACTGTAGTAGTAGAGATGAGAGATGAACTATGGACATAGAGAAAAGTGCACAAGTTGATATCCTTTGAAGACAGAATCAAAACAACCTATGGGTGGATAGGCTGGGGTTGTGAGGCAAAGTCCAGGCAAGGTGCTAAATTCAGGCCTGAGTGACTGGGTGAATGTAGGTGCTGTTTACTGTGAAGGCAAAGCCTGGGCAGACACATTTTGGGGGATGGTGAACAAAGAGTTCTATTTTGGCCATGTTATGTTTGAATTGTATTGAAAATTGACATAAGCCAGTTTGATAATGCACAACTCTTAGGTTCATTGTGGTATACAACTACAGCCACAGAAGAAGTTGAAATGGGTGAATTAGTTACTGCCCCCACAACCTCATTACCAAGTTATAATGAAAGCAAGTCTCAGATCAGATTTCACTACATATGCAGACATAATGTCATTAACAAGTAGGCACAAAGCAATTTATACACCTGCTCTGTAAGCCTGATGTAGTCCCAACACACTGGCCTTCCAGTGCTCCAATCACTGCACGGCATGAGAAGTCTATTCAGCAGAAGATCATATTCCAAGGCGGTGTCAGACATCCAGAAATTCTTTGTTCTAATGACTAGAAACAGAACTGTTTAAGAATCAAGTTTCAGGTACTATCCCTAAATGTACAGCCCATTAGCCTTGCCAGATTCTTATACCCTGTTTTTATGTGGGTAGGGAATGTCCCTAAAATATTTTAGCCAATTCCCATATCTTGATTACCTCTAATTTGACCTATGAAAGCCCATTTCTAACATCCATTATGCTGATTAACAAGCCACTAATTTCACAAATGAAAACTCATTTTTGACTTCAGCATGCTAATTAGCAAAATGTCTGGTGTTGATCAGAGTTAAAGATAGCTGAAGTGCTTGTAGTGGCTGCCTCTGGAGAATGGCCTTTATGCAATGAAGCCAGCTGTAGTGCAAATTCCTGATTAGAGCAACTATCTGTGGCTTGAAGTAACACTGTCTCTGTTACAGTATTACAAAGTAGTTGACAGACAATATCACAGGTTGTCTACAAGGAGGGATCTTATAAGTGGCTGAATAAACCAGTTCAATGCCCAGAACTGAAGGAGTGCATTTGTGAATCCCTGGCATACGAATGGTATTTAAAGCCATGAAACTAGATGAACTCGCTCAGGGAGCGAGTAGATATGAGAAGGAAAGAGGTCCAAGGTTGAGATCTGGGAGACTCCCAACCTTTAGGGACCACTTAAAAGAAGAGGATTTCGCCAAGGATATCAAGAAATGGCCAGTGATATGGGCAGGTGATCAGAAAGGTTTACTGACCTGAAAGTTAAGTGAAAAAAAAAAAGAGTTTCAGAAAGGAGGAATGGCCAAATGTGTCCAAGGTTTCAAGGGGCAAAGTAATGAGGACTGAAGACTGACCAATGGTCATTGCAATGTTGATAGGAGCATCTCCCATACTGCGATGAATGTAAAAACCTGAGTAGGATGGGTTAAAGAGAGACTGTGAGGCAAGAAAGCAGAGAGAGAGTTTGGGCAGCTTTTTGGAGTTGCTTTTCTCTAGAGGGAAAAGGAGAAATGGAACAGCAGTGGCAGAACACAAGATGTCTGTGAGGTCTTTGTTCGGGTTGTTGTTTTTACTCTGTGAGATAGGACAGCACGTTTGTATACAGGCAGAAATGCGCCATTACAGAAGGGAAATTCATGAAGGAGAGTGCCCCCTCCTGACGCTATGCCATAGGTGGGACACTGTTCCCACCTGTGACTTCTACCCCAGTGAGTAAATTCTCTCCCACCAAGCTGAATTTCCATCTTAGAATAGAGTTGTAGGAGTTGATTAGTCATTTATTGAGGTGGAAACATTTTTTTCCAGAAGATTTATAATTCTAAAATAATAGACCACCAAGGAAGATACACTCCAGGTTTTGCACTGCTAGACCATGGCCAGGAGTGGACGAGAGACTTCTCTTCTGTTAGCTGTTGTCAGTGGGAAATGTTCTAATTGCCTCGATCCCCAAGTCCCAGCGGGAAATGTTCTAATTGCCTCGATCCCCAAGTCCCAGACCCCTCCTGACCACCTGTTATATGAATGAGCCTCAGCCCCTGGTAACAAATTCAGAAATCTGCCAACATCAGAGTGAAACTGAAGGGAAGAAACATCCAACCATGAACCAGAGAGGAACACTATGCCCGCACTGGGTGGGTGCTGAAGCTCTCTTCCTGAGATGAGGAGTCTCAGGTTATTAACTGGGAAGCCTCTGTGCAAAGGGTAAACATTTGCAGCCCCAGATACGTCCTGGAACAGGGGAGCTGAATGCAACTGGGATCTCTGGCCCTCTGGCTGGGGGTCAGATGTGCACGGCTAGCCTCACTCTCCCATGGTTATTTATTCCGACGTTGCTGTGACCCTGACCAGGGACTTCAGGAGGAAACGTGACGACCCCCACCCCCGAAAGGCCCCCTCTGCCTCCTTTTGCATCCATGTCGAGTTTGCCATAGCTAGGAACTCCTAATCTTTGAATCTTTCACCCAAAACTTTGTAGCTGTCTTCTTCCTGCTAGCCTCTCCACTCCCTACACTTCCATTTATGGAGTTAATTATCCCAAGAGAAACTTTCTCCTGCATTCCCGGCTGTATAACAAAACCTGCCACTTGTTCTCCATTGTCTGGAGACAGGAAGCAAATGCCTTACGAAGGATGCGAAACTCTTCCTAGACTGCCCTCACCTCTTTGAAGCCCTCTTTGGCTCTTTCCACTCCACGTTATCAAGCGTGCTGGGTTCTTGGCACAAGGTCAAAGACATAAGCTGTTTCCCTTCCTGGAAGTGCACTTTGACCTTTCTCTGGCAACCTCTTAATCATCTGTCAACACCCAGCCTAAATGTCATTTCCCCCTCAACCCTACTGCTGTGGACCTTTTTGGCTACCCATCCAGCATCCAGTCTCTTCCTCCTTATACCACTTCCCATACCATCAATATTACTCAAAACAAATTTATTTCAGGGAAGGGGTCTTTTTGCAAAAGCCCATCATAAGAATCTCCTTCCTTTATGCGGCGCCTGGGTGGCATAGTGGGTTAGCCATCTGACTCTTGATCTCAGCTTGGGTCTGGATCTCAGGGTTGTGAGTTCAAGCCCCGCACTGGGCTCTGCGCTGGGTGTGAAGCCTACTTTAAAAAAAAAAGAAAAGAAAAAAGAATTTCCTTCCTTTACAGTATCTCAGGTAGATGTCATAGTCCTAGGAATGGGTACACGATCTTAAGGGAAGAGATTTTCTTCCACGGTGTAACCAGAAGTTTTTCTCTTTTTACTTTCAGACACAAACAAGGAAGCTGCTGATCATCACCTGGCAGCCATTAGTGAAGCTCGGGTCAAGTCCAGCCCACAAAAGAGGGCAGAGCTGGGAGAAGAACAGAACAATGGAGCTGGTGTCCTGGCCACACTGTAACTTTTAGCACCATGACGTGGACACTGTTTTGTGAGAGAATAAATAAATTCTGAACTGGGTTTGCTGGTACTTGCAGCCGAACACCCTCCTACATGATGCATCCACTCCTAAGTGCACAGACTTTGCATTCTTCAGTGCTCCCCTCCCGTAGGACTTTGTCACAGCACATTCACATCTCTCTCCCCACAGACTGTGACTTCACCGATATCTGTGTATTATCACTGTCTTGAATGAGTCCTAGCACGGTGCACGTTGAGATGTAGAAGGCATGAACAAATGAATGAATGGATCCCTTGGCAATCCCAAAAGGCATCCACTGAATCACAGCTTAAGAAGAAGGTAACAAATAAGAAAGAGAGGAAAGAGCGTTTTCAAAGAGGACAGGGAAATAACTAAAGATATGTCAATGTTTTGGATTAATTAGTGCTTTTAAATTCAGTTTCCTATCATGTCCCTATTTGCAAAAGGGACAGGAAATTACAGTACAATTATGGCAGGGCATCTACTTAAGAGCGTACACAGAGGACAGTTTTTTGGTAGGTTCAAATCTTGTCTCCAGTACTTACCAGCAATTGACCTTGAGCAACCTCTCAGAGCTTCACTCCAGTCTCTGTAATATTAAGATAATAATTTCTCACCAAGTTTCTTGAGGCTTAAACAAGGTTAAAATAAAAAGTATAGTATCTGGGCCAGAATAAATACCTAAGATCATCCAGGGAAGTGTGGGAGTTGGGGAAGTTATTATACGTTTGTTTTAATTGAGAATGGTTTCCTTAACAGAGAAGCTCACAATTCCCGTTGTCTTATAGCTAAGATTCTTGGTTTCTGTCTCTACTTGTATTTGAGCTTAGCCCAGATCCAACTGTGGAAACGAAGGCAGGACATCCCTTACGTGGTGACAGGAGCACTGCAGTTTGCCAGTTAAACAAACAGAGGAAGTAGGAAGAAGCTCAAGTAGGAAGCACAGCACGGAGAGGGCTGTTTGCTGGACCTCTCCGCCAGCTGGGGCAGCTGCTTTCCAAGCCTTGCATTCAGTGGTGGGGGTGTTATCACTCCCATCTTAACGAAAAGAGCTCCTAGGCTTATGGGCATAAAAACCTCCCCAAAGTCGCATGGTTAGTCAAGGGTAAAGTTTCTAATCTATGCCCATTGGGTTTGAGACTAAGAAGGAGACCAGAAGGCCAGAGAATCAGAGTCTGAGGGTCCTAGCAGGGAGTTGAGGCGAGACAGTGTTTATTTGCATTTTTTTTCTTTGTCCTGAGAGAGAATGATCTATTAGTAATTTAATTCCTTCCCTGCAGTTGGTGCAACATAATTCTCTGACAATGTGCATTCAGGCCAGTCCACAGGGGGACCAGAAAAAATGAAGTAGGACTCTCAGAAATCATGTTCCTTACATGAAAATAGATCAGGCAGTGGGAGGGGGCGATCTGAAAATAGCCTGAGGGAGTGAGAGACAAAACATGTGAAACAGCGAGAGAGAGGCTGAGACAACTGTGATGTGGGGAAGAAAGGGCACAGTGCAGAGAGGAGCAGAAGAAGGGAAGGGATGGGATGGTTCTTTTCCGGATGCTGCTACACCATCCATTCGTCCCCTCAGGCAAAATCCTTCCTGAAAAGACAGGTTGTCGTAAATTATGCCAATTTAGTTAAAGTACCACCTCCTCAGTAGCTCTTCCAGGACCATCTGAAGGAAATAAATAAGGAGACACACAGGTAGATAGGTATCATTTCCCCTAGATTTGAAATTAACACACTTATTATATAAAATTTGCAAACTACAGAAAAGCATAATGAACATAATCACCTATCCCACCTCATAGATATAATTATTATTAGCACTTTATATGTTGACTTCAGGCTTTGTGTGTGTGTGTGTGTGTATGTGTGTGCCTTGAGAGAAGTCCCTGATGTTGCAAAGTAACAAAAAGAAACTTAAGAATCTCCAAATTACTCAACAGAGATACATGCTGCTGAGCCTCCTGAAGTCTCTGGAACTACCTGTGTTCTAGTTGATATCAGATCCCTATCTTCTCAAAGATTTTGAGCCTTCAATTATGCCCTATCTCTATTCTCTTCTGTATCATGAAATAGATTTTAAAATACTAAACACACACATTGCTCTATCTACCACCTCATTTTTCATCGTTATCTCTTAAAAGAATTGTCTTTTATAGGTTGGTGCCACTCCCATCTCTAACCCATTACTATTTAAAAATGTTCACATATATCATTTTATATTTGTCATTCTTATATCATTTATTAGTTATGTAATTACATTGCTGATTAATTATATAATTGCATATACAATTAACAATTGATTGTTTTGAAATCTTGCTTCATTTTCCATGCCCTCCACAAATTCAGCCCCCAGTGAGTATTACTGGGAGCTCTGCTCTCTGGGTTCATTCTCCAATTTCTCCAGAAAAGACTACCAAGTTCTTCTCCAGACCTGCTAGAGTTCTGGGAGATAAATGGGGAAAGGAAGCTGGTGCTCTACTTTTCAAAATGCAGGCTTATACTTATTATGCTTGTTTTAGCAATCACCTCCCCACCTCTGCTATTTGTGGCATGAGAGAAATCTGGGATTCTAGCTGCTCTTCGGAGGACCTCCGTGCAGCGATCCATCTCATTTCCAGCCCATCCTCTCAGTCCTGCTATGGTCCTGTGTTTATGGACCTAATTCTTCACCCTCCTTTCACCCACGCCTTTCGGTGTGTGACTGTTGCTCTTCTCACTAAAGACCCAGAGTCTATTCCCACCCCTCACATTTAAGCTTTGGTTACGTGATTTGCTTTGGCCAATACAATGAGATGTGAGTGACCGTGTGCCAACTCTGAGCCTGGTCCCTAAGGGGTCTTGAAATTTTCACCCCATTTTTTGTCCCCGTTTCTCTAACCTCACTATGAGGGCGGCACAGGCGTGCTTGCGCAGTGGCCCTGGGGAGAGGACACGAGGCTTCTGGAGCAGAGACGCTCCAGCTGAGGAGGCCTGGTGGAGCCCAGCCTTGACAACAGCCTCAGCCGACCCACAAACACAGGGGCGGGCCGGATAATCTTCACAGGTGGGAACAACGAAAGACTTCTATGGGCCGCTGAGGTTTGATGACTGTCACACCTTATTATTGTGACTAGAGCTAACCAATGCCCCGTGTCCCTCCAATACTTAAGGTTTTTAGAGAGGGGTTGGGGAGGGTGGGAATATCACCTACTTTCTCTGTCATCTTCTTTTCAAACATTTACTACTTCTCCATCTAATTCATCTGATTTTCATGTTCAACATTTTGTTAATATCTCTTTCATTGTCTTTCGCCCTCTCGTTGTCTTTCTCTTTCTTAACTTTGCCTGTTTTACTCCTTTACTGTCATTTTAGAGGATAATTCCAGGGTTGGGAAAATAGGAGATAAATACATGTGTCTAATCAGGAGTCCCTCTTTCCTAAAACACTCTGTGTTTTTGGTATGACAGAGGCAATGCTATAGTTCACTAAACAGTTTTCATTTTTCTCCTGGGTACAACCCTCCCAGCTGCTTGCCTCTAAGTTCTGGCCAACAGAATGTGAGCAGAAATGATTTATGCCATTTTCATGACTCTCTCATTTCCTTGCTATCTTATATGCAGTATATTGGTAGTAATTATTGTTTACTCTTAGGATTACAGAATATTAAAGTGAATTTTTGGCTATGCTAGGAAAGGAATGAACATTCTCCACACAGACACATGAGATTTTGTATCTCTCCTTTTTTGGGGAGAGAAAGAATAACCTTTTACTCATGCAATATATAAACACATGTTGTTAGGTGGGTGCACGACACTGATGTTGTTGTTGTTTAGAAGTCAGATATGGAACGGAAGGTATGTTTGGACACTGAGAATCCAAAGGGGTGGGCTGTACTGGATGTTATTTATTAAACTTTGTACCTTTGCTGCCATTCTCAGCTCTTCTCTCTAGAAAGCCTAAAATTACATATTTCAGACTTACTTAAAAGACAGTTTCTAATTAGATTCTGCTAATTAGAGGCACTCCTCTGACTACTCTGACTCCCTCAGGAGGTTGTGAAGTCCAGACCGCACCCTTTACTATCGAGTGGGCAGACCCCACTGAGAGACACTATCTTCTCTTGACGGGTTATTGGCAGTCCAGCCCATCAAGTGACTTATGGGAACCCACATTACTTTGATCTTCTCCCATGTGTTTTGGGATTTCTGGACCCAGAGACCCTGTCGTGTGCTTTCCATGTACATTATGCAGCTTTACTGATCTTGACTGCAAATGTATGCTTCCAACAATCACAGCACAATGGTGTTAGAGAAGCCTGGATGTGACAGGATGACTCCAATGTCCCTGCCACGATAACTGACCTCAAGTACGGGACAAACAGTAAGGATACTTCCAGAAGGAGAGGCCCCTCACATATTCAAAATGAAACTGCCTCCAAAGGGAAGTCAATTGACCATAACTAACCATCTTCCAGTGCCTCCTAAAGTGATATCAGTGAATGAGTGTCACAGCTCTCAGGACTGTGGTACAGGTTTCTGACAGTGGGATATAATACACAGATAACCACCTTTGGGAATTAGAAGGTAGATTGAGAGTATTTCCTGCAGAACTCTAGCAAAGATCTATGGAAATTGGCTGTAAACCAGGGCTTCCATCAGTCAAGGCTTAGATCTCAGTCACCTGTCCGTATCAGATGGGGCCAACACTGCATCGACCATAAACTGAGGTGGCAGAGTCAGACTAGAGAAAAGGACCGACATTCATACGTTATTGAATAAAGCCACTGATTGTGCCAGGTCAAGGGTCAGTGCTTTCTGCCAGATAATTTACAAGTCCCACAGCCCAAGCACTGGAGTCCAACATTTGGCCCTGCTAAATTTCTGGGCCTTGATCTAGAATGTAACAAGCAATGAGGAATTTGAATATCTGCTACAATGCCTACATCTAAGAGTCTTCCCCCACCCCACCCCCACCAGGAATGATGCTCTGACAAGCCTAGTGTGGTTGCTGGCTTACTGTCTGCCCTATTTTGCATGGTGCTCAGTATTCAATTCTGGTCTTTCTCTCTCCCCACATTCTCTCTCGTGATGACATCATCAATTTTCATGGTTTCAAACATCGTCTACATGCTGATATTCCTCAGCTATGTGCTGTACTTGTACCTTCAACTTCACTATCCTCAGCAATTGCATCACCAAACCCTCAGATGGATATCTCCATCTGAATGCCTTGCAAACATCTCAGATTTGACATGTTCCAAACTAGAACACTTGGTATCTTTTTCTACTGCTAATACCCTTTTATATGCCATTCTTCCACCTGTCACATGGATATCATCATCTCTCACCTGGAACACAGATGCTCTCTTTGCTCCCCCACTACCTCATTCTTACAGCAGACAAAGTGATCTTCCAAAATTTAAACCAGATTTGTATCTTCATAATGACTTCCCACGTAATTATTTAAAAATTCATTAGTCAGTTGGAGAATGTCTTCAATTAACCTCTTAAAAAAGAATTAGTCGGTAGTATATTTACCAGTCCGACATGAGTATGTTTTGAAGAACTGTTTGGCTGGATATGAAACTTGCGCTAATAATCTTTCCTCCCATAGCTACCAAAATTCCAGATGTTGCTCCATTGTTTTCTGCATTTATTGTTGAAGAAATTAAGTTGTCACCAGTCTAATAATAACGCCTCTGTAGACAAGCTCCCCATTTGTTATATTCCTTTTTTCAGAGGTACTCATAGGACTTCTTTCCTTCTTCATAATTCAAAAATTGTGCCCGGCTGTATCTAGATATTGGTATCGTTTTATTAATTTTACCTGGAAACTGAGCAGATTTGGTCATCCCAATGTGAGGTCTTTTCTCAAATCAAGAAATATTCCCAATAATATCTTTCCTAATTTAATCTTGTTCCAATGGTTTGGTTCCAAAAGAAACACTTTTAATTATCTGGTAAAGCTGCTGCCTTCTATCATCTATATTCATCATGTTCTTTCTCATGTTTCCACATTTATAGTGGGGCTTTTATTGCAAAAAAGGGGCCAAGGATGAGCAGAGAAGAGGTGGAAGATGGGCGTCTACTCTGAGCAGACCAATTAAGTAAAGGCACCGCCTCGAGAGGAGGACCTAGCCCTGGAGGTGAGCACAAGGTCTCTTTGACTGGACATAACCTCATGTCAAAGAACACAGCTTTGAGAATGGAGGAGGGACTGGATTCCAGCTTCTAGTTATGCCCTGGCACCTGGACGGTACACAAAATGTGTGCACACGTGGCAGCTCTGGTTCCAGGTTCTCCTAGGGTATGAGCTATCATTTCATGATTTAGTTGTCTTTTATTTGTTTAAAGTAATTTCATCACTTACGACTAAATGACATTGGTAGGTCTGTTCATATGATACAATCATTCCTTCAAATGCTAACAAATAAATAGAGAAAGTGCTGGAGTCAGTGGTTGGCTGAGGCAGAACAGGACGTCTGAGAACAGTTTTTGTGGAGACAGCTTTAGGCAGCCTTACTAATGGGCAGAGAACATGTTAAGGAATAACCTGTGAGCTGAGGTTACACATATCCGCCAAAGTACTGGCTATCAAGGCAATGAGTTCCTGAGACACCATCTCACAGTATCTTAGGGATGGGAATGAAGGCCATTTCCTTGGTTACCGGGACCAACTTAATAAGATAGAGTACAGTATATTTATATCATCTTGAACATTCAGAAGGGAAAAGACTTAAAAACAGATCTTCCAGTTCACCATGGAGTCCTTTCCTGGTTACCACTTAGACCCAGTGAATCAGTCTAGTCTCTGGGCCTCTGCCTTTCCCCCATATGGAGGGACCACCGTGCAACAATCCCTTTCTGTCAACAACCAAAGGGAGAAAGGGAGGAAGGGAGGAAGGGAGGGGGGGGAAACACAGTAAGGTTAAAATATTGATATTAAAGTGAAATTCCTCTTAGAGATAGCTGTATCTTATAAATGGGGGAGGGGGTTGCCAAACTACTGGAATTAAGCTAAAAACATTAACTCCTAATTAGTTTTTGTATCCCATCCCCTATGCTTATAAAAGTACACAGATAGCATAGATTAGGTTTCCTGAGTGGGAAAATCCACATTGGATGCACCAGCATGAGCTGGGGAATAACTGTGGAAGTGCCCATGCGATACTCCTGAAACCATGCCTCTTCAGGGAAGCTACCCATGCCTGGTCCTCAGAGGCAGGTGATTTGTCCCTTGTGTTCTCAACAGACTGCACACGTCTCCAGTAGCACTTTTTATATCTACTGTAATATTTTCTTCCATGTATGTCCTCATTAGTTTATGAATTTTTATCTTTGTATGCACAACATCTGCCCACTAAAAGAGCGTATTAGTCTTTAAGAAAATTAACCAACAAATGAAAGAAATGAGGGAATGAAAGTAAGCAGGGAGGCAGACAGTATTCTAGTCTGTCCATATAGCACCTGTAAAGAGGTAGCAGAGTTCGTGTCACTGTGCGAGTTGAGATGTGGAATTTGGGGCTGCAGCTGCTCCCTCTGAGCACCCTTCTCCCAAGTCTGTTAAAATTAAGAAATGAAAGCATTCTATTCACCTGGAAAGCTGTGACAACTGGCTTTTGCTGCGTAATAAACTACTCCCAATACTAATGGCTTGGTCCACCAGGCTCAAAGATGTTCCACACCCCTACCTTCTGTTTAGATGGTCATAGTCTGGGACAGGTCACGTCACACCCTGTGGCAACCTATACCAGCAAAATTCTGGATCATTCAGAGAAGTTGTATAGCCTCCAAAATAAGTCATGTGACCTGCAGGGATGTACATGTGTGTATGAAAGACACAAAGAGATAGTGTGAGAGGGAGAGACAGAGAAAGAGAGAGGGAGAGAGGGAAAGGTAGAGGGAGAGAGAGAGGAAGAGGGAGAGAAAGAGAGGGAGAGAGGAAGAGAAGGAGAGAGGGAGAAAGGGAGAGGGTGGGAGAGGGTGGGGAGAGGGAGAGAGTGGGGGGAGACAGAGAGGGAGAGAGGAAGAGAAGGGGAGAGAGGGAGAGAGGGGGAGAGGGAGAGGGAGAACCTGAAACATTTCCTGCCATAGCAGGGCATATAACCCCAGTACAGATAACCTAAAGTAAAAAATAATTTGCCAGACTCAGTCTGGGAATGATGTCAGGAAAGACAGTTATTCATTGAGACTGCTCTTAGCTTTCAGGTCACTGCACTTACCTGCTGCAACTGTAACTTAGACAAAAAATCTATGCAGATACGTACTAACAATGCACTTGGCAATGCCAATGCCAGTTCACTGGCACCGATGCCATGGTTCACGCTAGGCTGTGGCTTCTGAATGAATCAGCTTTCTTCTCTGGCTGCAAAGAGTCGGCCATTTCTTAACCTATGTGGGAAACTGTTTGGGTGTAAGTGCTAAACCAGATACCTGCTACCAAAACTTCGAGTCATTGTTACAGTTCTTTAATTTCTGTTTTCAGCACCACTCTGAACTCCAAAATGAGTTCATATGACCTTCTTTTTGCCATGATAAATGGCTGGTCCATCCCTAGAACGTGTCTTTGCTGTCATATTTCTGCTTAGAAACTGCTCTTTTGCTCTCCCCACCCCCACCTACCTCTCCCTTGAGTTCAATCAGCCCATTAGACTCAGGTTGCGCTTTTTCTTTTGACATTTTTACCATCTAAATAAAGACTATTCTGGACACAATGTACTGAACCTTTCAATATAACACTGTGATTGGCAGCATTTTTTATTAGTGCAGAAGCCATGTCCCCGAAGTCGAACTAGCCAGGGGTGAGTCACTACAGTCTAGCTCAAGTCCACAATGCCATCCTGCCCCCTCATCCCCCACATGTGCAGACAGAGCTGTGCCTAATCTTCACTAGCCAAAGGAGGCAGAGAACTGGCATAATTGTCTAGATCATAAGGACAAAGCACTTCTCTCGTACACAGGCATGTATCTCCAACAGGCTCTCCAATCAAGCACAAGTAAAATAGCATAAAAAATGGGAATGGAATCACGTCCTATCCACTCTAATGATTTGGGAAGAATATCTGGCTTCTCAACGGAGTCTCATTTTAGAAGTGCAGGAGCTAGTCCCCAGAATGCAAACGCTTCTACTTAAAATGTTCTTTTGACTCAACAAGGCAGCATCTGCATATTGGGGGACCTGCTAGCACAAATTTTTTTCGGAAGAGAAGAAGAAATTTGCAAGCAATTGGTGCTCAGAGTCGTCTCACTTCCCAGTGCCTCAGAGGGAATGAGAGCTGTGGCGGAGACAGGCACAGATGCTGCTCCCAGTGCTTCCTCATTTAGAACATTCAAATCACCAGAACACTGAGACGCATTTATTTGCCACTCTGAAATGTTGGGGTTTTTTTAAGCTAAAAATATTTACTCTTTTGTCGGGCCTTAGAAAACCCAGTTTTGAAATCCCCTTCTCTCCCCTCCCCCATTTCTGTAAACATTCACAACAATTTACAAGCGGTCAAGGATGAACAGATCTATGGACTATTTGGTGGAAACCAACACAGTGACAAAGGTTTCAGAATCTCGTTCTGGTAGTCAAGGAACAGAGTTAAAACTAAAACCACCGCCTCCACAGCTAGTAACAAGGCAAGGAATCGTCACCAGAGAAGCTGCCTCAGAGGCATCAACATACAGCGGAAGGGCTTTTCTTTAATCTCATTTCACTCTGGGGTATGAGCATGGCTAATATCCAAATCAAGACACCTATTTATGCTGTCAAGAAGACAACATCTGCCCATATCAACCTGGAAACTAGAAAGGGTCATGAAATATTGATGAGATTGTAATAATAGAAGGTGACAGTTTGCAGGGTCCAGAAAGCAGAACAATGTAAGAGTATTTGTGCACCACTGTCCAAGAGGAACGACACTGTCAATGTTGCACCCCAGTTGCACCCCATATTCAGTACCTGAAGAGCTATCTTCTAGGGGAAAGCAAGGGCAATGTATTCTCTGCACACATCCTGGGCGATTTCACCCACTCTTATAGTTTTGCTTACAGATACATGCTGGTGACTCTCAAACTGAGATCCAGACCTGCTGGACATTGCCACTTGGATGGCCCATAGACATCTCAAAATTTATAAATCTAAAACCCAACTCAGTGCCTTCTCCTTCATCACCAATCCTTGGACTTCCTTCTTTCTTAACTGCCATAATCAATCAATCAAATTCTATTAATTCTTCCTCTGTAATAGAATTCAAACTCCATCTCCAATATGGGTTTCTCCATCACAAATGCTACTACTTGATTCAGGCCTATCTCATGAATTACGTCGACAATCCTCTCTCTCTCTCTCTCTCTTTTATCTATCTATCTACCTACCTACCTACCTACCTACCTACCTATCTATCTATCTTGAGACAGAGAGAGTGTGAATGGGGGAGGGGCAGAGAAAGAGGGAGAATCCCAAGCAGGCTCTGTGCTGTTAGCTCAGAGTGGCTCGAACTCAAGAAACCATGAGATCATGACCTGAGCCAAAATCAAGAGTCAGATGCTTAACCAACTGAGCCACCCAGGCGCCCCTCATCAACACTCTTCTAAATGGTTTCTTTGCCTCCATTAATTCAGTCTTCTTCAAACCTCTCGCTCCACCATCGAAGTGACTTTTAAAACCACAAATATGATGATATCCTTGCCCTGCAATGACTAATTATTGTCTTCGGGCTAACTCCCAGATGCTTTATAAACTATTCTCCACCCTGAACAACTTATCCCCTCAACCTCATCTTCTCATTCCCCTCTTTGCACTCTATCTTCTACCCTCCTGGACAATTTGTAGTTCCCTGGAGAAGCTACTCCCTCTTTCTTCACTACCTGCCCTAGCCCTTCTCTTCTCTTTTACCAAATTGGATCCTGCTCATTTTTCCAAACTCAGCTCAGGCACACCTGATCTAGAATATCTTCCCACAGCATAATTTAACATTACATATCAACTATTGTAAAGGATCCCTCTGATTAGGCTAGGACGTTGAAGGTAGGTATATCACGTTGTGTGTGACACATAATGACAGCTCAATAGGAATGTGCTCAAGTAAAGAAATCTGATCTTTTGTAGAGTATGTGGTATTTCTTGTAAAACTTTTCAAGTCCTTTTTGTTTTTACGAACAACTTTAAATTACTACTCACGTGCCTGTTACCTTGATATTGGGAAGAAATCTACAAGGGAGGGCATAAGAAATCCTAATACTAATAATGCACATTTTTCATTATAAAAAAGAATCTGAGTAATCAAACTCTGTGCTTAATCACTCATCATATATCAATTGTAGGACTATTTCCCCCAAGATGAACTGATGCAGGCGAGGGACTAAAACGTCAAAGGAGAGGTCACACTCTGTATCACGGCATACAGCCCCAGGACACAGGCCATGTGACCCTGCCAGGACCTGTGCCCTCTGGCTAACTAGCTTCAGGTGGCTGGTATCATCACAAAGGATGCAACAGTAGTGCAAGCTCTGCCTGACATCAAGCCATGAGGGAAACAGTGGCTAGAAAGCAGAATGAAGCGACAGACTTGCTGTCGGCCTTCACCTCCACGGAAACTGTTCAAAAGTTTACATTTGATTTCCTACTGATACAGATAGGCTCTCAAAGTAAATTCCTTCCATTCCTCTCACAGATGTTCAGTCAGTGGGAATCTATGAAAAACAAAGGAACCTATCTATCTTTTCCACACATACCTACTGTTAGGAAATCTTGAGGGTCCTCTTAGTATTCTGCTGGCTCTACCCACGGTAACACAGCAGGGGTAACCTTTCTGGATCTGACCCTGGGCATCTGGATAAAGTATCGGAGAAAACCACAAAAATGATAAAAACACTTATTTGCATAAAAAAATAGTATATTCAAATGTAGCAAGTTATCTCCCCTACTAATGCCAAGTCTCGGCCAGGGGCTATGGATCTATACAGACAAGGAACAACAGTTTCCAACTCTCCTTCTTAGGTTAAAAGAGAAACATCCTACCACGAGGATTATTAAATATTAGATTTTTTCATCTGGAGTGAGAATACAATCACTTATTCTGAAAAGCTATAAAAAGAGAGCCAGTCTACACGCGATGCCGATTGTTGACCTGTCTGAGACAAGGCAATGGATCCTGCGGGCTCTCAGTTTCTCTGCTAGCTGCGTGATTCTATAAATCCTTCTAATTGAAGACTGTCAGATATGCCAAGTGATTTGTGTTTATTTTTCCTCTGAGGGAAAAAAAGGCTAAAATTACTGGCATGTGGCTCATCTGAAGTCCAAGCTTTTGAGAAAGAGAAGGCCTTTCCTCACCTTCTAAGTGCCCAGTGGCCATCCTGTGGACTTGACTGACACTGCAAATGAGAGCCAGGAATAGAATTATAAGTCAGAAGAACATATCTGCAGTAGCTATGTATCCTAACATTGACTAGAAACCCACTCATGCCATCAGGTAACCTGGATTGGTGCATGATAATAACAACGTGTTTGTTGCTAAAAATGTAACACTAGGATTTTAATGGAATCAAATACAAAAGACAATGGGAAAAATGAAAGAAAACTGCCCAGATCCATAGAGGGAGGAGGAGAATTCCAGATTCTCCAGCTGTTAGGAGAAAAGAGAGAAGAAGAGGTATTTTAGAGAAAGAATTCCATCGTGTAAAAGCATGACTTTTTTCTTCTTTCTTATTTTGTTATTTTATTTTTTATTTTTATTTTTATTTTATTTTTTTTTTTTAATTTTTTTTTCCACGTTTTTATTTATTTTTGGGACAGAGAGAGACAGAGCATGAACGGGGGAGGGGCAGAGAGAGAGGGAGACACAGAATCGGAAACAGGCTCCAGGCTCTGAGCCCTCAGCCCAGAGCCTGACGCGGGGCTCGAACTCACGGACCGCGAGATCGTGACCTGGCTGAAGTCGGACGCTTAACCGACTGCGCCACCCAGGCGCCCCTTATTTTTTATTTTTAAATTTGAGTATATTTGGCACACCATGTTACATTATTTCAGGTGCACAACATACTGATTTGACAAGTTTATACATTACGTTATGCTCACACTTTAAAGCTTCATGAGGGAGGCTGTAAAAGGCCAATAAAAAAACAAAATTCTTAGTATTAGGAGGAGGAGCTCACTGAATTTTAAGACATATTTATGGATGTTTGACCATGATGACTAGAGTCCTACAAAATGTGAAATCATTAATATATTCTGTACTCAGCATTGTATGTTTAATATTGCATATAGTTATTTGGATACCCTTACATCTGTTCAGTAATTACTGGCAATGAGGCAAAGTATCACTGGAAAAATATTCTGCTGTTATGAGCATATATTACTTTAAAAACATAAATTAGAGGTTAAAATATATGTATCTGACAAATGTATATGAAATATTACACCCAACTGGTAAGGGGAATTTGTTTTAATAAATCCTTGAGTTTGTAATGAATCTCCATTTCAGGACTTTCAAAGTACTTTTCTGACATTAATGGTTAATTGCCACAAAAGCAAAATTTGGAAGGCAAAGGAACAAATTCAATTTTTAGGTGAGGAAACAGAGTGTTGACCTGCAATCCCTGGCTTTGCTTCTCCCTCAGTCAGATGGGGGTTTTGAAGAACAATAACTGAGAGGATGAAGAAGAGAAGACATTCCATCCCTAGGTAACCTGTTCGGCCACTTTCTCCAATTCCTGCGAACTAAGAACCCAGCCTTAAAGAGCACCAGGGATTTGGAAATCCTGGACAAGTTCTTAATCGGCTCAGAAGGTATGACCCTATTTTAGAGATCTGTGCCAAACCTTAGCCTCTCTTATAGTCTGTGCCCAATCATCACACTGTTCCACAACAGCTAAAAACCTCCAGTCACAGAATGGCTAAATAAACTCTAGGAACGCTTTACTGTGAAAGTCTACGCAGCAGTTATAAATAACAACAAAATCCAAGTGTACTGACATATAAAGATCTTTGAGACATATTGCTGTGGTAGAAAAAGCATGTTACACAGTGATATATACATTATGACATTATTAATGTTAAGAAACACAAACGACACTATATCTTACATATAACCGGTTTATTGGAAAATTTGATTTATTGCAATACAGATGTGAAATTGCTTTGTTATTTTTTTTCAATCACTACCTTTAACTGTACTGAATCTCCTCCTTCTAGCCCTTAATGATGTGCGGGACTGATCCCATAGCTTTCCAATTACTTTCGCATATTCAACAGCCCAGGTTGGTCTTCTCCATTTATCCTGGTTTAAATAATCTATCTCACACCCTTCGTCCCACCTAGTTCAGCCTGACCTCAGCTGGAGAGACCTGGAATGGGGAGGATGAGGATGCCTGGCTTATTCTTTTGCTGCCCATCTTCCTCCTTCCTCTTCTAGGTCTCTCTCTTCCCTCTAGTGACCAGAAGTAGAGAGAGAGAATTGGGAGTCTTGATGCCATTGAACTGGCCAGCATCTTTTTTGAGAACCATGAGTGATTTCTTCCTGAAACAGATGAAAAGCTCTGTTTTGACCTCTCCTGACCCACTTTCTTAGAGGTTCAGACCTGATTCTCTTGCTGACAGGGTCTCTTCTTGTGGAAGCCAGCCATTTTGGTCAGGGTAATAATATGAATGTTCAAGCTACCTTCCTCCATGTCCACTTGAGGCACAGAAAACTCACCCTTGCCAAACCAAATAACATACAGCTGCTTCATTCCATCCTCTGTATACAATTCTCTTTTTACCCTGCTTAAATAGGTGCTGAGTGAAGATCAACAAATCCACTCCATAAGCAGATGTCCAACTAGGGCATTAGAGGCCAGTTTCTTCTTGCAACATTCTTCAAATATAAAAGTGTGGTTCTCCTGGAGACTTTTTCCTTTCACTTGAGTACCTCTTCTGACTCCCCAGAGAGATAAAAGGGAAGACCCACAGTACTCTCTCTAAACCAACAAATCACATCTTCACTTCCTTTCTTATACATCTGGAGGAGAAACTTAAAGGGTGATGGTAGCAGGGTCAGTTCTAAAGCTTCTTAGAGAATCCTGCAGGGAGGTTCTCAAAGACACCTCAGCTGCACTCACATTCATCATCCTGTTACATACAGCTATAGGTTCATAGAACTAATTGATTGACAGTGTTCTCCTCTGGTAGAGAAATGGGATGACGGGTGATGGTAGATTGACTTTAGGTTGTGGAGTTTTTTTTAATGTGTGTTTATTTTTGAGAGAGAGAGAGATACAGCATTAGTACATGTGAGCATACATGAGTGGGAGAGGGGCAGAGAGAGAGGGAGACAGAGAATCCAAAGCAGCTTTTATGCTGTCAGCACAGAACCTGATATGGGGCTCAATATCATGAACCATAAAATTATGACCTGAACTGAAATCAAGAGTTGGACGCTTAACCAACTGAGCCACCCAGCCAACCCTGTCTATAGAGTTTTTGTAGAGAGAATGTTTTCACATACTTCATTCATGAATACAAAAGAACATTGACTGATTCTAGACATACCATGGATGGTTTAAACAAGGCAGCCAAAGTTAGAATCTCAATAGTGACCGCCATATTGAGCTACGCATCAATGACTCTATACTGATAGAGCTTCTCCAAGTTTGACTGAGGAGTTGCACTTTCTCCAAGAGAATAACTGGCACATGGAGCCACAGAACACAGCACAGACTCTTCACCCACGTTGCTGCTAATGGGACACAGACTACAAGTCATTGTTCCCCTCCATGTTCCACCTGCTACAAGTCTGTGTGATCATCTGCTAGACTCTAATGAGAGCAGCAGAAACCCTGCAGGGCGGAAGGGGCAGTCTGGCAAGAGCAAACACAGGGAGAAAATAGCCTTGTTCTGCCATGCTGAGTGCCACATGGAGTTACCACTTGTCAAGGTTTCCTGACAAGCATTTAGAGGGCTGAGAGGGGGCTTAGTTAACATGCAAGAGGCCTGGGATACCCTCCTGCATGTTATTGTGCATATCCAGAATAAGAGAAGGTCCCCAAGACACCTCTATTGGCAAGGAGAGGACGTAATATAGCCAGCTTCTATCAGGGGGGCAATGGGCATATGAAAGTATAGTTTTTATATCTTTGCCAAGACTGAAGAATCTCAGTAGGTATCTGGAAAGGAGAGGAGTCTACCACCTCTAGCAAGCTTCACTGACATTGGACAGATGACTCAAGATTCAAAAGGGTAGGATTAAAAAGAGAAATCTGAAGGATTCAGATAACAGTACAAATAATGTGATTTTGGTTCAAGACAAGTTTACTCTAGAGAGTACAGCTCTCTAAAACCTGCCCAAAATTTCCTCCACGACCTGTTCTTTAGCATTAAATTACAAGAGAGCTGTGATCTTTTCATTTTAGAAATTACAACATATGCTCTTTCATTCTTAGCTTATGATCTGGGTTTCCATTATGCTACCTCTTTGACCCAAGACATAACAAAATTTAGTGTCAGAAAGGAATTTCAGAGATAACCCAGTACAGCTATCTCATTATACTGATGGGAAAATGGGAGACGTGAAGGTAGCTGCCTGAGGGCTCATGATGTGGTGGCAGGAGAGGCAGTACTGGATCCAGCTCCTCAGATTCCCAAGTCCGTTATCTTTTTGGCCACAAAATGTTGCCCCTAGGGGCACAAAGGAGTAGCTCTAAGAGGTATGACTTACCTTCATGATTAGTTTTTCAACATCAGTGCTGACGGTAGAGAATAATAAAGTTCCCTAAATGTTTACAGATGCTCACAATCTCATTTGACTACAACTCTGATAATCAAGCAGCAGAGCCATTATGAGGTCCATTTTGCAAATATGGCAACCAAGTTCAAGAGATTATTTGGTTTGCCTAAACTCGCACAGGAACTGTCAGTTTTGACTCTCAGTTTAACTTTACTTCCATATCATCAATCACAAGCCTTTATTTTTTCCACAAAATTTTAACATCATAATTGACTACGTTACACCTGAACTTGATGTTTTATTCATCTCCACATGGATAAACCACAGATCAAGCATGTGCTTATTTTCAGATGTGTCTGCTAGAATTTTATTATGAGAATATGGTGTATTGAAATTAACAGCCAGAAGCCACACTGACTCAAAGAAGTACAATATGAGCCTGCTTTGCATTTTCTTAACTTGGGCTAGATGCCTCTGGGGAAAGACTTTAGTCTCTGCACACTCAGAGATACAACAGGAAGAGCGTGGTCCATGACCTACAGGTGACTGCTTCCAGCATCTTTCCTCTTGATTCATCCCCCAGAGGCTTATACCTACCTCCCACTCATTGTTCACCCAACATCCACAAAGGTACCCTCAGTTGGCTCTGTGAACAGTAAAACAGGCTAGCTAAACCAGGCACACCTTGACACGTGGCTTGCTCAGCCTCTGGTGCCTACTGCTTCTTACCTTCAATACACACCACTTGGCCATATTAATTTTTGTCACAGGGGGGAGATTGGTCAGTGAAATCTAAATGGGCTTTTCCTATTTATTGATACAATTTCGTGGCAAGAGCAATTTTCAGAGCTTATTTTCCACTCCATTGAATCCCATGTTACTGCAAATGAATATATTCCTCGGTCAGTGCAATGGCAAAACACAGTTGTAAGTGCTTTATGCTTCATTTGGATAAAGAGTTCAGGATATTACCAAATATAAAAGGAAGTTAAGGGCCATATTTCATTAGAAAGCTGTCTCCCCTGTTAATAAAACCTGATGTTGGTGGTAGATGTGCAAAAAAAAAAAAAAAAAAAAATCAGAGCGGGGACTTGCAGCTCTGGCTGGCATTCAATAAGGCAGTCCAGTGGTTCCAAACACCACCTGAAAAGCACGCCCCCTCTCCAGTCAAACCAATATCAACAGCCCCCAAATCAGGAAGAAACTGGATTGTGAGCTGGATATTCTACAGAAAATTAAAAATCCAAACGCCAGGCTGAGGTATGTTCTTCCTCAGATAATGGCTTTGCTGCCATTAAAGGAAGACTCATGCTAATGCCGCAAAGTGTAGGAGGTAATGGGTAAGCTCTATGGGCTAATGTGTAGTGGCTTTAATAAATGACATAGTGGATGCGCTGCTTGTATTTTATCCGTTTGTTGGACACAGAAAAAGGTAGCACCCTCTCATTTCTCAAATGAGAAAACTTAGGAGCTGCCCTAGGCGAAGTTTAGGAATTCAGACTTTCATAAAAACTAGGTCACTCTCAAATTAAAGGCTTCCCAGTGTCACAAAGAGTGAAGAGAAAATTCCTTTCTGTATCTGGACCCATAACTTAGTCTTTTCTGTACCCTATCTCTATAGTGAATGATCCACATCATAACACACTCCACCAAATTATAGGTAGCTCATTTTATTTAGCCACCAACCCTTGAGAAACCATAGAAGTTATTCACTTTTATAGGTGCTACAAAGAATACCTTCAAAATCTAGGACATGAACATCCCTTTTCATCAGTTACTTGACAGGTACATTAGATCCCAAACTCTACTGTCATTGAACTTCTCTGAAAATTCCAAGTTAAGGTCAAGAGTTCTATCTCTGGCTTGACTCTTTCTCATCACCCATTTTTAGGCAGATTCATGGGCCCAGCCCTGCTCCTGACCTCCACATTTCTGTTTCCTGTCTTGGTGATAAACTTTCATCCAAATTTCCATTTCTAATGCTAAAGCTACTATATATCATCAAACTCATTTTTGTGTCACCCAAGAAAGTATGAGGCCTCCTCATGCGTAGACCCGTGCCTTATCCACCCACTTGCCTTGTTTGTTCATGCCAAGAAAGCAGTTTCAAACCCAGGCATAAGCTGACAGTCCATGTCCCAGGATCAATACTCAATGTAACAGATATTGCTATGGAGTGTTCTGAGCCCTGAAACATTCTATTCCAAGCCGGCAAAGTCTAGATTCTGCCTTTTCTCTTGTGCTTACCCTGAAGCCTTTATCCGGTTTCATCTGTACACACATTTTGATTCTGGATATTGAGGTCTTCTTTGGTCGTGTTTCTGCCTGTGCTTTCTGTCCAACTGGGCCTTTTGAATATCAAGCCTGCCCTTCCAACTCAGGCTCCCCGCCTTTGCTATGACCCCCAGCATGTCCTAACCCTTGACACACTGACCTTGGGTATACAACCTGGGTCTGCTACAAGTTTTCTAAACTCTCTGAAACTTATTTTCTTCATATTCTACCTGGTCTTTACTTAGTGTTCAAACATGGCAGCTGATGCCAAGTCTCTTACATTATTTCCTACCAGAGTCACAATTCACCAGAGAAACACCAATCAGAGTTAACCCTCTGGGCTTCAGAATTTAGGGAGTTTGATTTAGTGAGCTCAGTAGCTTGGAAATACTCACCTCAAAGCTCGTTTGTAGCTAGATTTCATTCAGATTTGGATTTAACGCCTACATTCTGGAAAATTTGTATCTTTATTTAGGTGAGATTGTTTGCCGTGAACTTTTCCCTTGAGTTTTAGTTAAAGGCAAAATGTTTTAAAAGTCCAAAGTAATTTTGTCTAAACTAAGAGAAAACAAAACAACTCAGCTATCTTTTTTAATCAAAGCTTGGCCAACACACGCAAAGCCTTCTTCGCAGAGTTAATGTAGATGCATTAACACTGGGTCTCACACATAGTTAGTGCTCAATATTGGTCTCCTTGTTTCTTTTCCCAATTAATCTCCCTAATTATGATTTTCTATTTTTCTTCCTTAACTTAGCCCCTGTGTTGTCTTATTACAAATGAGTGAAGTAAAAATAAGGTCATTAAAGAACTCCTGGATACCACAAACATCTGCCCAGAAAGATCTATCTATAGTTTTAAAGTATTTTTTTCAGTATTCACAAATTCATTAATACACTGTTTCCAAATAGGCATTTATTAAACACTCACCATGTACCAGGCATTGAGCTGTGTTCCAGATTCTCAACATTCTTGACCTGAAGACTTTCTCTCTGTAGGGGACATGAAGGTATAAGAGATAAATTTCATGCTATTCATTAAGTGTGACAGGACACTAAAACGACTCTTTGATATAAACATATGGAGAGCTCTAAGTTTTTCAAGTGAAACCCAAAGTCACAACTTAGGGGCTGATAGTTTATACACCCAATAATCAACTGTCTTATGTGAGAAGTCCTATATTTTCCTGAAGAGCTGGAATGTGTTGAAAAGACTAATGAGAAACGAACATCCATGTGAATGTCAAGGAGACTGGTTGTCAAGATGGCAGGATGGGGCTGAGACCATGAAGGGACTGTGAGCATCAGCAGAGGGGCACTGGTTACAGAGGTGGATGAGCTTCTCCTCAGCAAAGGTGAGCAATGTCAGAGAATGATGACAGACAAAATACCAGAACATTATTTGAATGCTTGGAATTTAGACCACCTTTGGGTTAAGGAAAAGAAGAAAAAAATCCTAAACTGACTATTTATACAAAAAATCTGAGGAGGAAAATGGTATTAAAAGACTTTGTCTATCTTAAACAGGTAAGATTAAAATTCCTCCCATTGGTGGATGTTCAGACTCAAGATTTAAGGTAAATTCAGATATAAGGATATAAAGCTCAATTTGCACAATGGAGTCTGTAATTATGAAATCCACACCATCTACATACATAATCATAGTGTTTTTTAATATAAGAGATGGTGAACACTTTGGAAGAAAGATATGGTATTGTTCACCTTCTGAAGAGTGAACAGAGTATAGATTTTGGGAATAAGTTCATATGATGTTTGAGTTTTAGCTCTGTTCATTTGTTGGCTGTATAAACTTTTGGAATCTCTATTTCCTCATCTGCAAACTATGGATCATGTAAGTTACCATATATCAAGGATGTTATGAAGATTTAATTAATGTGTGGGAGATATCTGGTACTCAATCAGTTAATGTTTTCTTTTTCCCCTGTATCTTTTCTTTTCCCAGCACATAGCAAAGAACATAACACATACTAGATACTCAATAAACACATGGCTTTCCCTGCCTGTAGCACCCTCCCCACTTGTATTGCCCAGCATGATCCTGGAACAGCATCTCCCTGCTCTTCCCTTAAACATTTCAAGTGGATCTTAATTAGACTCACTGTGTCTTTCAAGTCAAGAATGAATCATTAATGTTATTATTCCCATGTTGTAGACCAAGAAACTGAGGCACAGGATGGTTCAGGAACATCCTCAAAGTAACATAGCTAGTAAGATAGTGGAACCAAGATATGTCCAACTCCAGAGCCCATACCTCTAACCAATTTTCTCTCCTGGTTCCAGGTTCATCCAATTCCAAGCTCATACTCCTCTCATACTGCCATGCCCCTCCCTCCCACAGATCAGTTTTTCTTCTTATAAATTCCTCATTTGGTTTGAGATAGTTTTGACAAAGTTAAACTTTCAGTTCCCAGGGGAAGAACTTTGTAATTCTGAGCTCTACAAAGCACTATGGCATGCAGCCATCTTTTCAAATTTCTGCTAAATCAGCCAGCAAGCTCTTAGTGAGAACCAATATTTGGTATTGAGTTCTGAAGGATTTTGGAACTGCAACTGAAGATCTTGAGCCACGAAGACAGATGGGACACTGAAGTTAGCCTAATCAATGACATGCAGCTCCCTTAGATTTCTATTTTATCCATGGAGAGTGAAGCACCAGCTCAGGAGCTGTGGCGTGATGGAGCTTGGCAGTCCAACTCAAAGAAAGAGAAGAATCTAAAGACAACCTGCTCTTCGAACAAAAATTTCCTTGGATATTTGATAAGAGATGATAATCAGTAATGTTTCCTCCTATCCCTTAAATATCAAAGTAAGGATCTCTCACCCTCTAAGGCTGGCCACTTCCAGTACAACGCAAACTTCAAGAAAGCAGGGCCCATTGTCCATTATATCTCAAGTGCCCAGCACAGGACCTGACACATTGTAGGTTCTCAATAAATATTCATTGGAATAATAATCAAATGAATTTTCCTTCTTATTTTGAAAACTCTGACTCAGAAATATTGCATTCTGTCTCAGTTGACTCGATTTGGCTGTAGGGGATTGGTAGCGGTGGTGGTGGGAAGGGAAGGGAAGGGAAGGCAAGGGAAGGCAAGGGAAGGCAAGGGAAGGCAAGGGAAGGAAAGGGAAGGGAAGGGATAGGCATTAACCATTACTCTATATCAGGCACGATGTTTCCTCTACATGATATTATTTAGTCCTCATCACAACCCTGTTAGGTATATATTAATACTCCATTTTACAGATAAGAAACTGGATCTCAGGGAGGTAAGGCAATCAGCCCAAGACAGCACAGCCAGAAATAATTTCTAAATCAATGTTTCCACTGTACTTGTGGAGCAGTTTTCATGAAGGCCAAGAAACTGATGGATGTTCATGGTTTGCTTCCTCCTTAACATTGCTATTAGACAGATAGTTTGATCTAATAATCATTCATACTTAGTATAACATCTTGAGCACTTACTATGTACCAGGAATTGTAGTGCTTTATGTATATTAGGACATTTGATTATTTCAGCATCCCGTGAGGTTAGTGATGTTATTGTTTCTATTTTATGGACAATGGGTAAAAATTTGAGGCACAACCAATTTGTCTAAGGTCATATATCTAATAGGCAGTGGCCCTCTTTTCATATCCAGGCAGTTTGCTCAGTGCCCCCAGCTCTTGGTCACTTTGCTACAAAAGTAGCGCTTTCCCCCCAAATCCCCACCTCTGGATAGTCTACTAGGATAAGTCTAGGGCTACCAAAGCGTGGTTGGTCTCCACTGCCACAGTGAAGGGTACCCCTAAAGCAATTCATCACATTGTAGACATTCAGTAGCAACAAAGTAACCCTGTCAAATTCTGGGTTAGTTTGAATGGGGTAAGTTCTTGCCCTTTCATATAGGCATATTAAATAGGGACTTCTTAGCATAACTCGGTTTGGAATTTTACTACATTTGGATTGTCATTTCTTTTTTCTTCAGCTTTTTGCTTGTTTTAGTTTTAGCTTTTTAAATTTTTTAATGTTTATTTTTGAGAGAAAGGGCGGGGGGGGGAGAGAGAGAGAGAGAGAGAGAGAGAGAGAGAGAGAGAGAGAGAGAGAATGAATGAATATGAATGAGTGGGGGAGAGGCAGAGAGAGAGGGAGACACAGAATCCGAAGCAGGCTCCAGGCTCTGAGCTGTCAGCACAGAGCCTGACGTGGGGCTCGAATTTATGAACTGCGAGATCATGACCTGAACTGAAGTCAGACACTTAACCAACTGAGCCACGCAGGTGCCCCTTAGTTTTTGTCTTAAGGAAGACCCACACAGTCATTGATTGCACCAAGTTTTATCAGCGCATGCTGATAATTCTGCTCAAAGTCACTAGATGCTCACCTTTAAAGAAACCTCAGAGAATCAATGATGCCGTCTCGCCCACTGGCACATTATACTGTAAAGTGGCTCAGGATGTGAATCAGAAAGAAGAGCTAAAAATCTAGAAGCATAAAGTATCATAGGCATATTCCTCTGAGAAAATAAGAGATGACCAGAGTCAGGTGCAGATGAACCAATCAAAGTGCAGAAGAATCTTCCTTCAATTTCCTCATCTATCCACTTCCCTAAAAACTCTACTGCTGCCCTGCCCTCAAAGCTAAAAATGAAAGTAATCTCTAAACATGAGATTGAAATTTAATTTTCCTGGTGACCTATCTTGTGAATACAATAAATAATATCTTTTTAATTTCTTTATTGTAACTATGTAATAAATATGGGGAATGGCATTTTTCATTCAATTCTCAAGAGTGAGATTTAACCAAATTATGCTGGTCATGTGTCTAAAATTATTCTCCCTTATGGAGAGCTGCTACTTTTTAAAATTAAGGGCACTGACCAGTAGATGAAGCCTCAGCAATTAATCTGAAATTGAAGAAGAACATAACAGGCAGGTGTTTCCGTCTGAACTGCTCCTATCCCTGAGTCAGGCCAAACAGACACTATAATGAAGGGATTCTTCTTCATGGTCTGTTCTAGTAACACAGCTGGAGTAGGAAGAGGCATTCTCTACAAGATAACATGCTACTGCAAGAATTATGAAGTGAACCACAGCCTCGCAAAAACAAAGAATGGCTACTCAGAAAGAAATGTTAGAAATACTAATCCCAGTGAGTAGAACAAGCCCAAGACTGACAGGTCTACAAACCCAGCCATATCTTCTTCTCTAGCATCCACAAATCATGTTCAATTGGACATTAAGAAACACTGTTCATGTCTTGAAGTAACCACATGAGTTTGGACAAGCCACTTCACTTCTCTAGGTCTCCTTTTCCTCCTCCATAATGAGTGGCCACTGGATTATTAGATCAGATGGATGATCATGAACCCCCAATTCCTCAAACATAGTATGATTCTAAAGACAAGCATGTTGTTTCATTTACATTGATTCACAAATTCATATTTATTCACATAACTTGAGGACACTGGGCGATTTTATTTTTTAGCAAAATAATGTCTAAATACCCCAAGGTGTCTCACATTAGGGATATTTTGCAGGGCAGATGAGGTTAAATTTAGATTTTGTGTTTTTACACTAGTGATGAATAAGATTCTTTAAAAGCAAAGTGACACAGGGGGCACTTGGGTGACTCAGTCAGTTAAGCATCCGACACTTGGTTTTGACTCAGGTCATGATCTCATGGTTTGTGGGTTCAAGCCCCATATCCAGCTCTGCGCTGGCAGTGCGGAACCTGCTTGGGATTCTCTCTCCACGCCCCTCTCTCTCAAAATAAGTAAATTAACTCAAAAAAAAACACCCAAAGTGATACATTTGGAAAGGGGGTGGTTTGGAAGGATGGAGGAAGGAAATATTATCGGTTCAGATGTACAGGAAGCAAACTTGTAGCTGCCAATGGCTGCCACCAATCAGCAGGTGACCTATATTTGTAATGTATTATTTACTACTGATGTTCGCCCAACCTGTTGGAAGCAGATACATGCAGTTCCTATCCTGAGGAGCAGATCAAGGACAGTGATAAGTAATATTGACTTAAGTCACTGTCATCAGGTCTAACTAAAACATAAGCACTGGGTCAATTTAACAAGCACATCGACCAACACAGCACAATGTCTGCACAAGGGACTTGATGCTATTGAGAGAGGATACAGATTTTTCCTGAAGCTTTGCTGAGCTTTACAAGAGATGGTTTATGGGCAGAGGACAGGGCTAGCTTTGCTGAATGTACAAGATACATGCTACATTGCATACAGGCTTTCTTTCTTACCACGTTACCAACGTTGCTTACATAAGTTTATGAAAATTGGAGGGTTCATTGAGTTAATATCAAGAATTATGAAAGTACTTGAACCCACGAAGAAGACCATAAATATAGACACTGCTATTCTGAAGTCTAGACTATACTGCTGCAGTGGTCCCTAGTGTGCTATTTGGCATTCCTTTTAATTTCCCTCCAGTTGTAATGAGATAACCAAGGTTTATAATACAGTAAATGTATAATTAAATGCAGATTATATGGCATTCCTGGCAGAACGATTCAAGATGCTGGATTGACACTACAAAAAACTATGACCACCACCTTGAACACAGATTTGTTGTTCGGGGAGATAAAATCTATAGCAAAATGGCTCACTTACAAAAGTCCAAGCTGTTAACTCTAGTGTTGATTGGCAAACTTAGCCATTTCAAGCACCTTTTATTCAGTCATTCACTTAACAAATATTTGTTGGAGGCCTACTATGTGTCAGGCACCATGCGGGGCCCTGTACACAACATACAGCCACATGCACCTAACATTCCACAGGGGAGATAGATAGTAAGCAGACATATTAATACACAGAAAAGTTACATATCAGGATAAGCTCTACACAGAAAACAAGCAAGGAGATGCTATAGGAACAATGGAGAAAGGCAGCATTTCTGGCCTATGTTACAAAACAAATTAGACGACTGAAGAAATCATCTAAGGAAACTGGTATAAGCCTGTTGGCTCCCTTATCTGAACCATTAAGGACACAGTACTAGTAGATGCCCCTGTGGCTGTCGGGAGGGCTGGGGGAAGGCCTGAAATACAGTCAGCTTTCATGGGGAGACAGTATGATACCCAGGGTTATGAGTCAAAACACCTGGACTCAATTTTTGGTTCTGTTCATTGCTGACTGTATTTTTGGACAAGTTAACTGCTTCAATTATTGCTTTTCTCATAATCAAAGTGGGATAATACCTGGTTTGCTTATTTCTATCATGGTGGTGTAGGGAATAAATTAATATGAAATTATAAAGTGCTTTGCAAATGTTAGTTGTGTGATTATTAGGTCAACCCTAAGAATACCCCATCCTTTCTCATACCTTCAAGATGCCAGCCATGGAGACATTACCCTGTTTCTTTTCCTCCTGGTTTTATATATAAAATGCCAGGAATATAAACCTTGCCTTCTAGCAAAATGTGTCCTCTGACATATAGTGTGCACAAACTTCAATCTGCAAGCAGAAGAGGGATCTTAAGTGCTCTGCACATCAGGAATTGGGAATATGCATATTAGTCAGTTGTTTGACATCTTGGTGGTAACTTCTTTTCAGTGATCAAGTTATATAAGGAAATAATCAGTAAATAGATAGATTGCCTCATTATGCAAAGTGAAATACAATCTGCCTTAGAAAGGAGAATCATGCCGAGAAGCTTGCTGAACAGACTCTGCCTCCAATTAAGCTCCGATTACAGAGCTGCACTTTAGTTGAAAATCCGTTCTCCAGAATGGCTGAGATTTCAAGGGACACGGTCAACACGATAATAATAATGATACCGTGCTGTTTTCTGCAATTCCTTTTCCAAAGGAACTCAGAGCTCCATCCTGACATTCTCTTGTCTTTTATATTCAAACGCAGTTGGGAGGATGAGGGGTAAAGACTCTTTCTCTCTGTCCTTCTAGACAGAACCAATGGGGGGAAAATATCCTGTAGGGTTTACCTGGGGAGCCAGGTTAGGAATCAAAGCCTGGGGCAGGGGCTGGGGGTGGGGGGTTGTTGTGGAGAAGGGAGGGAACACAGGTGCTTCCTCACCAATCTTCTTGGTTAGCATCATTTAGGTGCTGATGGGTATGTGGTGTTATACCAAGAGTTTTAAATAACAGAGAAGCTGGCTTGGCCTCTGAAACAACAAAGATGTCGGTGGGGAAAAAAGCACCCCAAGAAACACTGAACAAATTTACAAATTAAGTAAATCCTGAGGAATCCAAGGGGCATCTCATAAACATTACCATGTGTCCTATCATCTACTGTCCCACAAAGACCAACAGCATATTATTGCCAAATTGCATGAAACTGAAGGTGAGCATCAAGGCATGCCAGTATTTTTCCTTACTGTTAAGGTGGGAAAAATGCTGCCAATTAAACTCTGACGTATTTCTTTCTTAACACTGACTGTAGAACATACCTTGATTTTAGAGACGTTAAAATGTAGAGAGCAATGTGTTTTCGATTAATTAATACATTTGTTGTTTTTACCATGCCCCTAAAAGGACACACAAGAACTAAAGAAATCTCAGGAGATTGTATAGCTAATTTGATAGCAAAACTCAAGGGTCTTCTCCATAAGGAAAAACAAGGACTCTTCAGAAAAGCAGGGGCTTGAAGGTAAATATGAAAGAAGGCTGCAAAATCATGCCGGGTTCAGGGAGGGCACACAACATGAGGAATGCTAACCAAATCCTGGGAACCCAGAATGAGGGGAGTTCCTATTAGCTTAAAGAAAGAAATTTCAGAAGCAAAAGGATGTGTTATTTCACACAGCAGGCAGTCTACATAAGGAACTCATTACCCCTAGAGATAGCATAGACTAAAAAAAAGATAATTTGGTGCAAAAAGGGTTTTAGATAAATTCATGGGTGATAGATCCATAATGGAGTCCATCCTCTACACACTTAAATACTCTTATTAAGTCATCACTTCAGCATTTCCCTTCTGTGCTAAATAATAGTGCTTCCTCTAGCTTTCCCTGATAGTCCCCATTTTCCAATCCTTCAATTTTATCTGTCCTACTTTAAATCAGTGGTCCCTTTTAATGAGTTTTCCCCCTTTTAATGAGTCCCTGAAAACATTATCATGGAAAGTTCAGGTATAACGTAATCCCAAGTCACTATCAGAGTTTAAAGCTCTTTGAGGGCAGAGACGTTTCATCTTCACCTTTGAAATGTCATAGTACCCAGCAAAGTGCCTGGAATAAATTTCCATTGGATGCGTGTGTGAACAAATGAGTGAATGTGTATAATCCCAGTTCTCTGACACCCTTATTGATACCTAGGTCACCTAGGTCCCTGTGCTCTGTGTGCATTGTTTAGGTGTACCATGGCAGATGTTGGGGCAGGAGCTAGGAGGGGGGAGTGGTTGTTGTGGGAAAGGGAGGAAACACAGGTTTAAGTGTTTAGGGAATATGAAAGCTTAACCTGTGCCCCATAGTCAAGTGTCTGTTCTTGCCATTAGGACACAAGAAAAAAGAACAGAGTAAGTGGATAGGTAGGAAACTTAAGTAGGCAGTGTATATATGTATATATGATTATATATATATATATATATATATATATATATATATATACACACACACACACACACACACACATATGTATATACAGTGTGTGTGTATCTATATATATAGATACACACACACACACACACACATAAATATATGCACTATAGTTTTTCCTATAGTAACAACTCCCTTAAAAAAACCAAACAACTATTCCTTGCACAATCTACATGATTTGCAGCTGTCCATGGGGGGTCAGCTGACAGCCTTCTGGAAGTACTGCAGAAGGAGGTTAACTGAGCTGTCGCTGCACCCTCAGGATTTCTGGTTTGAGAAAATCAGCTGTTCAAAGTTATGAAATACCCCACAGGAGATGAGACTGGAATAGTAGGAGTTGTCTAAGGTGGCAAGTAGTCAAAAATACTAGGAGATAACAGACTTGTAAGATTGGTTTCACTGCCTCTTACAAAGGCCCCCTCTTGCTCATGGAGCAGAGTGTTGGCGGAAGTTCTCTTAATCAGAAAGATCACCATTAACCAGAAGGTGGCTTTGGTGACCTGGGCAGGAATCCTCCAACAAGCCTGAACTGCATTCCAGCAATCCCCAAGTGTGGACTGGTAAAAAGCCTATCAGTGACATCATTTAGGACACACATAAGGAAAAAAGGGCAGTTAATGCTGCTGTGAATGCAAGGGTCATGTCCCTCTGGCCTCCTTACTCAGCAGTGATTTCTGCTGATGGGGAAATACTAAAGAAAAAATTATTATTCACACACACACACACACACACACACACACACACACACACGAATGTGTATTTATTTCTTCATAGCAGTGTTGGGACCTCTTTTGAGACAAGTTCTAAAACCTCACTTTGACAACAAACGCTCCTTTATGAACATTTGTCTTTTCCCCAGTGATCTGAGTTAGCACTCATCATTGTGTTCTTTATATACCGTATTTATGGAAATGACACCATGTGAGAATGAGATGCTTTATGACTGGTAATCTCTGTCTTGTTAGGTGGGATTTATGAGACCAGAGGGGCAGCCCTCCTCACTGGCCTTGAGCCTGATGTCAACATTTTATACATTTTCCCTTCCTCCTTGTTAAGGAATTGAAGATTCATTTTATCGTGTATTATCTATTGATTTTCCTTTCCTTTGGCCATATTTGCTAAATATTGAAAAAAATAAAGGAGTACTGCTTAAGTGCATCTTTTATAATGTGTTCCTGGGTCTGTGTGCATATATTTGTCCCTGTGCACCTGTGTGTGTGCAAGCACCCGTTATGTGTGTACGCACACTTGCGTGTCTGTGTGTCTGAGTGGTTGGGACTACTTGAGGCCACACAAGGGACAAATCCTAGTCCCAAATAAAAAATATTCCATTTCCTCTAAGCACCCATCCCCATTCATCCGCTGTACCCCTGTCAACAGGTTTATATTCTGCAGGAGGCACAAAGGCAACAGCCACCTTCCATTGGATACACTGGCCACATTGCGAGTTTCCTCAACCTTCCCAGTCAGCAAGTACCATTTATCTTCACAGACAATTTGCCTCTACCATCACTCACGGGACATCCTTGTTGCTGTATTTCGCATAGGACAACGACAAATCATTTGGTGTCCCAGAGCTTCTAGACAAGGGGTCTGTCTTCTGTTCATGTCAAAGATGGACAGGGCTTAGTCTAGTGGGCCAGAACCAGGAACTGTTCAAAAGACTCATATTTATGGAATATCCTTCAAATGTGATGTGGAGAAAGAGGGGAGACACAGAAAAATGAGGAAACCTGTTGAGACATCAAGGCTCTAATTGCTTGCCTTGACCATCTTTGTAGGGACAAAAACAAATTTTCTACTGTGTGCAAGATACTATTTTCCATTCCCAGAGAGCTTCCATAGCTACTACTACACTAATATAAAATGGCATATCTCATCCCTCAGTTTCTGCATCTGTATATTGTTACCTCCATGCTACAGATGATGAAACTGAAGTGCAGAGAATTTGCAGGGCTGGCCCAAGAGCAAAAATGGAGAACAGTGGCAGAGTTTCGGTTCAATCCCCAACACAGCAGTACAAAGCAAGGGCCAGGAGTAGGGCATCAGCACAACACCCTAAGATGCCACAGCTGCCTTCTGCTGACCTCCTCCCAATGAAAGCCCTCTGAGCCTTAGTTACCTCATAAGTGGGATCGCTAATGAGGGTGATTTCTACCTCGTACGGGCTGATGAAATGACTGGATGAGATAATGAATGTAGAGCCATAAGCAGCGTACCTAGTCTGTAGTAAACTTACAATAGTTGGTATTTTTATTCTTATATTTCATGTTATTATTCTCAAAGAGAACCTTTGGAAGATTCACAGTGTTCCAGGGGTATCAGATGGTTCATTTTGGTAAAATGCATAAAATTTGCAGATGACCCAGAAGAATGGAAAGATAATTTTTCCGTGATAAAGAAACTTAGCATAAAGTTTTTATGAGCTAAAAATGTGTAGTAAAAAAGTAATAGAAAAAAATCACCAAATCAAGTATTACCTGGGGCAATAAAAAAAATTAAATCAATGTCTTTAATTATATTTGTAAGCTTCTAAATTGTAAAGGTTATTGGGGTCTAGCCTTCCTTGCATACCCTTAAAAATTAACCCTGGTTGTGTTCTATATTCCAATGATGGTGCAAGTATTTTCCTCTGCTTTCATGAAATTTTCTTGCTCTGCTCTATGGCATGGAGCTTTTTGACGTTAAAATCTGGCATTACCCATTTTCAGGGGTGGGGGAGGGCTAAGGAGGTTTCTAGGGAAATAAAGACCAAAATACATATTCTTTAGATTGAGATCATACTTTAGCTTTTGCTGCACATCAACCACACCACAACTTACAGGCTTATAAACATTCCCATTATTTAAGTCATGATTCTCCCAGGTGGTTCTTTTGGCCTAGGCTGGGGTGGGTTCAGCAAATCTCAGCTAGGATTGTCATATTACACTCAGGCTCACCTCTCACAGTACCTGATAGATACAAACAGAAAGCTGATCAATGTTTTTTACCTTAATGGATTAATGAGTTAATGAATTAATGGGTGAATAAATGAAGTAATCTGCACATGGCCCTTTTTGGACACTCTTTGGTACAGGGCTTTCCCTTAGAGAACTAAGAAGCAATTAATTTATTTTCTTCAGCAACTTCCCAATGCCCCTTGTCTCTCAGATGGCTCCTACACATTCTGCCTCCCAGTTGGCCACAAACGTAGACCTGCCCTCCCTGAGTGCTGCCCCAAGTTAATCACACAACTTCTCCCGAATCTTCCCTTCCTTTTTTCCCTTTAACACTCCCATTCTTTTGGGGCACCTGGATGGCTCAACTGGTTGAGTATCTGACTCTTGATATCAGCTCAGGCCATGATCTCATGGGTTCAAGCCTCACATTAGGCTCTGTGCAGTCAGTGCGGAGCCTCTTCGGATTCTCTATCTTTCTGTCCCTTACCCCTCCCTCTCTCTCTCAAAATAAATACATAAATATTTTTAAAAATTTGTTAAAAAAAAAAAACCTCCCATTCTTTCAATGCCCTGAGAAAAAAGAGAAATTTTTCTCCCCTTAATGGGAAGAAATACAAAGTCACACTGCCATGGCAGGAGTACTGGGCAGATGCTGTGGCCATTTTGATGACCCATCCCAGGTCACAATCTATGGATTCTCAATGTGCCACACCATCCCAGACCACTAGGTAGCACAGAAGTGTTGCTATGTAAAAGAGAGCAGAACACCGCTTTCTAATATTCTTTTTTTCTATTAAAAAAAAATGCTCCTGGAATGTCAGCAATTCTAACCTAAAATAGATGCCTCAGCCCCAGTCAAACAGCCTTTAAGTTCTTTAGAATGCATTCATCACAGACTGGAGAAGTGACAGACACACTCTGAAGAGGAAATCCCAAGACCAAAATAGTCATCTGTCACTCCTGACAGAGGAGGGTGTGTGTGCTGGGAGGGGAACATAAGGTGGAGAGAACAACCCTATGGAGGGGCTCCTCTGGGCCCCCACAGGCCACTCTGTGGGCGGGGGGGGGGGAGTGGGACAGGGAATCTGGGACTTCACAGGGAATGTGGGAAATTGGAGACTCCATTCTGTGCAAGTCTGTTTTAGATAAGCTTGATTTCTTAGAGTAAATAATGGACTGGGCATGACTGGTGGTGAGCTCAGTCCTCTGTTTAACTGAACAGAGATGGCCACTTGGTCCTCATGCCAGAGCCTGAAAAAGGCAGATCATCAGCAGACACCCGTACCCCCAGTGGGGTGAAGGAAGGTTTTAATAGAAAGTGTCAAGGGACCAAACCCAAATTATCTGTACGTTTGTTCAGCTTCTGAGGGTGCATTCTAACTTGTCACACTCCCACTTCCACATGTAGTCACAGAGCTCCGTGCCATCAACTTGAGCAGATTCTGTCGGCTCTATCTACTCCCCTCGCTCCCCACCCAAGGCCAGGCTATTGCCCACTTCATGCCCTCCCGGCTGCTGTGCAGAATCCTGAGCGTCCTCCCTCTGGGCTTTCCCACCTTCATAGCAATTCTACTCTTTCTAGAATATAATTCTGACTGTGTCACTGTCCCCAGGCTCAGGTTCCACATAGCTCTCAGGATCAAGTTCAGACATTCTGGCTCTACCCTCCCCTACCTCTCTATTCTCCCACCTCCACACACACCTCACTTCCTCCCACCCACCCTCCCCACACACCTTCAAAACAGTCATTTGAAACTACTTGTGGTTCCTTAAAATACGACAGACTGCTTTCGGCTCCCAGTCCTTGCACATATTGTTCCCTCTTCGAGGACAACACTCTCTCCGCCCCCACGTCATCTAAGACTTACTCATCATTCTAAATTCAGCTGGAGCATCACCTCTTCCAAGAAACCTTTCTTGAGCTTCCTAATCTGATATAGATGCTCCTCTTCTGTGCTTCGAGCCTTGTTACCGCTGTCACGGCTTTGCCACATTATGCTGAAATGGGTGATCTATTAGCCTGTCTCTGCCACCTCTCTGTACGACTGTGTCTGATTCGACTCTCTTGGTGTCAAGCACAAAGCGAAAGCTGGCTAATTGTTTTTTCAGTGGGTGAATGAATGAAGGAACAAATCGCGTTATCTGTACTTGGCTCTCTTTAGACATTATGTGGTCTAGGGCTCACTCCTGGGGAACTGCAAGGTGATGAACTAATTGTTGCCAGCAATTCCCCACCACCAATTCACTATCTCTTGGGTTCATCCAGTACATTCTGCCTCTTAGACACATGCCTGGACTTACTCTTGACAAGTACATCACATAATTTCTCCCAAATCATCCCTTCCTTCTTTGCCTTTAAAACTCCCATTTTTAAAGACTATGCTTTCAGGGATCATTTCTATAGTTCGTATAAAATTCCCATTTTTCAATGTCCTCAGATAAAGAGAGAAAACTGACAGTAATATCATTTACAGTATTTACAATGAAATGGGAATAGCTGAAAATAATAACCTCTTACAATTATATGGTACTTGACAGTATATGAAACTCTCACCATTGTTACCTTTATCTTCCTAATAATCCCTGTGAAGTGGGCCACAGTTACTCCCATTTCATTTTAAACCTGAGAAAACTTCAGCTCACAGAAGTTTTGTAACTGTTAGAATCACATAAGCAATAAGCAGAAGTTTAATTTAGATATTTAAAATTTTTTTGCCATTTAATTTTTTTTTTAATTTTTTTTTTTTCAACGTTTATTCACTTTTGGGACAGAGAGAGACAGAGTATGAATGGGGGAGGGGCAGAGAGAGAGGGAGACACAGAATCAGAAACAGGCTCCAGGCTCTGAGCCATCAGCCCAGAGCCCGACGCGGGGCTCGAACTCACGGACCGCGAGATCGTGACCTGGCTGAAGTCGGAGGCTTAACCGACTGCGCCACCCAGGCGCCCCGCCATTTCATTTTTCTAAAGATTATTCTTGGATAGGTAAGCAAAACCTCAAGCCTAGAAGGAAAAAAGCATTACTAACCACAGAGCTAGAAAACAGACAAAAGGATCTCTCTAAATCCCCCAATAACACTGTTTGGACTGCTGTCTCTCCCTTTCTGCCTATGGCTGGCCAGGGCTAGTTGGAGGCAGAATGGTAACAGGTTCTAGACTCTGATTCTATATGTAATAAGAGTTAGTCTAGAAGCAATGTCCATTGCATAACAGATGTTGGAAACTCTTTACAAAACCACATTACTATGGTCATTAGTGGTCATGGCCGATGCCCTGAGGTCCTTGGTCTGCTCATCAAAAACCCTCAGATTCTCAGCACAGATACATTTCTCCCAGAGCCCGCATCCAGGCCACAGTGGTCTGCTTGGCAGATCTGCTGGGAGGCCTTCCTCATCCCCAGGGCAAACACACGTGCAGCAGGAACCAGGGGCTCCAGAGTAAGGGAGTGAGTGGAAGAGGAGAAAGGAGAGAAGAAACAGAAAGGGGAAGCTGAAAAACTCTAAGAAGAGTTCCAGACTATAATCAGTAGCTCTGCAACAAAGTTACATGATTGATTACAAAGGTTATCACCCACATCTGTCCAAAGACCCTGAACAACTTCAGGACAGTCTGTTGTTCATCTCTTTGTTTATTTGCTTAAAATTTCTCTAGACCCTGTTGCAGATTAGGTTCTCAGGAAACCTGAGCATGCAGAATGTTTATTAGGAAGTGCTCTTGGGACAACAGTGGAAAGAAGGCGAGCAAGCTGGATTGGGAGAGGGAGAAACTGAGTTCTGATGATGGTTTGAACAAGCACCTCAGACTACTTGTGGAGCAGTTGTGCAGCTAGAATGACCCATCAGAGTACTCCACACTGGGATGAAATGGCTGAGCCTTTAGACTGTTTCTTCTGTCAGCTGGTGAATGTGGAATGCTTCAGAAAGTTCACTGCTTTGAGAAAAGTGGCTTCTGAAGCTCAGAAAGTCTCTGAAGAGACTGACACCTGCAGGTTCTCACAGCACTCTCTGCTACTAGTGCAACAAGGCACTCCTTAGAGAAATCGGGAGGGCATGTACCCATATCCAGTACAGTCCACCTCTTCTATCACTTGGTCAACTTTTCATATGCTTTTCTGTGGAACAACTTCTCTAGCATTTCAGTGGGCATTTCTTCCTGTGGGAAATTTAGAAGTGAACTTTAGTGGCAGATCCAGGATGAGGCAAGCAAAACAACAAGGGCACAAAATTTAAGCAGGGGTTTGTACACACATTAAGTGTCTCCTTAAATTTTGCATCCCAGATGCCTCATTCTTTTGTTTTTGGGTAGCTTTATTTATTTCTAATTCACACACCACAAAAATTCAACCTCTCAAAGTAAACACCTCGGTGGTTTTTAATTTTTGTGTTTAGTTTTTAGTATTTGTGAAGGCACATGTTTTAATTTTTATTGAACCTATGAGTGGAATTGCTGGGTCATCTTGTAACTCTAAATTTAGCTTTATGAGGAACCATTAGACCATATTCCAAGGTTGTTGCACCATTTTACATTTCCAAAAGCAATATGGAAGGATTCTAATTTTCCCACAATCTCACCAACACTTGCTATTATCCACCTTTTTTATTATAGCCATTGCATTTCTTGAATGACTAATGATGTTGAGCATCATTTCATGTACCCATAGGTCAATTTCACTGGTGAAATTTCTACTTGAATTTTTTGCCTACTTTTAAATCATGTTGTTTTCTTATTGTTGAATTGTAAAAGTCCTTCATATATTCGAGATTAAACCCTTACCAGATATGTGATATGCAAATATTTTCTCCCATTATATGGATTCATTTCACTTTCTCAATGGTGTCCTTTAAAGAACAAATATTTTGTTTTGTTTTAATTTTAATGAGGTCCAATGTATCTATTTTTTTTTGGTAGCTTTTGTTTGGTGTCATGTCTTAGATACCACTGCCTAATCCAAGGTCATGATGAGGGACATCTATTTTCTTCTAAGAGTTTTATAGTTTTAGCTCTTAAATTTAGGTATCACCTACATTTTGAGATAATTTTTGTATTAAGGTAATGCTGGCCTCGTAGAATGAGTTGAGAAGTATCCCTGCCTCTTCTAATTTTTTGGAATATTTTTTGAAGGTTTGTTGTTAATTCTTTTTTCAATACTTTTTAGAATTCAGCAGTGAAGCCACCTGGTCCTGGACTTTAATTGGCTTTTTTTTTTCTAACTTAATCTCACTACTTGTTTTATGTCTATTCATATTTTCTACTTCTTCTTCAGTGTCATTAGTTGTTATATTTCTTGGAATTTACCCATTTTATCTAGGTTATTTAACTTGTTAGTATACAATTATTTATTCTAGTCCCTTATAAGCTTTTTTTTACTTCTGTGAGGTTGGTAGTGATGTCCCATATATCATTCCTGATTCTAGCAAATTTAGTCTTCTTTTTTTAACTTGGTCAGTCTAGCTAAAGATAAGTCAATTTTCTTGATCTTTTCAAATAGCCAACTTTCTATTGTATTCATTTTCTCTACTGCTTTTCTGTTCTGTATTTATTTCCACTCTAGTCTTTATTATTTCTTTCTTTCCGTTTGCCTTTGGGTTTAGTATGCTCTTCTTTTTCTAAAATTTTAAGGTGAAAGTTAGCATATCAGAAGATGTTTCTCAGAAGTAATATAATTCTTCACTGCAGATAGCATGGCCCTAAATCCAGAAATCCAAATTATCTTGTGATTCTCTTGTTGCATCTTGTCATAAACTCCACATGACATCTTTCTCATCACTGATATTTCTAATATGATAAAGTCTGCTGTATTATATGACCTATGTGGCAGGCTGCGTGGCTCATAGCCTGGACCTGTTGAAGAACCCTTTCCTGTGCTGAGCCCTATTCAAAGCTGGCAGCCTTTGTATCGCCTGCTATATCAATGAAGCAATATTCTCAGGTGTGAAATATACTTCTTCCAGGATCATAAAAGACTTATAGCTCTTTGCTTTCTTCTTTGTGAAGGGGAGAAGCAAGATGCAATATTTTGCATTAATTTTGGAGGGAAGCTCCTAAAATGCCCCTGATCATTGGACTCACACAAATTTTACTGATATTGTAGGCCCCTCTTTCACCTTCTTGAAAGCATGTCTTACCAAGATTTCCAACATGCTAGTTAGTTCTTGCTTATTAAAGCAAATTAGCTTAATGTCCTTGATATAGTATATCAATGAGATGGTCTTTGATGTATCCACATGACCCAAATCTCTTTGGTTTGTATTATGACAGAAAACAGAAAACATAACATAGCCCTAGGGGTAAAATGCAAATATATATTGCTGTCCAATCCACAGAAATGCAAACAATTTCTGATTTTCTTTTCCAAACAGGGATAGGAAAGCAAACATTCACCAAATCAATTGACATATTTTGTATACTTGAGGCCATGTTAGCCTCTTTTAGCAAGAGATACCTCATTTGGCATGGCAGTTGTAATAGAGGTTACAACTTGGTTGAATTTGTGGTAGGATCAGTCTGGTTTTTCTACAGGTAGCAGACTAGGAATGTAAATGCAGATATGATGGGGACCACCACTCCTGATTCCTTTGTATTGTTTATGGTAGCACTAACTTCTATTCCACCCAATCCTGGAATGTAGAATTTTTAACTTACTATCTTGTCCAAAGGTAGGGAAGTTTAGGCACTTGCACTTGAGCTTCCCCATTATTATAGATAGTTCTTACCCCACTGGTCAAAAACACAATGAGGAGGTTGTACCAATTACCAAGTATTTCTAGTCCAATTATAGTTTGGGGGACTGGGAAAATTACCACAGGGTGATTCACAAACCAAGAAACATACAATAAGCTAGACCTTTGTCAAAGTCCATGTTTTACCCTGACCCCATAAGTCTCTATTTTAAGAGAACTACAAAAATATTTCATGTCTTCAGATGTCAATGTTAACTTCAACACTATGTCCAACCGTCCTTGACACAGTATTCCCTTTTCACAATGCCCTGAGTAAATTGTTATACATCTTTTTGGGGACGAACTGGAAGAATCATTACTGCGTACATTGCCATGGTGTTGTAGTCTTTTGTTCCAGAGGCTTTGTTTCCCCTTTAAACAAGTTAGAGATCCAAAAACTGGCTCAGATCCAGAAAATGGGCAAGAACCATGACTTTTTATTGGGATGACTGCCCTCAGCCTCTTGATGATCCATCCTTGATATCCTCTGATGATACAAATTGAATAATATCTTTGGGGCATACACATCTATTCTGCCCCTAGGGATACCACAGTCTGTTAACAATTCACAACTCTCTATAGATCACATCTTCTTGGCTGCCATTTCAACCTTGCAGTTCTTTATGAAAATTATATCCACCCAGCTTCTGACAGTTAAGTGCTGCTAGCTGGCCTCGATTGTGTTAGGAATCCAATCAGACCATTGCTATCAGGGAGCTTTGTTCTGTAATAGTTTCTCCTATCATTAGCCATGGCCTATAAAGGAGAGGCATCACAGGACTTCTTGATGCTGTTGACCCTCTCATCAGAACTTTCCCTGGGGCCTTGGTAAATCTTCTGGGTCTTCCCATGGCACATAATCATCTGGTGAGGTTTTTAGCTTTACATAGTACATCCATTTTAGCATGCTATTTCCCGGAGTCTTTGGATAATTTCCTCCATCTTTTTCCATGGAAATTCTGCCATTTCAGCCTTACTCAGTGTGGGCTACTAATTTTTAATGCTTCCAGACTTTGTAAAAAGTCTGCCATATCTCTGGAGTCTTTGGTAGGGTATTTAATCCTGTGTCTCTGAAGAATACTCCTAATTCAAATAAAAATCCCCCTTATCTACCCATATATTTTAGTCCCCTTGCCCTAGGAATCCAGTCCTACATATACTCTACCAGCTCCTGCAAGTATTTTCTGGCTAATTCTGAAGCTCCCTTAAAAGTATAGTCTCTCCACTATAAATGCTGGAGAGGATGTGGAGAAAACAGGAACCCTCTTGCACTGTTGGTGGGAAGGCAAACTGGTGCAGCCACTCTGGAAAACAGTGTGGAGGTTCCTCAAAAAATTAAAAATAGATCTACCCTATGACACAGCAATAGCACTGCTAGGAATTTACCCAAGGGATACAGGAGTGCTGATGCATAGGGGCACCTGTACCCCAATGTTTATAGCAGCACTCTCAACAATAGCCAAATTATGGAAAGAGCCTAAATGTCCATCAACTGACGAATGGATAAAGAAGATGTGGTTTATATATACAATGGACTACTACCTGGCAATGAGAAAGAATGAAATCTGGCCATTTGTAGCAACGTGGATGGAACTGGAGAGTGTTATGCTAAGTGAAATAAGTCAGGCAGAGAAAGACAGATACCATATGTTTTCACTCATATGTGGATCCTGAGAAACTTAACAGAAGACCAGGGGGGAGGGGAAAGGGGGAAAAAAGTTACAGAGAGGGAAGGAGGCAAACCATAAGAGACTCTTAAATACTGAGAACAAACTGAGGGTTGATGAGGGGTCGGGGAGAGGGGAAAATGGGTGATGGGCATTGAGGAGGGCACCTGTTGGGATGAGCACTGGGTGTTGTATGGAAACCAATTTGACAATAAATTACATATAAAAAAAAGTATAGTCTCTCCTTCCCTTGCAGGCCCTGAACACTTCTGGCTGTGAGTTATAGGTCTAGGGGCCAAGAGGGGAGATGAGGCAGATCCTGATGGGAGTATACATTGTTTCTCAAGGGACAGGTCTTTGCATTTTCTTCAAGCAAGCAAGGGAATATGTTAGCTCTTAGTGGGGATTGTTGGGCTACTTCCATAGGCTCAAAGAGTTCAGAAGAACCTAGAAGTTTAAGATTATTATCATACTGATATCCAGCTATCCCTATCCAATGTGTTAGTGTCCTCTTCTTTCCTAACCAGAGCCCTGAACTCAATAGATCCCCCTTGACAGGGAGTTTAACCTTCTTTGGAGCTCCGTTACTACACTGAGTAAGTCCTGGTTTGGCCCCATAGCTCTCTCTGCCCTCCCACCACCTGAGATGACAGCCTCTTTGTAGTGTGTCAAAAAGGTCTTGTGCGTTTCACATTTGGTTTCCCAGTTTCTTGTTAATCATTCTAACTCTCTCTCTCTTTTTTTTTCTCTTACTTGAGCAGTGGTCAGCAAACTTTTTCTTTATAAGGATAGATAGCACATAGCACCAATCATTTTAGGCTGTGAGGCCATAAAATTGCTACCACAACTATTCAACTTGCCTTTGTAGTAAAAGCACAGTTATAAACAATACACAGGATGAGTATGGATGTATTCTAATCAAACTTTATAAAAAGAAGCAATGGGCAGAATTTCATCAATGGGTCATGGTTTGCTACCCTGTAGTTTAGTGGGTCAATTGAGCTTAGCAACAGCCACTCAATTCCATTGTTATTCTGGTTACAATTTCTCCAACCCTTAATACATAGGATTCCTTTCCACTGGTATACCACCCCACCCTAGTGAAACTTTGAATAACTGAACTTCCTCCTTGTGCCAGAAGCTATCTGTGCTCTTTTATTGAGGGAATTCTCCTTACCAAATGGGAAACAGTCATCTGGCTCCAAAATTCCATCTTAATACTTGCTTTCTTGGACCCCCGGGCACCAACTACCACTGGCTGAGTTCTCTGGGAAGCAGACTAGGATGGAGGTCAGTATGGAGGATACTGATTAGGGAAGTACCTGTGGGAGAAAAAAAGAAAGAAGACTGGGTAGAGGGAGAAGCTGAGCTACAACACAAACCCAAAAGACAGCCTTGGCCAATCTCATGAAGAACTCTGGTGCTAAAATGTCCCAACAGAGTTGTCCTGCATTGGCCTGAAGTGGCTGAGCCTTTTTCCTCCCACTTCTATCAGTCTTTAGATGTAGGTCACTTCAGGAAGATGTGGCCTTTGACAAGAGGCTCTCTGCAGCTAATCCAATCCCTTAATGGACTGAGAGCTGAAAGCCGTCTGGAGAGAGCATTCCCTGCAGTGCGGGCAACAATTTCTTCTTTGAAGAAGGACTGGGAAGTGCACTTCTAAGTATATCATAGGTCTCCAAACTTGGCCCTCTTGCCCACCAATCTTCCCCTTCCTGCTCTGCCCATCTGTGTCAGTCCCTCACCAGCCACAAGGGCTTTGCTCCTACCTCTTTACTCATTCTGGCTGCAGTACCTTTCATGGTACCTTTCACGAGGTCTGCACCCCATGGTTTTTTTTTTCTTCTTTTGCTGACCAGTGCTCATTCTGTCTGGCTCCCACCACTGATTTTCTGCTTTTCTCAGAATCAAAGCTTTCCTCAACAACGATTTGCAGTGTTGTCTCTGCTGCCACTCCCGTTATGTTTCTGAGCATGGTGAGTGGGCAAGCACTTTTAACAATATTAATGCTTGTCCTCAAGAGCAAATAATTACAGACTTGGGGTGGGAACAAAAACCAGCAGACAAATCAATTCAAAGTTTTGCTCTAAAGGGTCAGACAGGTGAATGTCTCCTGTTGAGTGGGACCCACAGAAGCATCCAGAGGAGACTGGGGAGCACTCAGCCCAGGCTAGTTTGTCTGGGGTCCCGGAGCTAGTCCTCCCCTCTTGTCAGTCCATCTGTGTGTTGAGGAACAGAGCTTTTCACTTCTGCTTCTGTCCCCTGGGGGTTTCATGACCATGAATGATGCATGTTCTTTTGAAAATGTGAGAAATAATATTACTTTGAGAAAATGGAAAATATCATAGAGGGGGAAGGAACAGACATGCAGGACAAAACTACAGAAGATGAGTTAGGCTTGAGATATGGAGGAAAAAATCAAGGTGAAGTAACAAATGAAGTGAAGAAAGTAGAATAGATAAGAAATAAAAGTGTGGGCAAGGACACCAAGGAAAGAAGCGGAAGAAGAGAAAGAGGAGGAAGCGGATGGAGAGGGGGAGAAGCAGGACTTCCAGGAAGAGGAAGAAGAGAAGAGGGAGGAAAGGGGATCAGGGAACACCAGGCTGAGCTCTAAACTTCACAGAGAACGGCATACTCCCTTTGATAAGCCGTATCACACACAGACTGAGCATAGTCTCATCATGGAAATGAAACTGACAATCTAGAAAGTGAAGGTAGGTAAAGAAGCCAAGATCTGAGACAGAATTTCTTCAACTAGAACCCTGATATGCCCTTTATTTGTCAAATACAGTTTTTTGGCTGGGATACACCGTTCTCCCCAGAGTCCAGAAGGAGACCCTGAAATAAGTTCCTAGAGCAGTCAGAAAACAAACTCCAGCTCCCAATAAAGAACAGAAAGCACAGAGGCAGAAAATTATGCATGTAGATAGATCCAGGTCAGGTTCTCTGGTTTCCCATGCCACTCACCCCACCATCTGAGCTTCTGTTGGGAAACTCAACCATAACCAGAAATTCTTTTTAAGGTCGGGAGAGAGTTGCACATTACCTTCATCTGCAGATTTAACACACAAAGAATGCCATAAGAAACTTAAGATAACTGGGATTGTTTCTTAAATATAGCTTTATTGTGCTCCACTCCCCTGCCAGCAGTAAAGTGGACTCCTTAAATAGGCCTTATAAAAGCAGATTATAAAAGCAAACATCCAAGAGAAGCAAACATTGAAGCACCCCACCTGCTGTACACGCCAGTCGCCAAGGACCTCTGAATGTGCATGCTGGAAACAAGCACAGATTTTATATTCACTTTGCCTCAATTATACAGGTATCATGCTCCCAGTCAATCTCCTTCACCTTTGGCAGTAATTATTCCCCATCTCAGCATTTACCCTCTTCTTCTCTTTCCTCATGTATAATAGTTTTAGCCCTCCAGGGTGTAATCATTTCTTTGATCCAGAGAACAGAATCAAATTTGGTTTTATAAAGAATCTTTCCTGGCTATAGTGCAGAACACTTGAAAAGGCAATGCTGATGCACGACGGTGAGTGGGAGAAAGGTTTGAACACCCACTTTTCTGTGTTTACTTAGGGATAAAGGCCTACTTGACCCATTTTTACCCAGTTGTTGGGGATCTGAGCGCACCACTATAAGATACATGTGAACCCCTAAATGATTCTCAAACCAAGGAAATGGACTGTCCTTTCCCGGCAGTGTCTAAAAAGTAGACACTTCTTGTCTACTTCATTTACAAGGTCTTTGAAGTTCATGAGTTTGTGTAAAGAAATGGGGTGAGGTGGAAAGGAGGGTGTTTAAATCTCTCTGACATGGGAAGAAACACTGAGGATGAGAAAGTCCCGAGGGCAGTATATACTGAGAAGTAATCTTAACATTCCCACTTATTAAATGCCCGTATGGGCCAGGTACATTACATAAATTATCTCTATTCAACGTATGAGGCAAAAGCCAAACCCAGGTTTAAATCTTAGTTCCACCTATTATCAGTTGTTATGACCTTGACGAATTAGTTTGCCTCTCTGTACCTTGGGACGTGTCTCATCTGTCAATAGGAATAATAACACCTACCTCATAGAATAATTGAGAAGGATTAGTGCTGGGTAATGGAAAATGTTTACTACATGGTAACCACCATTATCATCTTCAATCCAACTCTGCATTTTATTACAAATAAGAAAATTGAGGCTCTAGAGTTTAAATAACTTGTTCAAGGACATAGAGCCAAAGAAGAACAGACCTGGGATTTGAGCCCAACTCTGCATGACTCTTTCCACTGTGTAATGACATCTCAGAGCACCCAAGATAGTATCCATGGCAACAGCAGAGTGACTTTGGTGATGCTTTTTCTAGTTATCAGCAATATACCAGTTCAACTTCTGGGTGTAAACATCTCCATCCTCTATTCCTGCCTGTTCAGTGCCTGGCTTAGCTTATTGCACTGACCTCCAGAAGGTTTATTTGGTCCAGTAAGGAAAATACACCAGTAAAAAATGAATGATGGATAATTTTCTATCTTATAATAGAAAAACATTAGACATTAAACATTAGAGAAAGACCATAAAATGTATGCCCAGTATCACTCTGCCTGACCATTTCCCTCTTCCAAATCTTCTTTTTATACATTCATTCAACTAATATTTATTGAGCACTTATCACATGTCAGGCACTATTCTAATGCTGGGAATGTAGCCATAAAGAAGAAGACAAGGCCCTTGCCCTCCAAACTAACAGGAATCATTGTAAAGACATCCTAACTGAATTATCAAGATGAAAAGGAAGCTTAAAGATCATTTTGTCAACATCATACCATCTAAGAATGTCTTCAATAAAAAATACATAATTATAATAATTGAAGAAACACATAATTGAACTAATTACATGAGTTAAATGAGAAAGAAAGAAGGGTCAGAGATTTTAATAGCACCATGATGGACAGATTTAGTTAATTAGATAAAGCATCCTTTTTACACTAATTCTTCCCAAAATGGGCTTGCCAGTCAGAGCTTGCCACACTCATAATCCCTTCTAAGGAAAATTGTCTACCCACAGCCTTTTCCTAATGAAAATGGTCATAGGGTGTCTTATAAACAAGGGTTGGCCACGGATTGGACATCACAGAAACCTGACCCAACTGTGGTCAGTCACTGGTCACCACCCATCTGATACTCTCAGGAAAAAAAAAAAAAAAAACCTACATAATAGAGGTAATAAAATTTTCTAGGAAATCTAGTATCTTTCTCCAGAGTTAGAAGAGGGGAAAATAGATAGAATATATTAGCAATAGGGTTTTAGAATATAAACTCATTAGTTCTTAAAACAACCAATGAGGTATCACTATTGCCTCCATTTTACAGATGAGAAGACTGAGGTTGGGTAACATGCACAATTAGTAAGGAATAGAATTAGGTGTTTTAACTAGGTATTTTAACTCCAGAATCTGTCTAGTCACTTTGGATATCCCAAAAGTTGATGGGCAATGAGAAAAGGCACAAGGAGAAGCATAAACAGAAAGTACCGGACACTTGTTAACGGTGTTAGGGCAGAACTGTAGATTCTTACTCCCAGGGGAACACTAGAGAGGACTCTAGTGCTTAGCACTACCTAGGAATGTGGATTCCCATGAGCATACTGTCTTCTCTACTGTCACATGTGCCCTTTCAAGAAACGTCCACTACTAATATGACTTGAGCAAGTTTCCTGCAGCCCAAATACCCAACATTCTTTTTCAACTCTGAGTTCCCCATATATAGAATTCTATTAAAACTTTGTTTGTTTGTTTGTTTGTTTATTTATTTATTTATTTTAATATATGAAACTTATTGTCAAATTGCAGAATTTGTAAGTCACGTCTTTTGCAACAACACTAGATCTTTTGTTTTTAAATTTCTTTCTTGTTTTTTTTTTTTTTTCTAGCCAATACAAACTGTGAATTGCTCTTGGTGAGGAAATCTAGGAAAAAGAGTACCTGGAGGTTCACTGGCCACCTGGACCTCTATCTCCTCTGTCTTTGGTACATGGAGATGTGGCTGCTAACTAAATCTGGTAAGGACACTGGGCATCATTCCATAGGAAACCTCAGCTAGTCAAACTTGCCATGCCTCACATGTTTGTCACTCTTGGACAAAGACAAAGATGTAAGTCTTCCGGGTATCTCCCTGTTCTTCATCTCACATTCCATGTTGCTTTGTCTATTCCAGGCTCTTCCCTATACTTTGAGACTGACCTCTGAAGTTCTCATTCCTTATAAGTGAACTGCAGCTAAGTTCAGTAAAACCTTAGTTTGTGAGCATAATTCGTTCTGGAAACATGCTGTAATCCAAAGCACTTGTCTATCAAAGTGAATTGCCCCATAAGAAGCAATGGAAACTCAGATGATTCGTTCCACAATGCAAAAATATTCATATAAAATGATTATAATAGTGTAATATAACGCAAAATAAAGAAAATACAAAATATAATGAAAAATAAATTAACCTGCACTGACTTTTAAAAACCTTTGTGGCTGGTGTGAGGGAGGCATATTGTATACGACGACTTTCACTATCACTAATGGAATCACTGCTATCTACCGGCTCAATGGAATCTTTTTTTGCATGGGGGCTACTGTATACACTCACATGGATGTTGACAACAGTACAGTATTAATAAACTCTTGTCATACAAAACAGATGAACATAAGGGAAGGGAAACAAAAATAATATAAAAACAGGGAGGGGGAACAAAACAGAAGAGACTCATAAATATGGAGAAAAAACTGAGGATTGCTGGAGGGGTTGTGGGAGGAGCTAAATGGGTAAGGGGCATTAAAGAATCTACTCCTGAAATCATTGTTGCACTATATGCTAATTTGGATGTAACTTTTTTTTTTTAATATATGAAATTTATTGTCAAATTGGTTTCCATACAACACCCAGTGCTCATCCCAAAAGGTGCCCTCCTCAATACCCATCACCCACCTTCCCCTCCCTCCCACCCCCCATCAACCCTCAGTTTGTTCTCAGTTTTTAACAGTCTCTTATGCTTTGGCTCTCTCCCACTCTAACTTCTTTTTTTTTTTTTTCCCTTCCCCTCCCCCATGGGTTTCTGTTAAGTTTCTCAGGATCCACATAAGAGTGAAACCATATGGTATCTGTCTTTCTCTGTATGGCTTATTTCACTTAGCATCACACTCTCCAGTTCCATCCACGTTGCTACAAAAGGCCATATTTCATTTTTTCTCACTGCCACGTAGTATTCCATTGTGTATATAAACCACAATTTCTTTATCCATTCATCAGTTGATGGACATTTAGGCTCTTTCCATAATTTGGCTATTGTTGAGAGTGCTGCTATAAACATTGGGGTACAAGTGCCCCTATGCATCAGTACTCCTGTATCCCTTGGATAAATTCCTAGCAGTGCTATTGCTGGTCATAGGGATGTAACTTTTAAAAAATAAAAAATAAAATAAAAAAATAAACTTTTGTCACATACTGTATTTAATATGACTGGCAATAAGGCAGCAGAAGAAAGGTCTGCAGGAAGCCTTACCTAGAATGAAGCAAAGCATTCCTAAGCTTACTCTTGCTAGTAACCAGTTGTTGGCAACTTCCAACGTTCTGAAAAATCACCAAACACTGAGGCCTGAGACCAAGCATCCAAGCATGTGAGATGATCACCCACAATCCCACAGTGAGAGAGAGAGAAGAACGATTGGCTCAGTGGTGATCATGTGATATTCTGTATCATGTACTACTCATATTGTAAGATATCACTTGTTTATCAAGTTAAAATTTATTATAAATGTTTGCTCATCTTGTAGAACACTCACAGAACAAGTTACTCACAAACCAAGGTTTTCATGCATGTCCCTTCCTTCATATATAAAATAGGTCAATTAAATGGTAACCTCTTCATCCTCTTCATTCTACCTTCTAAGCCCCCTTTTTGCTAATCTTTATACACACAGTCTACATATATATACAACCTGCTCCAACTCCCTTCAAAAATTCTTTTCAGGGGCACCTGGGTGGCTCAGTCAGTTAAGTGTTGACTTCAGCTCGGGTCATGATCTTACAGTTCGTGGGTTCGAGCCTTACATTGGGCTCTGAGCTGACAGCTCAGATTCTTTGTCTTCCTCCCTCTCTCTCTCTCTGTCCCTCTCTCACTTGTACTCTCTCTCTCATGAAAATAAATAAACATTAAAAAAATTTTTTTAAATATATTTTCAGATTCTTTATTAGCTCAGAGTGGTCCACAGGTAATACCCACTATTTGTCTCTTTGCAAAAAGTATAGCTGCTTAGATAAAGGAAAATCTGAAGTTAGAATTTCATTTGTGCTAAAATAGGGGAGGATTCTGGGGTGGCAAGGTACCCTGAAGACAACCACCTCTCTTACTTACCATAATTGACTTTGATATTAGACCTGGATACAAATTAGTCTAACAGAAGATGAGAAACATTTATGGCTTGCAAGACTAGAACAAACTTTATGTATCATCCCTGATTAGAATAGGAGTATGTCTTTATCCTGTATGTCAATAGGATGGTGATATGGGATCTCCTCAGGCAATACAATGATGTTATTAGCAAGGAGAATGAAAACATGTAAATAACAACTCCATGTTATTTTTTATATTTAACTTAAAAGAAAAAAAACAGTGGAAGTTTTCTCCTTCAAATTTTCCTTGTTTTTTCTTTCATAGTAAAGATGACAACCTTGCAAAGTTTGAAGCTTATAGTTTTAGACATTTCTGAATTACACAATCACAAGAAAGAGATTGAAGTATTTTATTTGAGAGGGGGACTTGGAGGGGGGAAAAAAAGCCTGTGTGGTCTTAGAGGCAGAGGAGCTTGTGAAATTGTATCAAACTTTTGAAAAAGAAAAAAAAAAAAAACTCACTTCAGGATGAGCCATGAAGCATGGCCATTTCCAGGTTAACTGTTTTTGTGTTGAGAAAGATGAATATCCTAAAATGTCAGAGGAGAAATGGCACATGTTTCATAATTATATGGAGTTTCTGTATTATTCAGGGTCCACATCTACAGTTAGCTCCCCCTGACTCTAGCAATAGTCACACAAAAACACTGATTTCTAGAGAATAAATGTTTACAACATCTCCTGTATGATCCTCAAGTTAACTCTTGGATATGGATCCAGACCCCACCAAGATTAGATGACACATAAGTGTTAAATGGCACAGCCAAGAGTGAAATCCAGATTTTCTGAAGTCGTAAATTCATTTCAATAGGCCATAAAAGAATGGGTGTGCTAATCGATTAGGCTAAGTCACTGCATCACCGAAGCAAGATGCTACTCCGCATCTATCTCCCATCACCATCGGGTTGTAAAACTCAAAGCACATTTTTGGCCCACTAGAGAGGGACAAGAAAACCAAGACTCCTCTCGATGATAGCATAACTACCATTAGTTTGTTCTACTCTGGACCAGAGAGAAAAGATCAATAGCTCTCAAATGGAACACTGAATCCAATGACATTAGTTTCTCCATGACACTTCTTAAATTTTTAAGTAAACTTGTAAATGCTAGAAAAAAATGTTGCATTCTATCACTAATCAAACATTATGAAGTCCCAGCTATGCCTTGTCCTAAGTTCTGGGAATATAAAGAAGAATAAAAGGTGTCTGATCTAAGATGACTTCCTAGTATTGTGGAAGAACGAAAGAGTTATTACACAATACAAGTGTAATAAAACAGAATGGAGAAAGTACACAAGGAAGACTCTGCCACTGGGAGTCAGAGAAGTCTTTATAGAGGTGATATTTAAGTTTACGCTTGAAAGATGACTAGGAGAAAAGAGGTGAATGTGCATTCTAGGAATTAGCTCTTTTATGCTATTTTGAATTGTGTTCAGAGCCAAGTGTGAGAAGTGGGGAGGGGCGACTTCCGAGATTATGCAGCATGTTATATGTTTCCAATGGTTGTCCTCTGGGTCATAATACTGGTTGGCTCTAGATTTATTAATTATATAAGTTTTGACCATGGCTTCAGGTTTTAAAGACCCAGACTTTGCCTTCATCTACAGATGGACAGTGGAGTTTACTTTGTTCCAGGTTTACTGAGACAAAATTGACATACAACATTGTGCAAGTTGAAGGTGTATGATGCCTTGATTTGGTATACAAGATATACTGCAAAATGTTTACCACTATACTGCCAGCTAACACCTCTAACATGTCACATAATTACCGTTTCTTTTTCATAATAAGAACATTTAAGATCTACTTTCTTAGCAACTGTCAAATGTATGACACAGTATTATTAACCATAATCACCATGTTATACATTAGATTCCCAAGATGGTAGATTTTATCAATGGACATTTTTATTTTATGAAAGACACAGTATCTTCTTGGATTAAGGAATTGAAAAAAAGTCTCAAAAAAAGGCCTATATCTGAATAGTCCCAAAGAATCAAGTTTGAGCAGAAAAGAAACTTAAGTTGTTGTTGTTGTTTTTAATTTTTAATTTTGTTTTATTTTTTGAGAGAAAGAGAGCAGGAGTGGGACAAAGGGAAAGGGAGGGAGAGAATCCCAAGCAAGCCCAGCGTGGAGCCCGATGCAGGGCTTGATCTTACTGTTGTGAGATCATGACCTGAGCCAAAATTAAGAGTCAGATGCTTAACTGAGCCACCCAGGGACCCCTAATTTGCTTTAAAAATACGCATTATTTTATTATCATATCAGGAGCTCTCAGAGAAAGGAAGAAAAGCTTTCCTTAGGAGATCTTAGAGGAATACATAAACCAAACCAAATAAGAAAAGAAAATCTTGGGGCCAATGGACAGATATAAAAGGGAAAAACAGATGTTCCAGGGTCAAGTGGCTCCAAAAGAGAGGATTCAGAAAGGCAAAGGGATGTTTTACTTGTTCTAGGCGCAAAAGGGTCGTTCTAGTCCAAAGAAATTCCACAGAACAAGAGAGCAAGGGCCTAGTCTGACCAGTAGTGTTTCCCTAAAGGGAGCCTAGATATACAAAATGCTCAATGCCAATGCTCAGATGAAGATGGTCTCTGCTTGTAAGAGCAACTAGGGAAAAACTCTTGAGCGTGGGGACAGTTATATAAAGGGTTTCAGAATAAAAATAGACAACTTTAATAAAGACCAACATAAATACTCACAGGATTAACTGGGGGTGAGTTTCAAGGTCACTCAGTTATTATAGTTGGGGATGCAGTATTGTGATGGTTAATGTGTAACAACCCACTCTCCAGAAAGAAAAAAAAAAAGTAATAGCCTTATTTGCCGATTTCTGAATACTCCCTCCATGGCTGATTTGAAGCCAATATCACTGAACATGGACTTGGGAAGAGATGTGCACAATGAAGCTTCTTGTGAGCCTATGTGAGCCAGCTCCAGCACACCACTGAGAGCAGGCATTTATTGGAGTAGGCTCAAAATTGTGTTAAATCTGGCCTCTAAGGAAATGAGAGGAACAAATAAAACATATTAACAGGGACCTGGAAAAGACAACAACAGACGGAATCCTAGACTGCTTTAGATGTTGGTCAGCTGAGATAATATTTCCTAGATGAGGTTAACCAACTCAGGGTTAAGAAGTTGGATGGGGATTTGCTTGAAAATAGATGATCTTATTGACTAGAACACACGGACTTTTCATGTTTCACTGTAAGGGCTCCCAGAAGAAAAAAAAATATATATATAAGCATAAATTTTTTAAAAGCCAGTGTCTAGGGCTGGACTGATATTCAGCAACAATGCACTGGTTCATAACAACACACCCTTATGCATCAATTGGTTAGGATCTCTTTTGATTGGTTGGGGCCTGTGCTATACTGAAGGTTAAATATTGAGTATCACTCCTGTCTAGGCCAGAAATCAAAAAGGAGAAAAGAGAGCACTCAGTCCAGTAAACATCGCCAGCCTTCCATGGGGTAGAGAAGGAAAGGAACTAACTAAAGAAGAAGGTTAAACTGTCAAAGCCTTAGCTAGGACTTTCTAAGGCATAGGGGAACTAGCAAGGAAAAGGAAGCACCAGAGGCATATCCCATTATTGCAGAAAAAAATTATGAGAGAAAGAAACGTTACTTAAGGCCTGTAACATCCAAATGCACAGGAAAAATAAGAATCACATAGCAGATGTGCTTAGGGGCACAGACTTCAGAAATGACAACCACAACTTTAAGTTTAGGAACTTTCCAAGGGTAATTCTCTAGCTAAAAGGGATGTCAGGGCAAGGGTAAAAGCTTTCTCAAAGGATAGTTTCTTATGATTAAACAATGCCCCAGAGAAAGGCAATGGTGGGGCTACTGAGGCACAGGACTGGTAAATATCTGCACACGAAGCCCCAGTGAGATTATATCTCTAAACAGCCCACATCAACTTTGTCCACGGTGCCAGGTACACAGGCTCCAATGGGAAAAGGCAAAATAAGGGGTTCCGTATATGCAGGGTGGGTCAAAGGGGGTCTCAAATACTGATGGTTGGGACTACCATCACCACATTAGCGTTCATTCAGAGAATGAACCCTCTCTTTCTGAGAAAGGGGATTGTGTGTATATTTGAGTTTCCCCTCAGCTCTGACAAACCCATGGCCATGAGGGGTTCCTTCAAGAGAACTCTTTTCTGAGCTGGATTCAAATTCATAGGTCAGGGCATCAACTGAGCGGCATTCTGGAAAAGTTGCAACCACATTTCCTTCCTTTTGCTCTAGATTCTTTCAGATATGTTTAATCTCAATTATAGTCTTCGGTAAAGGCTAGCATCCTCTATGTAATAAATAACTACTCGCTGGCTGTACATATCTGAGAACTTGGCATTCTTGGAAGGGACACAATCCCAGCTCAATTCTAAGTTGGCGATTTCATTCTAAGTTGGTCATCTGGTGACCCAGATGTACTAGGTCAGCCTTTTTCAACAGGGGTTCACTAAAAAATGAAGACCTAATGAAGATCTACTGCCCTAAAGCATGCAATGGCAAACTTTATTACAGAGCCAGACAGAACATATTTTAGACTTTGTGGGTATTGTATATATTTTTAATTTTATGCATATTGCAATGTTTTGACACCTTAAAAAAAACTTTTCTGGATGTATTTTCTTGATGCCAATCCCGGAACTAGCCAATTCTTAGAGAAAACGAAGGGCCCAACTGGAAACATTCTTCTGATATGTAAACTACGCACTCGAGAGCCATACTTCCTCTATCGGGCCAGTGCTCCCCAAAAGGCAATATGCTTCCACTTTAATCATCCCAGGTCCAGGAAGCAAACAATTAGAGACTAACCCAATGGCCCAAAGCCCACTGAAATTATTCAAACTAACCAATCCTAAACTGTTCATTCTGCTTTGCCTTTCCAGCAGAAACCTAATAAGGCAGTGACCTAAGCACTTCACCCACTCCTGTCTTCTGCCTCTTGAGCACTCTGGTGTCTTTCTCATGTGGCTCCTCTGGTGGCAGCACCTGATCACCTCGTAAAAGAACACAGAACAGTGGGCCATACTCTGAGTAATGGAACTCTGTTCCAACTACTCAACTCTCCTGCTGTAGCATGAGTGCTGCCACAGACGATACATAAATGCAAGAACAGGCAGTGGGCTGAATGTGGTCCCAGTACTACTTTGACAAATCTTGCCTAAAGCATCCAGAAGGTATGTAATAATTTGGCTGCTCTTCAGTGCATCTAGAATAATATTAGTCATATCAATCTTGAGAAAACAGTTCCTAAAATCATTTTTCTGTGTTCTATGCTTTAGCAAGGAACCATACTGGGAAAGGCTGAACTTGATAATGTAGATACCTTGATTCAAACAACCCCATACAAACTCTAAATTGTCTCTCTTAGGAGCACCTGGGTGGCCCAGTTGGTGAAGCATCCAACTCTTGATTTTGGCTCAGGTCATGATCTCATGGTCGTGATATCCAGCCCCACATCAGGCTCCACACTAGGTGTGGAGCCTGCTTGGGATTCTCTCTCTCCCTCCCCACATCCCCACACACCTTCCCTGCTCACCCACACGTTCTCTCTCTCTTAAAAAAAAAAAGTAAAATAGAATAAAATAAAATAAAATAAAATAATATAAAATAAAATAAAATATCTTAGATTGTCTGAGTCCCCCTTCCACAATTCCTGCAGCTCCTTCACACAAACCTACTCCCTGTTTTTGCCTTATCCTAGATATAGAACTTAGCACCTTTCTAAATCCCATCAAAAATCCAATCATCCTAAAATAGGGGCTGGCATCAACAAATGATGAAAGAGAAGTTTTACATATAATCTCTCACTGCAGACCTCTTAAATGTTCCCTCTGGAACATGTCTGTACCGCAAATTCCCCTCTCAGCCATGTCAATCCTGAGGGTCTCTCTGCATATGACTGTACAACTGCCCTTTTGCTTGTCACTACTCCCGGATCTTCCCTTGCCCCAGAAACTTCAACTTTCTTTCCCCTTCATTATGCAAAGCAATTCTTCTTGGCTCCAGGGCTGTACCCTCAACTTCACATAACCAAGCCTATTCTGCACTTCAGAAAAATGAAGACCTTGCTGTTGACAATATTAACCCTGCTTGGAAGCAGGCTGAGTTATATGTGGAAAATAAACCTTCTTGTTGCACAGACATAGTGTGTCAAGTGTTCCAAAATTGTGAGTGTGGGGAGAAAGGCATGCATATTTTTACTGTTAATGTTATCCACAAGCCATGTTGTTTGACCTTGGGACTCAAGCCATATATGCCACCCGTAGTCTAGGATATCCTGACTCCTGAACAAATCTCCCATGCTAGCGAAGAACTGAATGTTCAAAGTGTATGACTAGGATGCTGATGTTGCTAGAGGAAGAGGTGAGCAAGGGATACTGATGTGATCTAGAAGGCAGAAGATGGATCCTGGATGGGTAACCAAAGATACAATGATGTTAAGGAGCGTGGGCAGAGGCACCTGGCTAGCTCAGTTGGTACAGCAAATGGCTCTTGACCTCAGGGTTTTGAGTTCAAACCCCATGTTGGGTGTAGAGATTACTTAAAAATGAAACCTTAAAAAAAAGGAGCACGTGCAAACTATGTGAGAGGGAGCAAGCAATCATGTAGGATTCATGCAGGTGCATGATGATACACCATATTTAACCTAAAAGAATAAATTAGAATGGGAGAGAAGTCTGGTTTTATATACCTTTCTGAGATAGTTCCAAAGTTAATAAGCCTCTGAGCAGAAGGAACTCAAAATTGGATGAATGACAAACAACATGATTTCTCTGTGTGTCACTTATTTATGTCATTAATGCCTCTTGTTAACACCCACCCTGCTTCTCCACGTCAATGGCTTCATATCCTGCAGCTCTGTATTAACATCCCCTTTTCATTAGAGTTGCTTCTCTGGTAGAGTAGGTTAGGGTTATGATCCTATGGTCTAGCAATAAAGTTCACACCTGCATGCTGTGGAGATAACTTTAGACACAGGAATGCCAAATAACTCTCAACGTGCATAACTAACACTAATTGATTGGTGGTGCCTACTTAGACGTTGTATTGAGAAGAATTCTGAGGTCACGTTGAGGGTAAACAGGCAAAAGTTTTGTCTCCTTTGTTACTCTCAGTGCTGCTGGGCTGCCCCAGTGAACACGGATTTTCAAGGAAGAGTTTGGTAGAATGAAAAATATAAAAAAGCCTGCTTTGTAGAAAGACAAGTCTAGGTTCAAATGCTGACTCTTCTGCTAAGTATCTGCTCTAGGCAAAGAACTTAAAAGACTCTCTGAGTCCAGATACCCTTATTTGTGAAACCAGGATAATAGCACCCACCCACAAAATTTCTAGAAAATAATTTATCACATAATAAAACCCAGCACAGTTCCTGGCACATGGTTAATATTTCAAAGTACATTAGTTCTCCTTCCCGACCACAAAGATATCATGCTCTCTCGTGTAAAAATCTCAAATCTATTAGCTGGTATAAAAATCAACCAGTGGAAGCACGACTGCCAGACTGTAGATCTTTTCAATCTAGGACAGAATGTTACAGAGACCAACATTGACTGTCAACAAGTTTGTCTCTCTTTGAGGGACACAAAATTGCAAAGCAAGGACTTGAAGTGAATAAAAATGTAATTTAATTCACAATCAAATAAAACTCCACAGCTTAGGAATCAGAGAATATTCTTGGAATGGACTCTTTTCAGTACCATAAATTTAACCAACTGAATTCTTTAAGTATCTGCCTTGTCAACCTTTTGAAATGAAGGTTGATTAGGTTCAATGGGAAATCTGCATTTCATCATGAAAATGGAACACAACGTCCTTGGCTTAGCCTCCCAAAGAGTGGCAATTTGGGGCACTATGTGCAAAGCATGAAGTAAAAACACAGGTAGCAAATTTATTTCAAGCATGACAAAGGGGAGGCATGCATATGCATAGTCCAAGCACCATGAAAAGGCATGGCCTCTACTCTCACTATACAGACCTCTTTTAAAAACTCCCCCAAGGGGCTTCTCCAGCCTTTTATTTTACAAATAGTAGTTTATGAGAATGGAGACATTACAAGGAGACACTTTAGATGAAGTGAGTTGATATACTTAAATAGTAGGGCAAAGAAGAACTCAATTATCAAGGGGAAGATGTAGCAAAAGTGAGTCTTGTCAAAAGAAACCAAACTCCACTGGGTGTTTCTCAAATCTTCACTTCTTTTGAGAAGGTTCAGTACACAACCCAAGAGAATTTGACTATCTAATAACCTGAACATATAAAAAAAAAAGCGTAGAGGAAGAAAAAGTGTACATATTATGCATGTCGTTTCTAAAACAACAGTGAATCGTGCACTAGATTTAGCAGGTTAATTAGGGAGTCTGTTAGCAATGAAGTGAAAGCTGGCACATTCCCAATTCTGGCTGATACTAGCCAAGACATAGACATAACGAATGTTTCTCCGATATAACCAAGACGCGTCACCTAAGCCAGAGAAAATGCATTATCTATAACAGGCTTAAAGTTGGATGGGAGGTCAAAATGTTGCCAATGTTTTCAGATCAAGTAATAGGCCCCGGAAAAGCTGAGTAAGCTGGTTGGATGGATGGAACAGTTAAAATTGAAGGGACAGTTCAATGGGCTGACACTGGTTAAGAAAATCATTTAGTCAAGTTCATGACATATTCTTCCTCAATCCTGCACCTTTATTTTTTTTTTTTATTTAATAAATTCGATGTGTTACACTTTGTAAATTTAAGGTGTACAGTGTGTTACTTTGATACATTCACATATTATAATTACCACTGAAGCAATATTTATCACATCGTTATGCTACAATACTATTGTCTATATTTATTATAACATATATTAGATCTCTACAGCTTATTTAATACTTGTTACAGGTTTATACCCTTAAACACCATCAATCTTACCACCTGCCATCCTGCATCTCCTGGTAACCACAATTTTAATGTGTTTTTTTTTTTTTTTATTTTTTTTTTCAACATTTATTTTTTTGGGACAGAGAGAGACAGAGCATGAACGGGGGAGGGGCAGAGAGAGAGGGAGACACAGAATCGGAAACAGGCTCCAGGCTCTGAGCCATCAGCCCAGAGCCTGACGCGGGGCTCGAACTCACGGACCGCGAGATCGTGACCTGGCTGAAGTCGGACGCTTAACCGACTGCGCCACCCAGGTGCCCCCAATGTGTTTTTTTTAATATAGGTTTGACTTTTTTTATATTCCACGTGACACACAAAGTATTCGTCTTTCTCTGCCTAAGCTCATTTAGCAAAATGTGCTCAAGGCCCATCCATGTAGTCACAAATGGCAGGCTATCCTCCTTTCTCATTACTGAATAATATTCCACTATGTATATATATCACATCTCTTTCATCCATTCATCATTGATGGGCATCTGGGGTGCTTCCATATCTTGGCTAGTGCTGTGATAAACAGGGGTGTGGCTATATCTTAGTGAAATTCTGTTTTTATTTCCTTTGGGTGCACCCTTAGAAGTGGAATTGCTGGATCCTATGGTAGATCTATTTTTAATTTTTTGAGAACTCTCCATATTGTTTTCTATAGTGGTTGGACTAATTGACATTCCTATCAACTGTATATAAGGCTTTTCTTTCCACCGCATCTTTGCTAGTACTTGTTGTGTCTTGTCTTCTTGATGATAGCCATTCTAACAGGTATGAGGAGACCTCTCATTGTTCTTTTTATTTGCATTTCCCTAATGGTTAGTAACGTTGAGTATCTTTTCATATGCCTGTTCTCCACTCAATCTTGTATCTTTAGATCAACTTGACCTTCCCATGCAGTAGGTGGCTGTGGCTGATGGCCAGTTAAGATGAGAGGTTCCTGCAATTGTTCTGGCAATGAGCACCCATGCATGCCTGCTGAGCTTCTGGAGCACTAAGAAAAGTCCAGCAAACAAGAAACCAAATTCAGTGTAGTATGTATTAATAAGCATCTAGTATGCATCCAGCACTATGCTTGGTATTACAGACATTCTTGGTATTGTGGATATACTGATGAATGCAATATGACCCTGCCTCCAAAATGCTCACTTCAGTGGGGGAAAACAGATCGTAAACAGTTACACGGCAAAATGGTAAAGTTGGATATAAACTGAAATGTGAAAAGATAGCTACTTCTGAATCGAGAAGGTGAAGTGGAGAAAAAAATATATAGGACTGGTGATCTTTAGACAATTATTGTTTGTCCTGTGGGGTAAAAAGGAGAGTGCACTGCAAGCAATAGGAGATAAGAGCCAGTACATGGAGGGGCGACTCTGCATGGTGTGACCAAGGAATAACACTAAAAGGTTTGAAGTGGCTAGTGTGGAGAAGCTGTGTCCCAACTCTGTCCTAACTCACGTCCTTTGAAACATGGAGCAGACATCTTGGTCCCTTCCACAGTGCTATGTAGTCCCCACCCTGAACACCCCACCCAGCTGAGACTATAGTCCTCGGGAGAAAAAGTCACTGTTGACAGCATCCCATATCCTTCACTCCCTCCTCTGATAAGATTTAATTGGGTTTATTTTCTTTCTTGAGAAGAGATTTTTCTTTCAGCAAATAAGCATTGAGCATACTTTATGCTAGTATTAGAAAAGGCACTGAGACAGAAGTATTGTCATTACATAGAATTAGCATAGGTTAAAAGTGAAACTCTGGAAACAGACTGTCTGGGTTCAAAGGTTGGTTTCAACACTCACTAGCTGTGTCATTTTAGATAAGGAGTTTCTTTAAGTGGAGATATTACTGTATTCCACTGTAGCATGGCTATAGGATTAAATGAAACAAAGCATGTAAAAATTAACTTAGAACACTGCCTTAGAGTAAATGTTGGCTGTATTCCTGCTCTCTGGGCGCTAGAATGAGTACTGCGCAAAGTAAGTCTCAACTGTTGAATATAAGGCTGTCTCTCTTATCTGCTTACCCACTGCCTCCTCACTGCTCCACTGACATTTCCCTCTTGCAACAGAAGTCACACCCTTTCTACATGGCTCCAGAAGGTTTTCTTGGGACTTCCAAAGAGTTCATTTTGTTGTGTTACTTTTCCTAGGAAATCATTTTCACTCCTTACTAAGCATCATGGCCCCCCAAATCTAACCCAGTCCTTCTCAACTCCATCCCACACTCATATTCCCACGGACAGAAAACAAATGTTATTTGCAGCACCTGAAAAACTCATTTATTTCAACACGAAGTCAACTTGCTCCTGATGAATGGCGGCAAGAGAGGTAAGGGCCATGGGACTGTTCAGGGGTTGGTAGCTCCTGGAGTATTACAACCCAAAGTCTGACGTCAGTGGGATCCATGTGATTTTCACATTCAGCAGATTCAGCAGAAGAGAAGGACTAGAAAATCATGTTTATGCTGGGCATAAAGCCGGGAAGACTGGCTGGCCTCGGGGCCATATGGGCTCGGGGATAGAGGGAGTCAGCAAGATGCAGAAGGCCCAGGCTGCTCATGGCAGAATCTGAGTGCAAGGAAACCTAGAAATTTTGGGATTAGCATTAAAGGAGGTGTTTCTTTCTCTAATTACTGAGCCTGAGTGATTCCAAAGAAGCCCAATGCATGGGGAAAGGAAAAAGGAGGAGGGAGAGGTAGATCAAAATGACTCATTGGCAACAAATAATAGGGAAGAATCAGTACAGGCAGCATACTGGTTTAAAATCTGTGCCAGCATCTACAGCAGGATGCCACCTGCAAGCCGGTCACTGTGACATTCTGAGAACAAAACCAAAAGGAGGTGTTCATGGTAACCAGCAGCTGCGGGGCTCTGGGAGATGGCAACCGGGGCAGAACGCAACCAGTTTCGCCAAAGAGCTCTCATACAAGGCGATGCATCTGAGCGTGGCCAGTGCCCCACGGACAATAGATGATTCAGCTACAGCCTCCTGATTAGCCTGCCAGAAGTATAAGATCAGAGAGACGGACAGGGACGTACTAATGAAGCAATGCCTTAAAAAGAAAAACCCCAAACAGTCCGTTTTAGACAAGGAATTTGCTTTCCTGCCACAGTGTAGCCTCATTATCCCCCAGCTCCTCCCCCTAGAAAGCAGCCAAAGGCCATCTTTCCGAAGGATGGGGGCCCCCTATCATTCCCCCTCCTGCCACTATGGGAGGTGAGGGAGAATTCTGGTCTCAAATACTCTCCCCAGCAAAAATCATCCCTGGAAGTCTCTCTTCTCTGACGTAACTTCCAGCCATAAGTCCTCAAATTCTTTGAAAATATAGGTATCTCCAAGAACAAGTGGCATTTTAAGCAAGTGGCCACTTAGACTTCAATAAGAAGGATTTATAAGCAGGTTTTAACAGAGCAGTATAGTTCCTGCTCAATACATGTTTGCTAAGGGAGTCTGCACGAATTGTGTGTTGAAATTCACGAGAAAGAAGGAGTAACACCCAGAGGAGCTGAAATGTAAGACTAGTTTAAAGAAAACAGCCCGACAACAAAAAATAAATTACATAGCATATCAAAGTAGCAAGTCAAATTTCTAGTCACACATAATACACCTGCTTTTCAAAGGGGGAGGAGGCTGGGAAGGAGGAGGTGAGAGGAGCAGCAGCGAAAGGTGACGTTCTGAGCTGGCTGTGACTGTGATTGATGGTCCCGTGCTGTATTCGCACTCATGTAGAAAATTAGAGTGAGATCACTCCAGATACCGGCCCGTCTGAGTTCCTTCTTGCGTCCATCCCCTCCACCCGGTGACTCTCTCTTCCTGACCGTGGGCTTCATTCTTCAAACTTCCAAGCAGAAGAAAGCAAAATACTTCTTTCTTTCCGGTTCTTTCTTTTTCTCTCTCTTCCGCTGTGGGGAATAAAATCGTCATTTTGAGGATTTCTTCCCTTGTGACCTGAGGGAAAATTCGTTTCTCTTGGTGCTTCAGGTTATTTTTCCAGAGGGTTCAAAAGCGACAGCGACAATTACTTCTGAGAGCATCTTCATCAAATCTGCCGTGGTGCCATCTCTGCTAAACTGGCCTGTCTCTCCACCCTCCACAGGGCGCCCCCGCTTCCTCCTACACATAGCCTGCTTTATACCAGGCAAGATTTATTGTGTAACTCTGCCTCTCCATTTAATTAGTTTGCTACCAATTTAGGCAGATCTCACAAGATTTCTGTTCCCATTCCAAGGGGTGGAGCAGTTGAGCATCTGTATCCTTCACAGGGTTCACACGTGCCCAAATCTGCCCTCAATCCAATCAGGGACAGTCATCTCCAAGACACTTTCAAAAGATGCCTCCAGGGGCGCCTGGTGGCTCAGCTGGTAAAGTCTCGGACCCTTGATCTCAGCTCAGGACTTGATCTCACAGGTTTGGTTCCTGAGTTTGAGCCCCAAGTCGAGCTCTGTGCTGACAGTGTACAGTCTACTTGGAATTCTCTCTCTCCCTGTCTCTCTGCTCCTACCTCTCTTGTGTTCTCTTGCTCACTCTCTCTCTCAAAATAAATAAACATTAAAAAAAATATGACTTCAGGAAGAATTAAGGTAGAATGTTGTAGTACCAATCAGTTTTAAAAGGATGGCATTCTATGAATGACATTCACTACACTCCCATTTATTTTTACAATCTCTGCTAATATATCACATTATAAAAATCCAAACTTCACTGCAAAATTTGGGAAGTATGCATATTTAAAGTTCTCATTGTTTTGTTTCAACATGGAAGCCTGAAATATCTACCCAACCCAGGTTAAAGGGGAATTATATTTATCAAATTTGTCACGGAACATTCGTGCCAACAAACAGATAAATGAAAAATGCATATCCAATAAGCTATATATATGTCTGATATGAGGCAACCAAACCATATTTTCACTCTGTTCGTTTTTCTTTTTAAAGAAAACTTGTCATGAATCCTATAGCAAAGCAGATAAATTGAGATGGCAAGCTTCTGACCTCACTGCCTAAGAACAAGCGATGTGTTTGTAGCACATCAGGGATTTGAACCCATGGGGAAGAAAAGGGTGTTGAAAGATACCTTTTCACCCCCCCACCCATCATCCTTTCACCCCACATCAAAAACACTCTACCTCTATTCTTCTCAAGTTCAAATCAGCACTGGGAATGTGGTTCCATCCAGCGGGGGATGCACAGTGTCAGGGGTGACCTTGGAAACAATTAGGCTCCACACTGTTAAAACTTTATAGATTAAACCCAGCAACTTGAATTGCATGAGGGAGTGTGGTGAGGCAGTGATGGACAATGGAGCTAAGACCTCCCCAGGCTGGACAGGTAGAAATGCCACTGGAAATATCAAGTGTGTCTCCAGTGAACTTTATTTTTAACATGAAGACCTTTCTCTGCAGGAGGACACTTGCTGAAACGTGATCTAAACTCACTTCAAGAAGAAGCGTACATGCCTGGAATTGAAACCAAGAGCTTTCTTTCCACTCTGGAGGCCCTTGGACCTCATGGGAAGTTACTCCCTTGAGCTTTATTGGAGGCCAGCCTTAGACAAAACAGCACGGAAAGAGTACCTCCCCTACTTCCTGGCTAGCTCTTTTTTCTGCTAGTCTAGACTTCCCCTGCTCTTCAGTTCAGTACCTGTTCTCCAATATGGCTTTTTTTACCTTCTGGAGGATGTAGAAAGCCTTGGTTTCTGCCCCCAAATGGGCCCTTCTATTATTAAGCCCAGAGTCTTTTCTTAGACTTATGTCTGCTTCCTCAGCCCCCTTTCTGTTCTTTTCATTTTATGAATCATCTATGTGGTTTTTCTCCCAAAGATCTGGCACTGGTGTGGAAAATGGTCTGCTCAGCTCTTTCCTCTTCCTTGTTTTCCCCACAATAACTATAAAGGCCCTTTTGGTTTTAAGGGTTTACTTTTAATAACTACTGAAAAAAAAATAATGACACCAAAAAAACTAACACTGACAATAAAGACAGTGAAGTTACAAATCTTAAGAAAACCTTCAAAGTTTCTACAGCATTAGTCTCTAGGCTATAATTATGATTTCCTTCAGATGGTAGCTAGCTGAAAACTACATTTGATTTCTGTTCCTCGTTTTTATTTTTGAGGTTGGACATACTAACCTCCCACCACCTCTACTTACACATTGATTGCCCTTCAGTTAAAGCCAAATTAGGGACCGTGTTCATCCTTAAAGGCCTTTCAAACTGTGTGGCCTTCATTTATCCTGGTCTCCGCTTCATGTAGAATGGGTCCTTTAGCCATAGATATTTAAACAAACATTTAATCTCTACCTGAGTTCCCATCTTAAAAATCCCATTTGAATTTGGTACTTAAGCCTATTTACACTAAGAAGCTAGTAACTACTTACTAGGTTACCTATCTGGGTGTATTTACATTTAAAAAATACACCATTCCAGAGAGAAAGAGAAATAAAAAGAATGGCACTCTGATGGGGGTGGGCGGGGATATTAGGCATTACAGTCACAGGTGACAGGGGAAATAGACTAATACACTTGAATTGTCCTCATGCCTAGGATGGAAAGTCCTAGCTCATCTTTGGTCTCTGTCCACTGTTAGAGGCTCTTAATATTAACGTGGGTCATAGCCAAGAGCTGTTCCAGCACATTCTTCACACCAAGATCAGAAGAATGTGTGGGTTATAAAACAGGGTCTAAATCTCAGTGGATGTGAACTGTGGCTAAACAGACCTGAGAGGCGCCAAATCAAAGAGCCGGCATCTGGCATGGAGTCTGGCATCCAGTTAGTGTGTCCAGGGCACCCGCGATTTGCTCAGCACCGTGCTAGGCACTCAACAGATCAAACAGCGCCTCCGCCCTCAGAACTTAACTGAGGATGCATGATGGACAAGTATACAGTCAATGTTTGATTACAGAGGCTATTAATGTTGGGAAGCAATGGTGCAGGTAATCAGAAGTAGTGGATCATCTGGAAAGTCTAAGTGCCCTGCTCCTACCATGGCTGTGGGAAGCAAAAGGAAGAAGAAAATCCAGCACCAGGCAACCCAAGGAAGACAAGCTGCTGGAGAGAAACAGAGGATGTGTTGGGCCATAATTTGCAACATAGCAACTGCCTTGGCAAATGGGTGTGACAGGATGCTTTGTATGTTTAATTATATGTGTTGGTTAAAAGATATAACTGTTTAATATACATCAGTTATATTGGCGTTTTTAAAAATTCAGGTGGTAGAGTCACTTGCTCAGAGAAAGCCCAGGGAAGATAATGATGGTGATAATCACAACAACAACAGAACAACAAATAAAGCTCAGGCTTGGAATTAGCGCTGTGATGATTTCACTAAAAGGCTCTGTTTCTTATTATTTTATGGTTTGTAGATTTATTAAAAGAACTGGTTAAATAAGAACTGTCACCTTAATTTCTCAGTCCATTTCAGACCAAGGGTGTTGACTCAAGCCTGCACCAAGAATCCCCTTGGCTTGCAATGTACTTAGTATCGCCACTGGTGTCCTTCAGGTGAAAAGGGCCTCAGTGTATCCACCTCTTTCTTTGTGTCAGAGCAGCTTAATGAAAGAAGTAAGAGAAGAGTGCTGGTCTCCAGGCTTCAGCTCCCTTTTACCAAGGCCCTGGGGCCTGCCCACACATCTCTGCCCTTCTGCCCTAGGAACCCCCTGAACGGTTTCTGCTGAAGGTACCTGTGCCCCCTTCCCCAAGTGAAAAGGAGGTTTGCCCACCCAAGAGAACAGTTTTTGTGGCATTTTTCAATTGCCAAATGTTTGCAACTCCACTGATCTCTGAGATTGGCCAGGCAGGAAGAGTTGGTGTAATCCCAGAGAAACCCACTGGAAACCTTGCTCATTTGCTCCTCACCCTGAGAGCCGAGGTCCAGCACAGTCCTCTGACTTTTCCCACATCAGGATAAATTCTCTGACTTCCTAGGACACCTTCCCAAGGGAATGCAGGGCAGGCTTTGTTCTCAGCTTCTTTCCTGGGTTCCCCAAAGTTCCTATCACAGTTCTTCCCCAGTGACTGAGGAGCCTTGGTGAAGACAGAACCCTGTGTAACCTGCTATGGCATAACAGAATTCCTGAGGTAAATATGCAGATTAGACCCCTCTATGATCCTGGGCGACTTTAATTTAAGGCAATGTGCTAATTAAGTACTAAGATGAGTGGTACAGGCAGCAGGTGCAAAAGGAGTTCAGAGCAGAGAGAAAGTTCATGTCCTTCTCAGTTCAATTTATCAGGAAGGCCAAGGAATTTTATTCTCTTTTCAATTCTCTCTTTAGTCCCTTCTCAAATACAACACTCCCCTGAACACACACAGGAAGAGACACACATCATACCATTCTATGTAACAATATGTAAGTGGAAACTCCAGGAGGTCCTTCACTATGGGAGTATTCTCAGTCTAAGCCCTGACACTGGGCCACCAAAGTGAAATCCAGCCCTAGAGTAAGCATGCAGTGAATGCCTACTATGTGTCAGGCACTGTGTATGACTCAGGAAATACAAACTTAACAAGACAAGGTCACTGTTCTCATGAAGACTACAGTCAGGGTGAGGGGATGTGTAAACATATCAACAGGTCATGAGGTACATGGCGAGAAGCACCTCCTTTGCGGTATGTCCAGGTTGTTGGGAAAGGAGAGGAGAAGAGGAGGGACTGAACACAGAAGAACTTTGCAGGAAAGAGCCCTCTGCACACTGTAGGCACAGGTGAGTGATACTCTCCCACAGCTTCTAACCTCCTGAGCCCAGAAAACTCTCCTGAAATTCAAAACAAGGAATAAAAGTACAGGTGGGTGAATACACATACATACATGGAGGTAAAACTGGGAGATAAGGAGATGTCAGACTTTGAGAAAGAAGTTAGTGTGTGGTGATAAAACATAAAACACTTTTCAAATGCTTTGTGGCCAATAAAAGGCATATTTTGGTGAGTATCTGGACTAGAAAAAATTCTATAAATGCCAGTAGCACACACTTCTCGTAGATTTGTATCTCTCTATTTTGATTTGAGGAAGAAACATCACATCATGATGATCTAGAGAAGTGAAATGTTGACGGCACAACAGCAACAAGCAAATAAATGTCACAATTAATACTGAAGGTGATTCAAAATCCAAAGATGGAGAATGGACTGCAAAATTATTATGGACAGCCACCAATACAAGAGTCTACATCTAAATTCTAGGTTTAGACTTCTCTCACTTTGGAAACGTGACCACAAAAGACAGCATCTTTTGCATATGGCTGGGATAAATTATTTGGCTGACTGGGAATATAAAGAAATCTACCAAAAGATGTTGGCACCACAAATGTCTTGGTAAGTAATCTGAGTTACACACACACACATCTTCTGTTATGTTTACATGTCAGGATTAACGATATGATTAAGATACATACACACCTACACACATCTGTCATGAAACCAACCAAGGTGACTGGGAATCTGCTTCTGGTTTCCCATCAAGCACTCAGTCTTCTGAGTCCCAGGGCCCTGCTTGATTGCTCAAACCATTTAACTACAGCCTTAAGCCTGATTAGCACTTTCCTGGAAAAGCCTGAAGGTTAGCTGGAACTTCCTCCGACCATGGAGCAAGGATAAAGTCCTCCCAAGGGAGCCACTGTCAGCAGAGAAAGATGTATGTTGTTCAAGGACCACATCTGCACGTGTAGAAAGAAGCTGAACTTGAGACTTCACCTACGAGTTCATTCACATTAGGATAATGAAATGACCTCAGTAAGTACAAGCATTGTGGGGTAGATTATCAGAAGTTAGATTTGTCATCAAGGCTGAGAAAGAATTGAAAGTGACCAGCCAGAGGAGTCATCACTCACAATGGGAATATTTAGGGAGGCCCCAGCAATGGGACAGTGGGACAGCAGTCTCTGAAGAACTTATAAGGAAGCCAACATTTGAATATCTGCTATAATCAAAGACACTGAAAACCAAACAGGACCTCTCTTCTCATGGCATGTTCCTTGGCACAATAATAGCAAAGTACATCCTTTGGGACATATTGGTTCACATTCATCATTCCCTCATCTTCACTCCTCAGTAGTTTGATTCCCAGTTTCCCCACTCTATGGCTGTTGCCCTTTTTAAGACCAGTAATTGACCTGCAGTCCTCTTGCTTGACTCCTTTGGGGCATTTAACACTTTGGGTCACTTTCCCCTTCTTGAGATGTATTCTCTGACATTTGTAGCAGATTGTTTTTTGTTCTGGCTCTCTTTTTCCATTTTTGGATTCATCCCATACACTTTTAGATCTTTCTTCCTTTTAAATATTATTGGTGCTGGCATTCCATCCTTGGCCCTGCTCTCCTCTCATTCTGTATACTCTTCCCTGGTCATTTGTTCCATTCACCAACTTCCTTCTCATTAGTTCCTAGGACAGGAGGCAAAATGCATGCATATAGGAAATGGTTTTTCACAATTCTTCCTAATTGATCAATCTCTTTTAATGTAAAGTTCTCTGAGAACTATGTGTTTATTACAAGGAAGTGAAAACCGAAGTAGTGGCCTAAACACCCATCCCCAGTGATAGGTTTCTGACCATGGTCTGTCTCATGAAGCTCTAATGATGGGTGGGATGATAATGGCTCTTCTTGAAGCATACTTTGGCTTCTTCTGGTGCCTACTTTGAAAGCAAGTTAGGGGGTCCAATGCAATGTGAAATTCATCTAAACGAGTACTATCCATATCCCAAAGCTTGAAATAGGGACTCAATCTTCTTGTGAGAGACCTGATTCTTCATGACCTTGCTCTCCGTGATTGCTACAACAATGTATAATGCTTCCTAGACTATCCCATATGTTGAATCTAGAAAAATGATCTATCATTGTGGGTCTCATAAACACACAGAAAGACCTTATTACAAGTGTGACAAAAGAACAATGTGAGGTATTAGCTGTGGTTCCCCTGACACTTCCAATGATCTTATTGCCAATTCCCTCCCTTGGCATCTCCCAGGGCTCTTTCCTGCATTTAGTTGAAATATACATCTATATTAAGTATTTCAGTTAGAACAGAAATACTAAAGGAGAGTATAGTTTTTGAGTCTCAAAAGTGTTTTGAAATGATTACCAGAGACAATTTTTTGAGAAAAAAAAAAAAAAGACTTTTATGTTCCAAAATCTTGGCTTTTGAATATCAAAACCAAAGTCTTACAAGATTCCGAGGGTAAAGTTTGTTCCATGTAAACACAGGCTTAGGCAGAAAAGATGAAAGATCAGACCATCCTATCCCAACTCAGTCAAGAGTCCATCCCTGGGAGGGAGAGGCGATACTCAAAAGGGAGAAGAAATGAGCTTAGATGCCAAGAGTTCTCTAAGAAAAAGTCCTGGCCTGTACCCTAAGCCACACCCTAAGCCTTCACATTAGTGAAGGGGAGGTTAGAAAATCCAAAAGAGTTTGAGAGTCTAAGATCAGTGAGGATCTGTGCTTTACAGGCCAAATAGAACCCAGGAAAGTGTCAAGGCACCAGAAATCCCCATGTCTGCATGAAGCAGCAGCTTCAGGATAAAAATGAGTGTGAGTGCACAGAAAGGAAGGCCCTAAAGTAGCACCGCACTGCCCCCCACCACACCCTGGTTTCCCCATCCTTGAAGCACCTTTAGGAAAGCATATGGAATTTTTTCAGGTACCCAAGAGACCTGAGGAAGTAGACTACATAGGACTGGTGAATTTCAGTGGCCTCCCAGTTTCTTAGGAAAGGGACAGAATGATCTGAGTAGAATATTCAACTCACTCCGGATCACGTGAACATGCAAACATCTCAGTGGGTGCCAGGAAAATGTAGCAGAGACCAAAGACCAGATAGGACCTCAATCACACTGATGATACATAGGATCCTGGCAATTTACAAGCCCTCGAGGAGAGAGGTAGGAAGGGGAGAAACTCTGGATTGACTGAGTTTATCTTGAATTGCTCAATATTAAATTTATCTGTGGAAATATGATATAGTTAATCTGAATTATAAAAACAGATATTTGAATTTGTGGATTTAGAGTTTGTAAATCCTACATGTTTTTGGCTTAAGTCAATTTTTAAAAAATACAGTGATGTCCAGGTCCCTTGGGCAAGCCCAACATAACAATTGGTCTAAATCTCCAAGCTTTAGAAACACTACCATCAACCTAACTTCTAACACTCACTCTTCCCCACCTCTCCTTCCCCAAGAGATCATCCAGATGACGTGAAGTGAGAAATGAGAGTGAATACTGGGTAGGGTGGGGCAGAGTCCCCCCCAAATGGCCCCAGAGCCAAAGCCTGAATAGTAGTTTCTATACTCCTTTAAGAGTATAGAATGGGAAGAATGGAAAACCACTGCACAAATGAGCAGTCACACAGATCCCTTTCGGGACACTTGTGTTGCTGTCTGCCTCAGAGCTACTGCTGAGTGGGGAGAAGAGGGCATCGTTAGCGCAGAGCTGCTGGCAATGGTGCTCCCCCAGCCCGTCCTGCTGCTGTGGCTGCTGCCGTTGGTGGCTCTGCCTGCGGCAGCTCTCCTTTCCCACTGTGTGCCCACGCCCCCAACCTATCCTCGCCTTTTCAGAAAAAGATGTGGAATCAGGCTGCAGCCTCCCACTGGGTCAGACCCATGCTTTCTGCACCCCAGGTGCTGGGGCTTCTAACTGCCCTTGGCAGGGCCCTAGGAAGCTTAGCCACAATGTCACTGGTTTAGGCCCCTTCTGTGGCTGAACTCTCCCAACTTCGAAACAGAGAGCTTCCTTGGGTACTTGCTAAGACCCAGGAGTCAAATAACTAGCAAAAAAAGCCCTACAATTCAGGGGTTAGCATTTGGGGCTAGCTCTAAAGCAAACTGAATTTGAATCTGAATTTGAACATCTCAGTCTCTCAGAACTAAGCAGGGAGTTTCATCACCCAGAGGAACCACTATATTCTTGGCCAGCTGCATTCCCTTGAGGTACTGTGAGGATTAAGTTAAATTGGATTAATGGAGAAAACAAAAATTCATTGCTTATAAAGTGATGTTTAAATAGAAATTATTGTGTGTTCCAACATTAAATCTGAAAGGTGTTCTCTGCTGCTTAAAATAAGTGAGAAACAGGTGATGTAGTTGGATTAAAGATACATTAATCTTTTCTAAAATAACTAATCACAGCTGGGACAGGTAAAGGGTTTGGGGAAAACAAAACTGCCCTGAGTATTTTCTCTCTATCCAAACTTAAATGGAATGTTTGCAAGCTCATTAACTTTAATATTAGCAACTTGCTTGCCTCCAAGTTCCCTTCTCCATTCTGAATAGGAAATGAAAGTGCTGATGAATTTTGCAGACAGGGAATCCGTTTCACCAACACTGATGGGTCATTTGCTATGGGCCAGGCAACACGAGGGATACAAAGAGGATTAAAATACAGGCCAAGTCTTTAGAGGATTCAAAACCAGCAAAGCGTACATATGTGCAAATATGTCTAATATCATGGGGAAATGGTAGAGCAGTTTTAGGAGTACCATATAATGGGAATCCAAGAAAAGGAGCAATTAATCCACTCTGGGGTGGGTTAAGGAAGCAGAGAAAAGTACGTAACGTTAGAAGTGAGGCTTCCCAGGGTATGCAGGGGTTTCTCAAGAAGACAAGTAGTGAACAGGGATTCTGGGAGGAGGAACCACAAACAAACTCACAGATACGGGACAGCCCTGATTTGTTCCACCTGTTCAGTTCTTGGAGCAATGTGGCTAAAACCAAAGGTATATGGGACACAGTGAAAGCATAAGAGGCTGCAGAGGTCAACTGGGGCCTCATACAAGAAAATACCTGTAATGCCAGGTTAAATTATTTAGTCCTTATTCCTAGGCATCACTGATGCTCTTAAGGAAGGTAGTGACTTGATTAGCAGGTGGGCAGGGGTTCAGACAGAAGCAAAGAGACCCTATAGGAAACAACTGCAATAGTAGAGGCAAGATGGGAAAAGGGGTGATTTCTTTTCTGGTTCAATGTAGACTGAGCAGAAGAATGCCTCACCAAATAACTGATTAAAAATATTAGTGGACTGACAAAATAGCTTGAACCATATGAAACTGCCATTTTTGTACATCAGTAATTGTTGAGCGCCAGTAATTTCACACAATTCAATCTAATACAAAATGACTGCCCATAAGCTACTCTGAATTTAGCAAAGATACAAGAAGAACATACCTTAGAAGAATTAAATTTCTAGCACCAAGGATCATATCTGTGTAACTTGCTTTGTACATTACCTACAACAGAATTGCCTATAGCTAGATTCTTAATGCTCTGATAAGGAACAAAAACCTGTCAAAAAAATTGCTTAGTATTTTGCTATTTCCTCCATCTCCCTTTGTTGTTTGTTTATTTAGAAGTGTGTTACAGAAGAAAGAAAACTATCACAGTGTACATAGAATAAGAAAAAGGAAGCTGAGATTCAAGGTGGTAGGAAAAGGGGAGAAATAAAGAAACTGAGGGCAGAGTTTGCTAACTGTAACTAGAGAAAATTAAAGTTACATTCTGGGGGTGGATTTGCCTGAGGAAACGTTAAGAGAATCTCTCTCGATTTCAGCTGGAGAGGAAAGAAATTCAAGGCCAGTGATGAGCAAAGGGGGATAACAGTATGATGGCGCTTACAGTGTGGGAAGAGGACGTGGGAAGATTTTAGGTAGATGTCTCTTCTAGCACAGATGCAGCATGATTTAGTTTGAATCCAGTCTCGGGAACATCAGCCCCCACCCCCACAAACATTTGCGCACATGCACGTGCTCACACACACACACACACACACACACACACTTCCACAGTTCTTCTCTGACTGCAAATTAACATTAAACTGTTCTATTCAAGGAACCAAGATTTTGCCATCACACCCAAAGAAGTGACAAGTTGCGATTTCCCACCATGTGGTGCTATGCAGAGCCGGAGTGGGGAAGGAGGGAGAGCAATCTGAAGAGGCAGAACGCAAGCAGGCCTGCAAGTGGGGAGGTTATGTCCTCACACTCCCCCCTCACCACCCCTCACCTCTGCGGCATGCTGCACCTGTTCAGACAAATGAACTTACACACAGCACTATACTCCCCACCCCGCGCTTAGGAGCCCCCTGGAACCCCCAACACTCACAACCTACAGAGGAAGTAAGTGGTCTCAAATCAGCATCTCCAGATCAAGAGTAAATTCTGAAGAGCCAACAGGTCCTGCTGTCTGAACTCCCCCTTTAACTCATCTTGAACTACCATCTGAGTTAATCTCAAGTCTCAACATGACCCAGGGTTTATAAGGGGGGGGGGGTAGTGCAGAGGCAGAGGCAGGGTGACAGGTTCCTGATGAAGGACCCATGGTAGACTGCAAAGCCTGGGGTTAGAATGATCTGCTCTGCTACACCAAAGAGGCATTGCTAGGTTGCAAAACCAGCCACAGTGCTTTGTGACTCCTCCCATGAAGAGAAGTCTATTTCTCTAACACTTGGATCTGGCTGGCCTTGTGACTTGCTTTGACTAAAAGTGACACTGTCGGAGTTCCAAACCTGAGCTTCTAGAGCCCTTGGGAACCCTGAAATCATTACCACATGAACCAGGTCTGCTAACCTGCTGCACAAGGGACAGTCTACCCACGAGCCAACCACCAGACAACATGAGTGCGACACTGCCTGTCAGCTGAAGTGCAGGACTGAAGCTGGTTGAGACCAGCAGAAATTCCCAAGTTGTGAGCTGAAAAAAACAGCTGTTTAAAGCCACTAAATTTTAAGGTAGCGTGTTATCCTGCCAAAACTGATAGAAAGGTGGTTGAAAAAAAGTGTACAATAAAATCATTATTTAAATTCTTACAGGAAGTATCATCCAGAAAAAAAAAAAAAACTCCTTTTCTGAAATTTCCAGAAAAAAATTGAGTTTCCTGTTTTTGCTATCTTGAGCAGAAATTTTTCTAAAAGGCATTATGTACTTTCCCATTCCTTTAACATAATGTACAGAACATGATTTAACCTTTCTTCAGGATCATGAAGCAGACATAAAATGATCACACTGTGCTACAGTCACATGAAGACTTCAACGCAGTAGTGGGGTCTATAGAGAGAAGCCAGAGTGACATGCGCTGTTGTTCTCCCCAAAAATGACATCCAGAATTTTGCTTTTTACCTTCATAAAAATGTTGCAATTTTTAACAATTCCATAAACAAAGAATCATCACCTATGTTTAACGATTTATATCACTGATGTTCTATCATATTTCCAACAAGTACAATTTTTCTCCTTTTTTATTTCAGGAAAATTCTGGTTAGGGGCTGGACAAAGGAGCATGTTAAGGTAGAGTATGGGCCCTGCCCAGGTGTGCCCCAACCCATGCCATCTTGCTTCTGTATTTATGCTTGTGGGTTATTTATGCTCTTACCAAATAGCCCCAAATCTTTGTCATTTTTGAGTTCTTATTCCAATATTTTGTTGTTTTTCCTATTTTTTGTTTTCTCTTGCTATTCAAGTTTAGGCATTAAATCTCCTTTCTCTCTGTAAGCCTGCTTCTAGAAACCTTTCTTCTTCCCTTCCTATTAATGCATTGCTGTTCAGAAAATCATATAATTAAGCATAAAATATAAAAAAATGAGTGCAAAATAAGGTGTAAGGACTCTGCTATGAGTGAAGCAAATCAAATGTAATGACCGTAATAATGTTATGGTGGACTAGACACTCTGAAAGCCTTTCCACTATGAGAGAACAATACCCTATGGCAAATTCAGATGTACCATGGGGACAAATGCCAATAACAGCCTGAAACTATGACATTACAGCCAGGGTGTGCTGCAAGGTGTGGGGGTTGGGTAGGGATGGAGCTCAACCTGAAATACCAGCATTAAGACAGGACCCTATAAGGGGGTTAAAGACATCCCACTCACTAGTGTCCCCATCTTCTGAAGAAGTTAATAAAATCCTGTCTGGAAACCAAGGTTTTGAGTTAAAAGTAAACCAAAATTAGACCCGCAGGATTAAAACAGATTAAAGGAAATCAAGTGTGGACTCGCAATTTTTATAAAGTCACCAATCACCCATGGAAATAAACTATTAGAAACAAAAAGCTTGGGGGTGGGGAGGGGAGGGAATCAAAGATTTTAGAACCTTAAGGACTTTAGGTACCAGAATCAGCAGATTAAGAATATAAAATAAGTACCAAATCAGGTATTTTTCAAAAATATAAAGTAAAAATAAACATGAAACAAAATCCAATCAAATTGCCAGAAAAGCCCTCAACAAGTAAAAAAAAATTGATATCATACTATGCATATTTTCAGACCACAATGCTATGAAACTTAAAATCAGCTACAAGAAAAAATTTGGAAAGACCATGAATATTTGGAAATTAAAGAACACCTGACTAAAGAATGAAAGGGTTAACCAAGAAATTAAAGATGAAATTAAAAAGTACATAGAAGCCAATGAAAATTGAAAATAGAACAGTCTAAAACATCTGGGATGCAGCAAAGGGGGTTCATAAGGGGGAAGCATATAACAATCCAGGCTTTCCTAAAGAAGGAAGAAAGGTCTCAACTATACAACCTCAAATATACAATCCTAAAGGAGCTTGAAAAAGAACAAATAAAGCCCAAAAACAACAGAAGAAGGGAAATAATAAAGATTAGAGCAGAAATCAATGATAACAAAATAAAAAAAAAAACAATAGAACAAATCAGTGGAATCAGGAGCTGGTTCTTTGAAAAAATTAACAAAATTGATAAACCCCTAGCCAGACTGATCAAAAAAAGAAAAGGCCCCAAATAAATACAATCATGAATGAAAGAGGAGCGATCATAACTGACACCACAAAAATACAAAGAATAGCAAGAGAATATTATGAGCAATTATATGCCAACAAATTGGACAATTTGGAAGAAATGGACAAATTCCTAGAAACATATAAACTACTAAAACAAAACAGGAAGAAAAATAAAATTTGAACAGATCCATACCAGTAAAGAAACTGAATCAGTAATTAAAAATCTCCCAACAAACAAGAGTCCAGGGCCGGATGGCTTCCAGGGGAATTATACCAAACATTTAAAGAAGAGTTAACACCTATTCATTTGAAGCTGTTCCAAGAAATGGAAATGGAAGGAAAACTTCCAAACTCATTCTATGAGGCCAGCATTATCTTGATTCCAAAACCAGACAAAGACCCCACTAAAAATCAGAAGAACTACAGAGCAATTTCCCTGATGAACATAGATGCAAAAATTTTCAACAAGATACTAGCCAACCAGATCCAACAATACGTTAAAAGAATTATTCACCATGATCAAGTGGGATTTATTCCTGGGATGCAGGGCTGATTCAATATCTAAAAATCAATCAGTGTCACACATCACATTAATGAAAGAAAGAATAAGAACCACATGAACCTCTCAACAGATGCAGAAAAAGCATTTGACAAAATACAGCATCCTTTCTTGATAAAAACCCTCAAGAAAGTAGGGATAGAAGAATCATACCTGAAGGTCATAAAGGCTATATATGAACGATCCACAGCTAATATCATCCTCAATGGGGAAACACTAAGAGCTTTCCCCCTACAGTCAGGAACTAGACAAGGAAGAATTGAGGAAGAAAGAGATGACACAAGAAAAGTAGCAATTTAGTTATTTACCCAGAAATGCAGAGTTAGGTGTTATTAATGAGTGCCTAGATCACATTTGACATTTTACTAAGTGACTTACATTCACACCTGTGTGTGGGGGTGCACGTGAACACACACACATACACATACACTCTTGTATATACCACATGTGGAGTAGAAAAAGAGGACAGAACTGGGTCTTATTCCTCACAGGATGTCCACTCTCACCACTGTTATTCAACATAGTGTTGGAAGTCCTAGCCTCAGCAATCAAATAACAAAAAGAAATAAAAAACATCCAAATCAGCAAGGAGGAAACCAAACTTTCACTTGTCACACAGAGTACGACATAATACTCTACGTGGAAAACCCAAAAGACTCCACCAAAAAACTGCTAGAACTGTTACATGAATTCAGCAAAGAGGATACAAAATCAACATACAGAAATCGGTTGCATTTCTATACACCAATAACGAAGCAACAGAAAGAGAAATCAAGGAATCGATACCAATTACAAATGCACTAAAAATCCTGACCAAAGAGGTAAAAGATCTGTACTCTGAAAACTACAGAAAGCTTATGAAAGAAACTGAAGAAGACACAAAGAAATGGAACAACATTCCATGCCCATGGATTGGAAGAACAAGTATTGTTAAAATGTCATTATTACCCAAAGCAATCTACATTTTCAATGCAATCCCTATCAAAATAACACCAGTATTCTTCACAGAACTAGAACAAACAATTCTAAAATTTGTATGAAACCAGAAAAGACCCTGAATAGCCAAAGTAATGTTAAAAAAAGAAAACCAGGGGCACCTGGGTGGCTTGGCTGGTTAAGTGACCGACTTCGGCTCAGGTCATGATCTGAAGTTTGTGGGTTCAAGCCCCTCATTGGGCTCTGTGCTGACAGCTCAGAACCTTGAACCTGCTTCAGATTCTGCATCTTCCTCTCTCTCTCTGCTTCTCCCCTGCTCATGTTCTGTATCTCTCTCTCAAAAATAAATACACATTAAAAATTAAAACAATAATAATAGTAATAATAATAATAATAATAATAAAAGAAGAAGAAGAAGAAGAAGAAGAAGAAGAAGAAGAAGAAGAAGAAGAAGAAGAAAACAACAACAAAGCTGGAGGCATCAAGACAGTATGGTACTGGCACAAAAACAGACACATAGATCAATGGAACAGAATAGAGATCCCAGAAATGACCCACAAACATATGGCAAACTAATCTTTGACAAAGCAGGAAAGAATATCCAGTGGGGAAAAAAAGACAGTCTCTTCAGCAAATGGTGGTGGAAAAACTGGACACCAACATGCAGAAGAATGAACTGGGACCACTTTCTTACACCACACACAAAAATAAACTCAAAATGGATGAAAGACCTAAATGTAAGAAGCCATCAAAATCCTAGAGGAGAAAACAGGCAGCAACCACTATGACCTTGGTCACAGCAACCTCTTACTTGACATGTCTCTGGAGGCAAGGGATATTAGGGCAAAAACGAACTACTGGGTCATCATCAAGATAAAAAAAAATCTGCACAGTGAAGGAAACAATCAGCAAAACTAAAAGGCAACTGAAAGAATGGAAGAAGATATTTGCAAATGACATATCAGATAAAGGGTTACTATCCAAAACCTATAAAGAACTTATCAAACTCAACAATCAAAAAACAAATAATCCAGTGAAGATATGGGCAACAGACATGAATAGATACTTTTCCAAAGAAGACATCCAGATGGCTTACAGACACATGAAAAGATGCTCAACATCACTTATCATCTGAGAAATACAAATCAAAACCACAATGAGATACCACCACCTCAAACCTGTCAGATTGGCTAACATTAATGCAGGAAACAACAGATGTTGGTGAGGATGCAGAGAAAGGGGAATGCTTTCACACCACTGGTGGGAATGCAGACTAGTGCAGACACTCTGGAAAATAGATCAGAGGTTCCTCAGAGAATTAAAAATAGAACTAGCCTACAACCCAGCAATTGCACTACTAGGTATTTATTTGTACAAAGGATACAAAAATGCTGATTCAAAGGGGCATATGCACCCCAATGTTTATAGCAGCACTACTGACAATAGTCAAAGTATGAACAGAGCCCAAATGTCCATCCACTGTTGAATGGCTAAAGATGATATGGTATATATACATGATGGAATATTACTCAGTGATCAAAAAGAATGAAATCTTGCCATTTGCAACAACATGGATGGAACTAGAGTATATTATGCTAAGTGAAATAAGTCAGAGAAAGACAAATATCATATGATTTCACTCATATGTGGAATTTAAGAAATAAAACAGATAAACATAAGGGAAGGGAAACAAATATAAGATAAAAACAGAGAGGGAGGCAAACCATAGGCAAACCAGAGAGGGAGGCAAACCATATACAGAGAATAAACTGCGGGTTGCTGGAGGGGTGTTGCGTGGGGCGATGGACTAAATGGGTGATGGGCATTAATGAGGGCACTTGTTGGGATGAGCACTGGGTGTTGTATGTAAGTGACGAATCACTAAACTCTATTCCTGAAATCATTATTACGCTTTATGTTAGCTAACTTGGATTTAAATAAAAAATAAAAAGAAAGAAAGAAAGAACGAACGAACGAACCAGGAAATCTTATAAAACAAAATAAATAGAATTTTTAGAGGTAAAAACTATAATCAGTGAAATTAAAAGCACCCTGGACAGGCTGATTACAGATGAAGAAAGACTTACCCAGAAAGCAACAGAAAGACCACAAAAAGGAAACCAGTGAAAGAGAAAACAAGCAGCAAGAAGGATAGAATGAAAAGGCCTAATTTTTCATCAGAAGATCAGAGAAAACAAGAGAGGAAATATTTGAAACAATAATTAATGATAGTTTTCTAGAATTTATGGACATCAAGAATCCAGAGATAAAAACACACACAAGCCAGAAAAACACAAAGAAACCCTCAGGTAACTATTTTGTAGTAAAACATGAACACCAAAGGCAAAAGGATATAGTAGAAGATGTCAGGGAGAAATGACAGATCACCTATGTAAGAATGAAAGACTTAATGCAGTCTTCTCAAGAGCTATAATGAAAGCTAGAAGACATGTAATAATATTTGAAGGACTGAGAAAAAAAATATAGACACTTTCAGGAACAAAAAACTTAAGCAAGTTTACCACAAGTAGGCTTTCATTAAAAAGACTTCCAAAAGATAGATGTTAAGAATAGGGAAAATGGCATCAGTAGGAAGGTCTGAGATACAAGAAGTAGTGGTGAGAATAGGAAAAGCACTTCAAAATAAATATTTAGGAAGTAAAAGGAGGGAGGTAATAAAGATAAAAACAGAAAACAAGAATAATGGGTAAGATTTAAGAAAATCAAATAATGGCTCTTTGAAGAGACCAATGAGGAGACAAACTCCTGGTGAGATTAATTAAAAAAAAAAATACTAAGCTGGATGATGGAGGATAACTACCTAAAAACCCAAACAATTAAAAGCAATAAGAAAGTGGTGTGACTAGCTTAATGACAAAAACTGAAAAAGTATGTGAATTAGGCAAAATCATAGAAAAACAAACTTGTGAAAACCTACCTTAGAAGGCCTGTAACCATTAAAGAACTCAAATCAGTAGTTAAAATACTTCTACAAATAGTGGAAAAATTAATCCAGGAGTATATAAAAAATATGATGTCATAAACAGCTTGGCTTCATTTCAGGAGTGCAATGTAGTTTAACTTCAGAAAATCTAAAAGCAAATTCACTTATTAACATACTAAAGCAGTACAACTACATTATTGGTTTAATAGATGCAGAAATAAGCATTTGATAATATTCAGTATCTAACTACACAACAAACTGGAACTACAAAGTGACCTTTTTAATCTGAAAGAGGTTACCTACCCCAAGTCTACAGATATATCATTCTTACATATGAAATATTTAGAAGAAGTCCATTTTAAACCAGGAAAAGGTAGAACTATACCTGACTATTCAACACTTTACTGAATGTTCTACCCAGTGCAATAAAAAGAAGAACTGGAAAAGGAGAAAAATAACCACTTTTACAGATGATGTAACTATTCATAGAGAAATCCATGATAGTTTACAGACAAATTGTTAGAATTTTTTAGAAGTTTAACAAATTTGCTAAATGTGTAATTGATACACAAAATAACATGATTTCTATATGCTAGCAGCAATTGTTTTTAAAAACCATTTATTTTTTTATTTTTTTTTTCAACGTTTATTTATTTTTGGGACAGAGAGAGACAGAGCATGAACGGGGGAGGGGCAGAGAGAGAGGGAGACACAGAATCGGAAACAGGCTCCAGGCTCTGAGCCATCAGCCCAGAGCCTGACGCGGGGCTCAAACTCACGGACCGCGAGATCGTGACCTGGCTGAAGTCGGACGCTTAACCGACTGTGCCACCCAGGCGCCCTTGTTTTTAAAAACCATTTAAAGAGATTCTTTACAGTACCAAAAAACAAAATCAAAAATTAAAAGAGAAACAAAAAGAAAAAAAGAAAAGGAAAAAAGAAGGTACTTACCAAGGATTTGTAAAATATCAATATTTATGGTAAAAAATTTTTCATTTTATTTAAAGATATTAAAGAAGACCCAAAAAAATAGATATATATGCCATGTCCACAGATAGTAGTTCAATACTATATCAAATTTAGCCAAATTAATCTTTATATTGAATGTAATTCCAATAAAATATTAAGGTTCACAGAAAGCCTATTCTAAAATCTATATGGAAGAACAAATATGGGATAGTGACGAATAGCCAGGGCTCTCCTGTAGAAGAGAAACATACAAATATCAAGATGTGTTTAAAATCTGTGTAATTAAGTTAATGTGGTATTGGTGTTAAAAATTAAAATTTTATGGGTGCCTGGCTGGCTCAGTCAGTAGAGCATGAGACTCTTGATCTCAAGGTTGTAAACTGAAGCCCCAAGTTTGGGTGTTAAGATTACTCAAAAATATAAACTATTTTTTAAAAAAAATAACTTGATAATTTAAACAAAGGAACAGAAAACAAGACTCAAAAAGAGACCTTTGCAAATATGAATGTTTTATGTATGATTTAGGTATCACTGCAAATCAATGTAAAAATTGAATGGCTTAATATATAGGGATTAGAGATATTAGGATATATGCAATTCACCTAGAGAAAAATACAATTTGATCTATACCTCATACCATATATAACATTAATTACAAAGACTTCATTGTGAAACCTCCAATTTTAAACATATAATTGTAATTTGGGCTTTAAAAAGAATTTCCTAAAGAAGCTCTAAAGAATAGTAAGCATATAAAAAATATTAATTTGACCACTTTACAATTAAGGCTTCTATTTCAACCAAATCGCAAAGTAAGCAAAAAGACAAAGTATAGAGTGTGAGATTACTGCAATATATTTAATTGACAAAAGAAAAATATGAAGATATATAAAGTACAAAAAATCACATATATACCTCCAAACAGAAAAGTGGGCAAACAATATGGTTATTTTACAATAGAAGGAACTTGATAATGAGTTTGAAAAATGCTCAATATCATTTGAAATTCTGGAAATGCAAAAAATATATTCTACGCCATCTAGAGTGCAAAACCCACTAAATTTTATAATACCAAATGACAGCAAGTATGTGGAACACCAAGACCTCTAATGTTCTACTAATAGAGGCATAAATGTGTACAATCATTCTGGTGTTAAAGCTGAATATGCTCAAGTCCTGTGATATGGCACTTTTACTGTGGATATACCCCTAGAGAAACTCTCACAAAGGCATGTGACAAGACGTGAGTAAAATCGTTCAAATTGATATTATATGTAATAACAGAAAGCTTGATATCATCCAAAAGCCAATCAACATGAGACTGGATTAATAAATTATAGTATATGTGAAATATTATAGATCAGTAAAAATGGATTAACTCCAAATAGATCCACAGTGTAAATGAATATATGTATATTTTCTTTAACAAATATACAAAGCACGATCTGTATGTCTGTTACTATTCTAAGTGATTTACAAATATTAACTTATTTAATTCTTATAAAAATGCAGTGATATAGGTACTATTATTACCTCCATTTTGCAGAGAGGGCCACTGGGCACAGAGAGTACAAGTAATTAATTAAATGAAAAATGCAAGTCCAGAAGACAACATATAGCACGATATGTTATTTCAGTAAAGCTAAAAACCAAACAATACTCAAGATTATATTGTCTTGGAATATATATATAAGAAAATGTTTTTCAAAGAACAGATGAATTATGGGCCTAAACCTTCAGAAAGTAGTTCACCCTAGGAGGCTAGCAGTCCTGCAGATGAGAGATAGCTTTGGAGGTACTGGCGATGCTCTAGTTTTTATGACAGGTGGTGGACTCATCAGCGCTGATTATATCATTATACTTCGTAGCCTATATATGGATTGCATATAGTTTTGCTTCTACCAAAATTATATTTTAAGAAATTCAGCACCTGTACTTGTGACATTAACTATTCAGGAGACCTTTTTTTGCTTATTTTCTGGTTTTCAGCTGCACTCCAAAGAGATGGGATTGCAAGGTAGCTGACGTCCAGAAAGGCAAAACAAAGCTATAACTTTTTTTCAGGGTGGGTATAGTCACTCTGATGATAAATCAGGTTCAAATAGATACTTACAGGGGAAATGAATGGTCAAAACCTGATCTCTCCTTTTTGGCACACTAAATGCAAAAATGAATTTGACCACTGAGAAATATAAAGTGGCAGCTTCTATCTCCCTTAAACTAATATGCCTCCTTAAAGAGTTGGGATAACAATGGTAACAAAAATAACAATGACAACTTCCCATTTCAGCTCTAACATGTAAGAAGTTGAGGAGTTGTCACACTTGTCCTTATGACAAGAAAAAGCTTGACAAACTACAAACCAATGACTCTTCTTAAAACCACCAGGAAACTGAGTCTGTAGGGCTGCCACCCTCCAATGTGCACACACAGGCTCATTCAGAGATCCATCCAAGAGCTGCTTACCTGAAGCAGAAACTGTTGGAGCAACTGATAGGAACACTTAAATAGTAATTTTGATGAATTGTTGACTGTTGAGTGTGGATTAGCATGAGAATGAGAAAATCCTAGAGATCACAGTCTACGGGGTATACCATATGTTCATGGGTTTTACTTCCAAGCATCCCTCCAGGTCCTCACAGCAAAGAGCCAAGAAAAATATGCTTGTGGCTCTCACAAGGGTGGGGAGGGGAGAAAATCACTCAGAAATGCACTTAGAGCATTCTTTATAATGAAGACCTACACTCCAGGGAAAAACATTTACCAAAGCCCCATTCCAGCTGAGGAAGAGTGTTCCTCCCACTCTAGTCCCCTCTACCCTTACTGTCTCACTTTAGGGATGAAGGAAAAACAAAACAAAACAAAACAAAGCCACCAGAAAAAAAAAAATACTGAGCCACCAGAAAAAAAAAAAGAGATTTAGTGGCAGGACTATAGAACGCTCCTTCTCCCCAACATCAGACTACCACACAACAGGGATCCAAAGAAAAGCAGTTGATAGCTGAAAGAATTGCAAGATGTAGGGCTCTCTCTTAAGAGCAGTACTTAGAGCATTTCAAAATCAAGAGGATAAATAGTAACAAAGACACTAGAGGAATCTGAAGTCTCAAGGCACCTATGGCTACAACAAACATTGAGCATAGACAAACTCATAGCCAGATAAATATAAATGTTCTCACTAATGGCCTAGGTACTTCAGTATTGGGTTACTTGATACATGTCCATCTTGTAGCCAAAAAAAAAAAAAAAAAGAAGAAGAAGAAGAAGAAGAAGAAGAAGAAGAAGAAGAAGAAGAAGAAAGAAGAAAGAAACAATGCAAGCTTCAGAACCAGACTCAGATATGACACAAATGTCAGAGGTATCAGGGAATTTAAAATAACTATGATTAATATGTGAAGGGTTCAAATGCAAAAGTAAACAGTATGCAAGGATAGATGGGTAATATAAACAGAGAGATGGAAACACTAAGAAAAATCCAAAGGAAATGTGAGAAATTAAAAACAATGTAACATAAAGAATGCCTTTAATGGGCCTATCAGTAGACTACACACACGAAAGAAAGAATCGGTGCGGTTGAAAATAGCTCAATAAAATCGGTGCGGTTGAAAAATAGCTCAATAAAACTACAATGCAAAGAGAAAAAAAAAAAGAACAACAAAAACAGACCTATAATAGAACATCCAGGAAATGTGGGACAATTTCAGAAGACGTAGTATATGAGTAATAAGAATACCAGAAGATGAGGAAAGAGAGAAAAGGGCATAAAAGAAATGTTTAAAGAAATAATGAACTTTGTGACATTAAATAAAAACACCACATGACAGATCCAGTGATCTGAGAAGACAAAGGAAAGATAAATAATGACAAGAATAATAACAAAGAACTACAGCAAAGCATGTCATATTCAAACTTCTGTAAACCAAAGACAAGGAGGAAATCCCAAAAGAAATCAGAGAACTATCACCTTCCCTAAGAACTACAGTGGATTTCTCATCAGAAATCAGGCAAGTGAAGAAGGGAATGAATTGAAATATTTAAAGTGTTAAAAGAAAAAGATACCAACCTAAAATCCAATAGCCAGTGAAACTACCCTACAAAAGTGAAGGAGAAATAGAAATTTCCTTAAACAAACAAAAATTGAGGAATTAAATCTTGGGCACATTTTCCATGAAAGAAATTTTTAAAGGTCTTCAGGGAGAAGAAAAATGATGTATATCAAAACACAAATATATATACAAAGCAATGGGAAGAGCAGTAGGAAGGGAATAGAGTTAAAGTCTTACCTTTTTTGTTCTTAATTGATCTAAACGGTAACAGTTCAAAGTAATAATATTAACAACATATTGGGTGATTATAGCAAATATAGAATGACAACAGTGTCATAGTGGATGGGAGAGACTGAGAATACTCTGTCACAAGGAAGATATATGACATGTGAAACAGCATAGTGCTATTTGAAAATGGACTTAGATTAATTAAAAATGCATACTTCAAAGACTAGGACAACCACTATTTTTTTTTTACATAAGTATAATTGATATGCCAAGAGATAATCATTTTAAACAATTAAAACCAGGAAAGCAGATAAGGGGAGGGGGGAGAACAAATGTAACTTTATAGAGAATAGTTAAAAATGTGATAGATATTAAGTCAACTACATCAATAATGATTTCAGGGGAGGGTGCCTGGGTGTCTCAGTCGGTTAAGCATCCGACTCTTGATTTCGGCTCAGGTCATGATCTCATGGTTCATGAGTTCAAGCCCTGCATTGAGCAATTGTGTTGCTAGCACAGAGCCTGCTTGGGATTCTGTCTCCCTCTCTCTCTGCCCCTCCCCTGCTCTCTCTATCTCTCTCTCCCTCAAAACAAATAAAAATAAAACAATTTTAAAGTAAAAAAAAAAAGATTTTAAATGTGAATGAATTAAATTTATTAATGAAAAGACAGAGACTGTCAGAGGGATTTAAAAGACAGAGACCCAATCAAACAACTATATGTTGTCTACAAGAAACACATTTCAATATAAATAGTCAAAAAGACTTTCTTTAATGGAAAAAAAGATATACCATGCTAGCAATAACCACAAGAAAACTGGAGTAGCTATTTTAATATCAGTCAAATGAGTCCTTAGAACAGGAAAAATTATCAGGCATGAGGAAGAGCATCTCATAATGAAAAAAAGGAGTCAATTCTCCAAGAAGACAGAGCAATCCTAAATGTATATGCACTTAACAACACAGTGTCAAAAGCTGGTATCCCTAAAAAAAAAAGTAGGCAAATCCACTATTATAGTTGGAGACTTTAATATGCCTCTTTCAGCAGTTGAGAAATCAAGCAAGCAGGTAGTCAGCAAAGATATAGTTGACCTAAACAACATTATAAATCAACTTGATAATTGGCATTTGTAGAATATGCTATCAACGATAGCAGAATACATATTTTATACACATTCACACGGAAAAGACCAAGATAGACCCCATTCTGGGTCATAAAGCATAACTTAGACAATTTAAAAGAAGAGAACTCATACAAAGTATAGTCTCAGATTATAATGGAATTGAACTAGAAATCCAAAGAGAAAGATAGCTGGAAAATCTCCAAATATTTGGAAATTTAACCACACATTCCTACATAACACATGGCTCAAAGAAGAAACTTCAAGATTAAAACCAAAAATATTTTTAGCTAAATGAAAATACAACATACCAAAACTTGTCATACGTGGAGAAAGTAGCACTTCCAGGAAAAATTGTAGCATTAACTGTGTATATGAGAAAAGAAGCAAGATCTAAAATCAATAGCCTGAGCTTCCACCTTAGCAAAATAGAGAAAGAAGAGCGACTCAACCCTAAAGCCAGCAGAAGAATGAAATAACAAAAACTAGAGCAGAAACCAATGAAACTGAAAACAAAAAAGCCAATGAAACCGAAACCTGATCCTAATTCATCAAAACAAGATTATGGGGGAAACCTTAGGTATAATCCATACAGGTTATCAATTTGTGAAACGCAAGTAACAAGTTACCTTCTCCCAAAAAGACAATATTGGGAAAGGTAAAGGGTAACAGTTACAGACACTTACTTGAAAAAAACAGGGAGGAAATGAAGAAAAAAAAGGAATTGTCATTCCCAAGCAATTTCAAAATCCAGCCAGGAAACCTCCATTTGGTTTCAAAACCTGGGGATAATCCGTGGTGATTCTCAGCTCTGCCCTTTGTCCTAATGGCTCTGCCCTCTCAGTCCTACTTCCGATTTCATGAAAGGTACACGCTTCTAATGATATAAGATTCTCAAATATTTCATGTGTCTCCTGTGTATGTCATGAGAACTCTATTAAACAAGACGTTCACAAATCTTTCCTAGATAATTTCATTTATATTCCTGGCTTCTCCTGAGATGGCTGAGGGGATTCACATACCTAATCTCTTCAAAGAGCCTTCTGTGTGACTAGATACTCTAACCTTCAGAGGCACAAGCAAAAGAGTATTGAGCCATGTCCTTGGCTTTTTCTCCAGAGCATACTTTCCTGACTGTGAATCACCAAATTTTACTGTCTTTTGTAATCCAGATAGGCTGAAAATTTCCCCAATCACCAAGGAAGGCCTGGCTCATTCTTGTTTAACAATGATTCTCTCAATCTATCTCTTTGCCTTCATATTTTGCTATAAAGAGCAACAGAACCAGACCATGCCTTCAACGCTTTGCTTGGATATCTCCTTAGTTAAATATCCAAGTTCACTGCTTATACATTTTGTTTTCGAGTCCTCATTCCCCTGGCAGTGACTTCAACACCCGTATTTCTACCAATAGTCTTTTCATAACAATTTAGGCATTCTCTAAGACTACATACCTTTTCTACCATACTCCTCACTTCTTTCTGAGTCCTCATTAGCAGAATCATTACCATACACATTTTTATTATCAAAAACTTTATTATCCCAGCCTCTGTCCATTGCCTAATTTAAAAGCCAGTTCTCCATTTTTATTTGTTACCGTAGCACATCACTTCCAGATACTAGAGTCTATATTAATTTCCTATTGCTGCTGCAATGTATTACCACAAACTTCATGGTTTAAAACAACAGAAGGTTACTGTCTTACAGTTCAAGAGGTCTGAAGTTTGAAATGGGTCTCACTGGGTTTAAAGTCAAGGTTTCAGTGTCAGCAGGGCTGTGTTCCTTTCTGAAGACTCTAAGGAGAATCCGTTTTGTTTAGTTTCTGCTTTTTCCATCCCTAGGGACTGCCCACATTCTTTAGTGGGTATGTTTGTGTGTGCTTATGCATGTGTACATGAAAGAGAGAGAGAGAATATGAAGAAAAGTAGTTACATTTATATTTATTTTATTTATTTTCATGGGGACCCAGGAGTGCATGGGCCAGATGTATTTGGGGTGAAGCCAGATGTGTGAAAGACAAGTATACCAGTAGAATTTGCAGTGACTTTAATAAGAGAGGCTTGAAGGAAAACATTCAATAATTTGGGCTGATTAAAATTTTGGCAGCAAAAGAGGATCAATGCACACTTTTCCTGCCTCCAGCCTTACATCCGCTATTACCCTGCTTCATCCTGACCTTCCTAAGGAACACCCACTCATGCTGGAAGATTTTCATTCAAATGTCACCTCTGAAAAACCACCCCAAAGCAGACTTACCCATTCTGCCTCTTGACATCTCACAGATTCTGGTATCTATTTCCATTCCAATTCAGCACATTGCATTGTAGTTTTATTTTTCATTATTATAAAGTCTGTTTCCCCATCATCACTGCCAACCCCCATGTCTCTCCACCCTTAAAATTTAGGGCAGAGATTTTGTTTGATTCAAAAACTACAACTGTGGCTCCAGAACCTTGCCCGGTGCCTGGAAAATGGGAGATGCTGAGAGAGGCAGGGGTTGGAGGGAGAGGGAGAGACTCCCATCAGCTCAAAGGGAAGCAAATGTACTGAAACTCAATAAACCCCATGTTGTGCTTAGCTTTGTTCCACGATCTGCAAGAGCCCAAGCAATTAGGTTTTTCAGAACATGCTACTCTTGGCTTTGTCTTTCCAGCCAACCTTTCCACATACTGCAGGGCCGATTTCCACTGAGACCTTTCTCACATTCTTCTATTTCTCTCCAGTCCCTTATGCATGGCAGCCCCCAATGGCAGCCTGCTACTTGAGAAGTGTGAGCTCACTGTGATTTATATTGCAGCTGCCTTCTGGAAGGGGCTGTGGTCCAGCTGCACATTTGTATATTCATTGAGCCGTACTCCCTATTCCACAGCCTCATGACAGCTGCAGATGGCACAACCATTTTTCATAAGGTATGTGAGAGGAGGGGTGGGACAGGCCTAAACATCACCCAGAGGAGATGGCAGCTTCAGAGCAACCAAGAGAGCAGGACTGATGGAGAATTAGAAACTGAATAGGGAGCAGATAGTATCTCCTTATTCTATTGACATCCACTTAAAGCTACTGTATAGCTACACCATCATCAATTACCATTACACACTGTGCAGAATATTCTAAACACCCTGGAACTCCATGGAGGAGCTTATAATCAAATGCTTTGAACTTCAGCTTTCTTTCACTTTCTTATTCTTTCTTTCAGTATGATCTTGCTGATCATAAGCCCTGGAGCGAACAGCTCAAGACCAAAACGAACAAGAAGTTGAGACGGCTGACGATATACAGGAAGCTCGTTAGTAAAAAAGAAAAGGATCAGAAATCTAGCATTCTTGCCTTGAGTGGAGCTGTACCCATGGGTCTGGGCTACTGTCTCTGTACCAGCAGCAGCCGTTGACACATCAAAAACAAAACTGCTGGCCCACAGAAGGAATCCATAAACTCACAGCTGAACCAAGAGGTGTAGTTCTCCAAGGAGACGTCCTTCATCTTTTTTTTTTTTTTTAATTTTTTTTTTCAACGTTTATTTATTTTTTTTGGGACAGAGAGAGACAGAGCATGAACGGGGGAGGGGCAGAGAGAGAGGGAGACACAGAATCGGAAACAGGCTCCAGGCTCTGAGCCATCAGCCCAGAGCCCGACGCGGGGCTCGAACTCACGGACCGCGAGATCGTGACCTGGCTGAAGTCGGACGCTTAACCGACTGCGCCACCCAGGCGCCCCGAGACGTCCTTCATCTTAAGGGAAAAAGAGCAATGGGCCACCTACCTTGGTTACTGTCTCCTGTTATTCCAGGGTTTATAGTCTGCATTTTGGCTCTTGCTCACATAAAGCCTAACGTGACCCGCTTGTGCTGTTTTCTGTATATTCCCTTCATAAATCTAATCTCAAGAATTACCTTCCTTTAGGACCAGAACTGAGTTACCCATTTTATTTTTCAAGCCCGATATTATTTAAAGTGGCTGTGGGCAGTTTGACTCTCCTCAAATACCTGTTCCTTCCCATAAACTGTTCAGGTAATAATACACACACTTTGTTTTCTCTATGATGAGGCAGATCATCATTGTATTCTGAAGAGAACTTTCATCTGATTCATTACTTTAAACTGCACTGGATTTCTTTCTATTTTCTACTGAAAATTAGCAAAAAAAAAAAAAAAAAAAACCTTGAGATCTTTAATCTTCTTTCCTCTTCCCTCTTTTTTCTTCCCTTGTCTCTTCCATCTATCCATTAGATCCTACAGCTGACTGAAGAAGAGTATTCCAGACACTACTGAGATAGAGCACATTTATACTATTTAACTGTAGGAGGAATAGGGGCAGGATGTGAGGGAAACTATATTATCTACAGTAATGGTGAAGGACTGGGCTTTCTTCAGGACCTAGCCACACTTTCATTCATGAGGGCTAGTAATGATATCACAGAGGTCACTTTACCTTTTGTGCTACAAAGCTACACAGTAGGACCCCACAGAGGAAAACTGACCTATTGCCTGCACGTGGGGGTATTTGATGACAATCATACATGCACAGGAGATATACAATACTCCAGAAGAATAAATCTTGATGTGTCAGAACAAACTTTCTTCTATCAGAGAAAAACTTTAGGGATCAAAAAGAATCTACTTGGGAGTAGCATTTTCAGTGTATGGGACTCAGATACCACTTCCCACCAACGTGATTCTTCTTTGTAATAAAAATAGGCTATGAAAGGAGTCGCACACAATGCTCCTTACACAATACCATCAGGGTTCTTACTTCTGGAGATATAGATTTAAAGTTATGTCGATAGGAAAAATATGTTATCCCTTTTCAGGGACTAAACTGCTTGTCCTCAGCTTACCATCCAAGAAGTGTTTGAATTTGGGAAACTCAGGAAGAAACTGATCCCAGTCCTCAGCAGGGAAGATATGCAACTGGAATCAAAGCATCTTTGTCACCATCACTCTGTTCAAGAGCCAGTCTGTCCCTAGTTAGAGTCAACAAACCCCAAGGCAGAGGGAAGACTCTACTTTTTATCTACTTGAAACATGGAATATTAGTGTTTTCAAAACCCAAGTGGACACAGAGGCTCTAGATTCCTTTCTCATGGGTCTCATGGGTCTCAGATTGGCCACCTCACATTTGGGGAGAAAACACCTAAGAGTGATGCACAAGGAAGACAAGAGGAGGTTGAGGAATTAGAGAAGTGTCAGGAGAGAGGGTGTATGCACGTGGATCTTTTCCAAAGTCCTAACCTATGAGGCAGAGGTCCCCCAAGCCCTTGTGTGGTACAAGAATGAGTTAGTGAGAAAAGGAGGAATGACCAATTATTGGTCTTCTCACTCTGTCCTATCTCAGGAAGCCTCCCCATTCTTCATGAAAAGGGTTGCCTGAACTTCTGTCAGGGTTCTAATGTGTGCAGTGAGAAGACAGGGATGGTCATGTTCAGGAATAGGGCAGGACCCTGATCACCATGTGGGTTCTATTAGGCATGGGGCTGACAAGGGAGCATGGTGATCATTAGTGTCTTCACCCTATCACTCATGGTTAGGACTACAGATTATGTGCAGAAGACCCTCAAAGCATAAGGTCCACCATGAGGCCGATGGGATATTAACGATCACTTCTTCTACCTGGTAGCAGCGAAAGAAGGGATCCTGCCGTTCCCAGAGTACAGAAGAGGTCTTGGTTAATGGCTCTAAATAAGAATCTGACTTGAGCCTGGAAACACACACACAAAGATATAGTAGAACGGTAAAGATGTATTTATCAAGTAGATAAAGACAAAAAATACTGATTGGGAGGTAAAATATGTGATTGAGGCCAAGAAAGAGAATAGAAACTCAAGAACAACCCAGGTTACAACACAACTAGATGATTTCAAATTTTCTAGATTGAGAATCACCTAATCTAGTTTCAAGAGATAATCTTATATTTATGTTCCATTTTCATATTACCTCTCTTAAATTCTTATAACAATTCTAAACAGAGAAGATTTATACATTCATTACAGAATTTAGAGGTAACTAAATAGATAGGTTCTATGACCTTACCTCTTATCTTGCTTTTTCCTGTGTCCTTCAGGTCCCAGGGTCTACACTTTTCTTTCAGACTTTGTCTGCATTATAGAGACTTCTTGGACCCATGTCTAGCTCATGCTTTTTTCTCTGAGAATGGTCTATGAACCATGGACCTGGTTGAAGTGTGAATCAACCTTCCATGTTGGGGTCAAGTGACCCTCTGTCCTAGGGCAAAGCTGACTAAATCTTGAATAGATTATTGACTCAAAGTGAGCCGTTATCTCTCCTAGGAATTTGGAGCTGGGACATGGAGAACCTAGTTAAAAGATGGTGGGCACAGGATGTGCAAGATCAAGTAGGAACTATAACCACAGAATCCACTTCCTACCTCATATATGCCAAGACAGATAAACCTTACCTCCATAGAGAAAAGAACAGAGCAAATGTGCTGACAGAAGTGGGGGTGGAAATTCTTGTTGCAGAGAAATATACAGAGAAGCCTAGGCTTCAATTTTTCTAGTTCCTGGAATGTAGCTTTCCTTTTTTCCCCTGTGTTTTATAAATTTTCTCTAATCCCTTTCTTTAAAGTAGTCTCAGACTGTTTCTGTTTCTTACAACCACGATATCCCTGACAAAGAGATGCAGATTACCCCTTCAGTGGAGCCACACTGATGCCCTGCAAGCACCCACTAGTTGGGTAGGTCAAGCTGGACCAGACTTGATCGGCCTGTCTTGTGGTAGAAGTTAACCACGTCATCATCTCCATTCCGTCCTCCACCACTGTTTCACTGACACGCATCCCCTCCACTGTCCTTCTTCCCAGCCAGCTCTTTTCACTAGAGCTAGAAACTGTATTTTGTAGAAAATTAAAACTTCTACTTTTTTAGCCATTCCATTTCTTACTAAATGGAAATAAGGTTGTCTGTGAAAGGATGTTTTCACTTGCAGATTATTCAAATGAGAAAGTATTCACTTCCATGCCATAAGTGCCATGGCACCATGAGAGGGAATCATCATTCTCCCAGCTCCCCTGTACCACTTTAGTGTCCCACCTCACCATAGAACTTTCTTTTGACTTAGAAATCAACCACTGTCTGCATCACTTTCTTGTATATATTACAAGACTTTATAAGACTTCAGAATCATCAAGCCCACCATCATTTGACATATGAGGAAACTGAAGCCCAGAGAGGTTGTGTGCTGGGGCATGGGACATGTGCTGAATTGATCTGTTGTAACTCATCATCATTGTTAAACCTTTTTACATGGCAGAGGTTTGCTATTATAAGTTTGGATTATTTCCAATATTCCTATTCTGCATATCTACTGTATATAAATATGCCTCAATTTAAAGAAAAAGTCTGTCTACTTGGAATACCTAGAACAATTTCTGTTTTTCTGACTCAAGACTTTAGAGGGGAAAAAAAATCTTTGTCTCTAATCCTTATACTTTCTTTCATGCAGAGAAAGTATCACTAGCTTTAACACCTACACTTTTTTTCTCCTGCCTGAGGTGTGGTTATCTAAATGATTTATGAGGCTATGGACCTAGGCATACATATATATCCATCTCTTCCTGTCCTCCTTTTAGAAGCTGACTTCTCTTCAAAGAGCATGTCTTCTTTCCTTTTTCTGATAATCTGGAAAGGGTCTGTCTCTCATTCCCCAGAAGTCTTCAGGGGTCCACAGCTTCCTAAGCCTGGATGGCTATACCTACTGTTCTATGGGGTTCTATAAAACTCCTAACATTATAATTCAGTTATCTGTAGATAATACTCCATCTCTATGTGGCATCTTAGCATTCTCTCTCTTCACCCCATGCCCCTCCATGATCCTGTATTCCTCTATTTATAGACCATCAATTCAATAACCTAGCTCCAGATTTCCTTGATCCCTTTGACTGCAAGAGCTCTGTCCTTCACTCTAGGTTAACAACCCATTCCCACTGCTCTGCCACGACACACCCCAATCTGCTCCATGCCAAAGTTTAAATTCCATCTTTTTAAAGCTCACCTTTCAAAACGTCCAGCTCTCTGATTTCCTTTCCCCATTATCCTCCAATCCCATGGGTTATAGCCCACCTCTTAATACATCACTTTTCTCCCGTCTACCAGGCCTGTGAACTTCTGTAATTTTATAGGGAGTCTATATTCTATAGTTCATCAATCAACATCTTTCTGGCTTGCAACTCGAGCTCCTTCTACCTTGGTTCTTTAGCTATCTACCTTAAATAAAGTCCCCTGAACAGGTCAATCTAAACATCCACATTTTGTATACTTACACTCTAGCAACTGGTGCTAATGGAGAAAATCCACTATCTTCTGGATTGATGCCACCCTTGCCCTAAGGTGTTCAACTTCAGCTGAATCTTCATTGATAAACTAGTCTTTGTGTATTTCCTTGCTCTGAGACTGTCCAATTTACAGCTACTACAAACTGTAACATTCTTTGAACTCCTAATCTACCCTTTTCCCCTATACAGTCTGAAACTGACTTTGCTTCCCATGCTCACGGTAAGGACAACAGTGATCACTGGGTAACACTCATGAATTCTTACCCACTCTGTTACAGATGATTAAATCCACAACCATTCTCATTTTCTTTCCTTGGTCTTAGAGGAAGAAAGAGACCTGCCTAAAGTTCATCCTTCCTCCTTAAAGAAGGTTCCAGCCTAAGAACTCCAACCCCATCAATAAACTCTTCTGTGCAAATTCTCTTTCACTGGCTATTTCTTACTAGCATATGAGGATATGAGTACCCTCAAGTCTCTTCTCTCTGAATAAAAATATCTTATCCCTTCATTCATTAGTAATTACCACCATCTAATCTGTCTTTTTCCCACAAGTGAACTTATAAAATACCTCTCATTCCATCTTGTCAACCCATCTCAGGCATCTATTTTTGAGCTCCTATCATACATGAATTCTCAGTGACTTTGACTGACACTGTTGGCCAGGCTCTCCTTGAAACACCTTCTTCTCTGGGATTCTTTATGACCTCTTCTAGTCTCCTTTACCTAATATGATAGCTCCTTATTATACTTCATAGCTCTTCTTCCACCATCTGCCTCTTAAATGCTTAATGTTCCCAGAAGGTTCTTTACTCGGTCTACTTCTCTTTTCATTTTGCACACCCTGTCTGCATGAGGTTTCCTGTATTCACAATTTCATCTACTGCGTATAAATACATGGCTTCAAAATCTTTACCTCTTACTCAGACTTTCTCCTGATTTGTACCAAAGCTGTTCACCAAACATTTCCACCTAGAATCCTCTATAGAAACTTCAAACTGAGCATTTTCCAAACCAAATTCATCATCATCAAACATAAAATCAGGTCCTTTTCTTTTATTTATTAACTCAATGATGTAGCCATATCTACTGGGTAGCCCATACCAAAAATCTATAAGTCATCCTGAACTTCTCCTTTATGTTCATATCCAACCTTCACAGTGACTTCCCTTTTCTACTTTCTTAACACACCTCGTATCTATCACCTCCTTTGCATGTTTGTTATCATTTCCCTAGTAGTTCTTGCATTCACATTTTTTACTTAGACAACTGTAGAAGTTTCTTGAATGGTTTCTTGTATCTATCCTTATCTTTGTCCAATCTGCCTTATACACTAACACCAGGGAGATCTTTCTAGTACACACATCTGATCATGTCAAGATCTGGCTCAAGATGGTCCTCTGGCTCCCCAGGTTCCTTAAAAAAAATCCAAATTCCTTGACATAATAACCTGTAATACCTCACTGTTTAGCGGTGGCCAAGCTCCCTAGTCACACTCAATACAGGTTTGGTTAAACTGAATTGAAGGACTTAGCCAAGGTCATGCAGCTGGCAAATGGTGGCACAGGGGCTGAAATGTAAAGTCCTTGGACTCTATGCCCAGCATTTTCTTCATTGCTTCATCCTGCCCACAGACACTCACAGATGTCAAAAAAAAATCTAAAGACTATAAATATCCCAATGCTCCTAGTCACTTCCATGGTCTGAGGTCTACAATTGAATGCTTTTGTGGTAAGCCAACCAAAGTCATCATTACCAAATGAAAGTTGGTCATTTTAGGAAGAAGCCGCTTCAGGTTCCCAATGAGCTCTTGGAAGAAGAGGCCCATTCCATGGTAATTGAATATTAATTAGAACTGCTGCAAAGCCAAAGCAAGGAATACAAAGTGGCTATTCCAGAGGGGACAACTTTGTCTGCAATTTCTGTGCAGCCCCAAATTCTGCCCAGTTTGGACTCTTTCCAAGTATTGTATTTCTGGGTAATACATTTTAAAATCTGCTTTTTGTTTGTTTGTTTGTTTGTTTGTTTGAAGTGGGTGAGTAGGTGAGAATACTTTTTTGGGTTTGACTAGCATTTAAATTCTTGAATCACTTTCCTGCCATAAAGAAATTAAAGTGAAATTTTCAGCCCTTCTGGGTCTGTGCTCATATGGAGCATGTCACTTAAGCCCCTCTCTTCGGTTTTCCTTTTGGTGCTGTTTCCAAGTCAGAATCCTCTTCTGACCTTTAATTATAAAGAAAGGGAGAAAATCTGAAGGAATCTAGAAGACACACCCAATGCCACCCAGTCATCTGAGGATGGGGTAAACTTAGAAAGCTCCTCACCAAATCTTCTAAGTCCCAGATTACTTCCCAGAACCCTGGACTTAACTCCCATGCTGTCCACTGCCAGGGGAATATCCTTTAGTGAAAGAAGTGACTACACAAAACAGACCCAGCAGAGGCTCAGCACCTTATTTCCAGAACTTGGTGGGACTAGTTTCTCAGCTCTTAGACCTGAGCCTGGGAGAGAGGAGTGCCTGTGTGTTCCATGGAGGTGTGACAGTGCAGTTAGTAACTCAGCAGGAGCCAGCCTCAAAACCCAGCCATGATGCAGCTTTTGTGAAAGAGCCTGAAGGTGTCTGCTGCACCTCACACGAATTTTTTCTCTCATAAAGAAGTTGGTGTAAAGTCATTTAATTACTGAGTGTTAAGTGAACACCTAATTATGTCAAGTTGGTGAACTCCAGGCTCCCAGGGGATGATGAGTTTCTGTGTTTTATCCTTCCTTACAGCACCTACTTTGCCTTTCTCTCCTCACCCTTGGCTGAGTGGATCTTTTAGGCTTTAAAAAAAATAGTTATATTGAAGAATATAGAGTTATTCAATGCTAAATGAAATAATGACAATATCCTTTGAAGTTTTTTTAAAAACTAAGTATTTTAAAACTGGAAACTATGACATGGTGGGAGAGTGAGAGTTCTAGAATATAAAAGCTTGAGATTTAAATTCCACCTTTACCATCTGCCAGCCATTTGCCTTGGGCAGATTACTCGACTCCTCTGAGCCTTGGTTTCTGGAAAATGGATATGAAAAGAACTTTGAAGGTTTCCCTTCCTGTATCAGGCCAGGAAATTTGAGATTCCTAAAGGCTCATTTCTAAGCCCCCCTGTCTTATGTTTTCTTCCTTGATGGCCTCAATCACACTGATGGCTGCATTCATCCTCTTTGTGCAGGCACCTCACAGATTTCTATCTCAGACACAGATTTCTCCTCTCATTTGTGGACCTGGCAACTCCACTTGGATGATGCCAAAGAAACCCCAACCCAGCCCCTCCCCTGCCCTGCCCCACATGGCCCTCTTCCAGAGCCCTCTATCTCAGGCTGTGGGGTCACCATCCATGCTGTTCCACAAGCCAAAAACTTGGGTATTATCCTTGACTGCTGCTTCTCCTTGTCCCCAATATTCAATCCATCAGCAACTCTATCAAGTTTAGCTCCTAATATTTATTGAATATGTACCATTTTCTCCATTTCCTTGGATGCCACACTATTACAATCTATCATCATTTCTCACTTTCAACATCCTCCTAACAGGTCTCTGTGTATTCATTATTGCCAGCTCTCTCCAAATCCATTTTCTTCCTAACATACAAAGTGGTCTTACAACAAAAATTTAGTTATGTCATTGTCATCAACCTCGAACAGTTAAGTGACCCTTCATTGTTCTCATGATGGAGACCAAAATCCCTTCCAAGGCCCAGAAGTTCTAATCTGTTCTTTTATCTCCAAATTTCCTTTCCATTTTGCTATTACTCTGATCTGTAGTTTCACTGGATATATTCACTGGATATATATATTTTCTGTTTTTCAAGTAGATCCTGTTTCTTCTTGCCACAGGGCCTTTGCATACACAGTTCTCTTTGTCTGGAGCATTACTCCAGCTCTCAACTCTATCAAATACAAGTATGCATCTTTCTTTATTTATAATTAGTTTTACCCCTTTCCAAAAACAAGAGTTCCAACATCAATTTCTTGAAGAAGCCCTCCCAACTCAAGCTGCCATATACATTTGTGCAGCCTTCACCCCACACAAGAGCATTGGCTAAGGAGCAAGTGATGGGTAGAAGTGAGTCATATTCCACCTGCCAATCCCTTTATTCTGACATAGACCTGCATCTCCTATGACATCGTTATCTAATTCTCTCAAAGGCATGGTGTGAGTTAGCAGCTCTGTCCTATATCGCCAAACTAGGTCAAAGCTCTGTATTTCTTGCTGCCATAAGAGCATATATTCTCATCCATAATACTTCCCACAATTGCTATTTTACACTTACTTGCATAAGATTATGTGGTTAGTGTCTATCTCTCCTAGTCAGTATCTCTCCGAGAAGCTCCCAGGAGCTATATTTAATTTCATCCACACTTTATCCATTGTCTGACATAAGCCTTGACATTTAATAGATGCTCAATAAATATTTGTGGAATGGATGAAAATGATGGACAATATTACTATGAGGATAGGCTTTTGTTTGTGAAAGCAGCATGACATTACCTAAAACCCAGCAAATACTTAATATATATTTGTTTGAATATGAAAATGAATGATCTGCCACTCAAATATTAAATGACCCAATTGGGGTCACAGTAATATTAAGTGGGCAGTGTGAGAAGAAAATGCCTCTGAGGTAACCATTCATTGTATGGAGATGCTCAGAGAATAGTTTTCTTTCAGTATAAAGGGTTTTAAAGATTGAACGTGTCCATCTGGGACATCAGAGTCTTGTCATTCTTTTCCAGGACCGTATTCAAGGCAATATACTGGGAAAAGTGCCTTCTGGGGCTGTCTGCTTGCTTTTTTGGCAATGGTCAGATAAAGCTAGGCATTTATTTGGTTGGTGCCACTTAGAAAAATTGAACTGAGGGCAGAAGTCCAATAAGACCTCAGTCACTGTCTCAGATAAAAATCATTGGGATCATCTTAGTTGCATGTATTGAGTACTTTTGTGATAGGCATTATGATAAGTAATCTACATCCATTATTCATTTCACCGACAACAATCCTATGATGTCTTAAGCTGAGCTTTATGAAATTGTCAGTATTTGACCCCTTTGACCTACTAAAATGGCAATTTTATGTTGCAACCTAATAGATACCATTGTCCCCATTTTAAAGATTAGGAATTGAGGTTCCAAGAGCTAGGATTGGAACCAGGCAGCCCTAGGACCAGATGGCAAACAGCCCTATCTGGTTTCCCAAGGGGCCAGTCATGGGCAGGAACTAGAAACCAAGAGTCATGTCTCGGCTAATTAGCAAAGGTTATTTTCAGCTTTATAACTTCCCTATATTTACAATTTTGGCTCTCCAAACTCTGACTTTGTGCCGACTCATAGTAGAACTCTGTATGGTGAAATGAGCTGTGTGTGTGTGTCTCTGCAGGAAGACTACACCCCACTTCCTACTCGGATCTGGGGAGAGAAGGACTTCAAGGGTGGAATGAGTGGCAGCAGCGTTGAAGAGGAAAGCAACTGCAGGCTGTCTCCAGGCTCTCCAGGAAGTGGGGGGGGGGGGCGGGGGAGGGGGGGAAGAAGATGAAAAGCCCCTGTGGCACCTGCTCAGAAGTAAAAAAAACCTGGGTGGAATTTTTGACAAGAACTGAAGCCCGCACCATCGGCAGGCATGCCCCTTCCTACAGCATCAGCTGCCTGAGGACATGAAGTCCTATTCAGGTCTGGGCCTTTGCTAGGTCTAAACATTAGCACCAGAAACAAAGAACTGGAGGGAACTTTGCAGGTCACACGCTCTATATGTCTCTTTTTAAAGATAAGAACACTAATTAAACAACATTCACCGAGCACCTACTACAAGCCAAGACGTGCACTAGTTCTTGGTCCCAAAGGTGTGAACCAGAGAGACACAGCCCCTACCTACTCTCATGGGTGTACAAACTGAGCAGGGGGACGGTTGGTCACACTAAATTGCAGAATGATGAGAGGTAAAAGCCCAGAATGCGATAGCAGTGGACATGGCCAGGTGTGGAAATTTCCTAAGGAACGACTTAAACTGAGTCTTGAAGAATTTGAACAAAGCAGGAAAGCAAAGAGTAGCTGGCTACTGAAGCCAAGTGGTTCACTCAGCATCACAAAATTAGCTTTGTAATGAGCGACAAATTACAAGCCTCTCTGTGCCTCATCAGTAAGCAGGGTAATATCAGTTAATTCATGGAACTCTGGTTACTGAATGGATAAGTATGTGCAAAATACTAAGTACATCATAGCTGCTCAATAAGGGTCTGTTCCCTTCCTCTATATTTTCCTGGTCCAGCATATTTTCTAACATGAGACTTTATTCTGGTATGCCTTTGTTCTTTGGACACCAAGCCCTTCAGGGTCAGTAATTTAGATGGTTTTGATACCTGTTTAACTTGTTGTGATGTTGTTCTCAGGAACTAGAAACATGATTTGAAAAACAATGGCCTTTCTCTTACTGGGCCAAGAGCTTTTTGTTGCAGCCAGGGGCTGTGTTTTCATCCCAAACTACCATCCATGTTTTCTTATAATTAAAACTATTCACAGCTGACATTAGAAAAAAGAACAGCTCACATTATTTCAGGTATGTCCACTTTGTGATATCACTCTCAAATTGCCTAGTGGTCTGCTAGTTAGAGAAGCACTGTTTAGGAGGAAGTCCTTTCCCTCAATAATGTGTTAATATTATTATTAATAATGTTAATTATATAATTATTTTAATTATTGCATAACAATATTGTTGATATTATTATAATGGCTATTAACAAATAGGTTTTGTATGCATCAGGTGTTATTATAAATTCATTGCATGGATTACCTTATCTAATCCTCCAAATGATATTCTGAGATAAGTACTATTATTATCCCCATTTTACAGATAGGGAAATGAAGACTCAGAAAGGGAAACAGACATATACGCATATCACTAAGATTACTGATGCTACAATTATGAGGACAGGATGCTATGAGGGCACCAGAGACAGGGAGGAAGGGCATCTAACCTATCCTGGGGAGACTAAGTACGGCATCCCAGGGGATGTGTGTCACTGAACTGAGTTTTAAAGACTCAGAATTATCCAGGCAGTAAGGAAGAAGGGCTTACTGGGCAGAGGACACAGCATAAGCACCGTCCTGAACCCTGATCTGAGTGGAGAATGGTAGGAAGTTCTGCCATGACACAATGATGGAGAGTATGAAGCATAATGGAAGATGGGGACACGTGTGCGGGGCATCCTGCTGGAGGATGGGCAAGGATCAGATGATGAACAACCTGCCTAGTCTCCTGAGGAACCAGACAGGACACTACGTGTGATAGGAACTCTTTGGAGTTTATGGCAAAGAAATGACATGATCAGGTCTTAAGATAGGTAGATCCCTGAGGCAGTAAAGACAATGGATGGGAGGCAAGGAGATCAGGTAGGAGCCCAGGACAGAGATAATGACAGCCTCAGCTAGGAAGTGAGGGAAGGGAAGGGAAGGGAAGGGAAGGGAAGGGAAGGGAAGGGAAGGGAAGGGAAGGGAAGGGAAAGGAAGGGAAGGCAAGGCAGAGGGGAAGTGGAAGGGGAAGGGGAAGGGGAAGGAGAAGGACTAAAATATATTTAGGAAACAAAAATCATCCAGATTGGGTGAATGACTGATAGCACCAGAGGTTGGGTAGAAAGGAGGAGGAATACAGGATGGCACGACAAACCTAGAGGCAAAATAAAGAGAAAAGCAGACTAATCCTAGAGAAGGTTGAGACTGCAAAGTCAATTAATTTGTCAATTTTAGATGATGCTGGGACAAACAGGTAGCAGTGACTGGCTGGCAGCTGATATAGCAGTCTGAGGCTAAATTCAGAATTTAGACTAGGAATAAATATGGGGAGAGAGGGTGCATCTGCACACACACGACAGTTTGAACCCCAGAACTGGGTGGGAGCCCCAGGGGCAGTGGAAAGAGAAGATAAAGGGTCAGAGGACAAAATCCTGGGAAACACCAATGCTGGAAAAGCTAACAGAGAAAGAACTTACAAAGGAGAGGGAGAAAGGGGGAAGTAGAAGGCAGGTGTTGTGTAGAGCGTGGTGTCTACACCAGGAAAGGACATGGTGCCCAATGATGCAAAATCAAGGAGGGCGATAACTGAAATGCAGTGTTGAATGCCCATGTCGACATCACTGCGACGCGGCAAAGCAGACATCTAACACACTGATGGGCATGGAAGCCAATGGGCTGAGAAGGAAATGGGCTGTGAGAACACAGCTTCCAGTAATCCATATTGGATTATGTCTTCTGGGCTGAGGAGGGCATTGTTAGGGGTCCCTGTAACCAGAAACAAGATCCCATTACTCTTCTTTCTCCACCTTCTGCTTCTCCTCTAACTTTTCTGACTTCCTTCCTTTGTACTCCTAGATTCCAGATCCAGCTGTGATCAGGACCTGAGGCCCTAGCAATAACAAGATCACAATTTCAAGAGCAAGATCCGGGGTGCTCTAATTTCAATATGGTACTGTATGCCAGACAATCAGACTTGTGAAACAGAGTATCATCCTTCTACCCTGACAGTGACTGGGAGTGATTATGGAAAAGGCCACCTCTGCCACTACCCTCTATTCCAGGTCACCATCATTCCTCTCTGGACCAAAGCAAAAAATCCTTTGCATTCTGTCCCCTTATATCTGTATTCTACACTGCAACCAGAAGAATCCTTTCAAGAAGGGAATCAGATTAGCTCCCTCCCTTGCTCAAAGCCATTCGATGTCTTCCCATTTCACCTGGAATAAATCCCAGTCCTCATCACTGCCTAAGAATGCTAAGTAATCTGGCCCTAATCTGACTCTTTGATCTCATTTCCTATACCTTTCTCTGGTGCTACAACACTTTGGTTATACTAACCTCTTTGCTGCTCCTCCAACATAACATGTACATACCCTATCTCTGCCACTAAGCAATCATTCTGCCTAGAATTCTCTCCCTCTAGAAGTTTGCATGGTTTCCTCCCTCACTTCCTTCAGGACTCTGCTTAAATATCATATATTTACATCATAAGTATATACATGCAGACTTTCTCCTCCCCCAAGAATGTAAGCTCTGTGAGACTATGAACTTTGTCTGTATCTCTAGCTCTTATTGGGCATTTAATACAAGTCCATTGAATGAAATAAGGGAATGAACAGCTGAAAATACATCCCAGAATCTGAACCAAAATAGAATGGAATAAACAGAAACTAAAACCAGACTACAGTCCTCTGGCAGGTATGTACCAAACATTTCACCCTGTGTTGTTGTGATAGACACAATGTTAACTTAAACAAGTTTTGTCCTTTCTCATAATAAGCAGGCAGTGAAGTTGAGCAGACATAGTAAATAATTAGTAAATGAGACCATTTATAGAAAAGTAGTGGAAGTCTTTAAATTAAAACTAATTAGTTAATAAATCTGTATCGCTTTGCTCTGAGCCACTGGATGTTTCCCACTCCCATCACTTCTCCTATCTCTGCCATAAATGTCTCCTTCCTACATGACTCTCCCTGTTAGGACCAACCACTGGAGCCCTGGCTTAACTCCTTGCTCACTTCCTCACTGAAAGGGCCTTCTCATTTTGCTACTCAGGAATTTCCCAGTCACTGGCCTTAGCCCTTCTGTACTAGTATCTGCCCCCTTCAGTGCTGAAAGAAACTCAGGGATGTACGCAAGGAAGCAGACCTGTTATTAGAACTAAACCTGGTACATCCAAGTAACTGAGACTAGATACTTAAGTGCTCTGTTTAACACTGATTCAGAAAGATTCTCCTACACCAACATATTATGGGACTTTCTGCCTACTATCTGTCCATTAGTCAAAATTTACCTATATGGTTCTTAATACTGCCACGCTGACTCTAAAAATACACCAAAAAGGAAGTGAGAAATATATTGACCCATTTTCCTGTGGAGAGAGTGATGCAGAAAGAAGTGGGCTGCTGAGGATCAAGCTGTTGGAATAAGGGGCCAGGTCTTCCACAACTTGACCCACGTGCCTCCTCTTTATGGTCACGACTGATATACGAATGGGGTCTCAAGGTTCAGTGGAGAAGAAAAAAGAGCAGAGTCAATAACTGGATTTCTTGGCAAGGCCTTCGCCTCAGTAGGTTTTCCTACAGACAAATCCCTGTAAGCAAAGTCTCACCAGATTACCTCACCAACTTGAAAGAGAACATATCCATGAGGATACATTAACTCAAAAGATGAATCCAGCAAAAGTGATGATCACACTACAATAAGACTTAAGAATCTTTTCTTTTGTTGGACAGAAGTCGATATGGTAATGTTTGACCTCATTCACAATAATCAGCTGCCTGTATGTATAGCAAAGAAAATAAAGAAACATGATACAGTGTTTTGACATCTCTAAAAACAGGAGGTTCAGGATGCTTTACCTATATTCTTTCCTAAATTCAGAGGAAATAATTTGACTTGTTTCTTCAACTAACATGCATTACACAAATAAGCAGCACTAAAGTAAATAGGATGAAAAAAGAAGGGATGTTGGGAAGGTATAATCTTCCATCTGTATTTCTGAGTAGACAAAAAAGAAGTGACATAAAAACCATCTATGGGGGTGCCTGGGTGGCTCAGTTGGTTAAGCATCTGACTCTATCTTGCCTCAGATCACGATCTCATGGTTCATGGGATCGGACCCTGCACTGACAGCATGGAGCCTGCTTAGGATTCTCTTTCTCTGCCTTTTCCCCACTCGCTCTGTCTCTCTCTCAAAATAAGTAAATAAAAACTTTAAAAAACAAAAACCATCCATGGAAGGAGCAAAAGATTACAGTATAAGCTGTGTCAAAAGAAAAGGATAGGATGTAAAAAAGGGCCTGAGTAAAATAATAACAATTTTACAATTATTTCCTAAGCACCAACAACATCCTTAATATTATAAAGCATGAGACAAAAACACTACTTTGAAAGGTCTTAAATTTTACCATAGAAGACAGAATATACACATTAAAGTTAAATAAAAAATATGTGCAGCATAATATTATTTGATGATTGAATGGTAAAGCAGTGCATGTCATTTTCAAGAATTTGGGGAGAGTAAGTCACTCTGAATTGGTAAAATCATAGAAAACTTCATGGAAGAGGTAGGAATTGATCAGGTACTTAGACGAAGCATAAAATGTAAGCACTGTGAAGAGGGAATCCTTTCAGGGCAATGGGAACAATGCACGTAAGTTCATGGAGATGAGAAAGCGCATGGCATGTGGGTTAGTAATACCTGCCACTATAACAAAAATGCAACAATCCCCAATGGCTAAATAAAATTGAAGTTTATTTCTTGTTCATAGACAGTCCAATTCAGGTGTTCCCAGAGAGTAGGCCATTTAAGGACGCAATTCTTTTCATCTTATGGCTCTCTCCCCCTCCAGGTCTGTGGAGTCCTCTCCCTTTAGCTGTTGGGCAGGAACAAGAAAGAGTAAGGAGAACTGACTGTACGTGGAAATTTTTCACAAGAAGGCCTAGAAGTGATACACTTCATTTCTGCCCACATTCCTTTGACTAGACCTCAATTCCAACACCACACCCACCTGCAAGGGAGGAAAAGTAAGCAGTGGTAAACTCACAGCAGTCTGCCACATTGTGTTTGGGAGAAGGAAAGTCAACCCATGAGCTGGAAAAAGGGCTAGAGAACTAGACTGACCGCAAAATGGGAAAGACATGAGACTGCGCTCTAGGAGCTCAGGGCAGAAGGTTTAAAAAATAAACAAAAGGATGTGCCTGGTTCTCCTGAAAGTGAAGCACTCAAAGGTGAAAGGGGACTCACGGCATTGAGAGGTTGCTCAGGGTGGCATGATTCGGAAAGGTTTTGAGGATATATGGACATAACGCTGAGCCTTTAAGGATGGTTCAGAGAGGCAGACAGTATAGTATGAATAGATGCCTCAGTGGGATAGGTATAGATGTGTAAAGGAGAGAGGGTAAATCCCGATAAAAAATAAGGAGTGAGGACATAGAACATAAGCAAGGGCAGAGAGATCATGGTACAGCTGCTGAAGGGAGGCAGTATTTATCAATGAGTGCCTTTTAATGTTGGGAACAATTCTTGATTTACAGGAGTGCCACACAACATCCCTAAACTCCACCCATCAAATGCTGGTCCTGCCCCTGAGTAATAGAGACTTTTAAAATTACCCCATACTTCCAAATCTCTCCCTGGGGGTAGGTATGGACCAATAATGCCTCCACTGAAGGCACTAGCCCAGAGTAAAGACAGATGAGGTCAGAAAACCTTTGTTCTGGGGTTCTTATGTGAAACTAAGAAAGTTAAGGCAGAGAAAATAGGAAATAGAAAGCTACTATTGGTCTTAAATGGGGACTGGGCTGAAAATAGTGTTCAAATCTGTTACCTCTAGGCTTGATGTCCAAGATGGTGGCACCACTAATTGGAAACTGTGTTTCAAATTCAACTTGGGGCATAACTCACAAAAGACTTATACCCAAATCAAGCCGATTAATCCAAATGTCACATACGGGCATTCAAATATTAAACAATAAATTCCTGAAAATGCAGGACACTCCTAAATTAAGACCACTAAATCAGTCTCCTACCTCCTGAGGCTAGAACTATATGTAGATGGAAGTAACTTCCCCTAATGAAAGAAATCAATCTGGCAAGAAACCAGAGAAGTTAAAGTAATTTGAAAGTGTCTACATTTCCTGTACACAGGGCCTTATCCTGTGAGTGTTTCCACTATTTAGAGAGCCACTGCGGTTACCTCAGACATGTCAGGCCCTTCAGGACAGATACATCTTGCCCTGATTCCAAAACCACTGGAAATGGTTCTCTATCAAATAATAGAACTACTGATTTTCCAAGCTACACTTTGTTCCTGTACCCTTTGCCCCATGAGTGGCCCTTAAAATACGAGTTCTTAGCTGAAGAGCATGCTGAGTAAAATAGAGCTAACCTATTGGTTGGGAATGCCTGCCACCCCACAATCACAGAGCCTTGTTTGGCCTTCATGGCACTGATGTGGGACAATCACAGAGGTCGATTAGATGCACCTGCAGACCTGATGGGAAATGTCACTCAGAAATGCCTCAGCTGCAAAAAGACATCTGTAAATGGATGTTTGAAAATAACCATGATGAGACCCACAGACAGAGCACTTAAAATTTTCTGAAGGAAAAAAAGGCAGGTTCACAAAGAAACAAGCAAACAAAACAATTCTAAGGAAATATCTCTCATAAAGGGAAACAGGCAATATTTTTTTCCCAAACTACCGACATCTCTTAAAATTCACTTGTAGTTTTTCATAACATTTCCAACATAAAAATATCATGTAGATTAACAAGACTTCTCTTTTGGAAATCCAGATATTCCCAAGAAGGCTCTGATGTAATTATTGGAACATCACAGTAAATTACCTGAATCAGATTATTTCCCTCCTTTCTTCTCAGGGAAATGCCCTCCATTGAGGGAACAGGGCTTTGGGTTGAGGAAGACAAGACATGGGTAACTTTGACATATGTGCAACTTCAAGGCTTAGGGCACAGGAAGGTCTGTTGGGGTTTCAGGGCTTAGGGCACCAGGAAGGTTTGCTGGGGTTTCTTTTAATGTTTATTTTTTACTTTGAAAGAGGGGTGGAGAGCAGGAGAGGGACAGAGAGAGAGATGGGTAAAATCCCAAGGAGACTCCATGCTGTTAGTGCAGAGCCCGACATGGGGCTCAATCTCACAAACTGTGAGATCATGAATGGAGTCAAAAATCAAGAGTCGGAGGCTTAACTGAGTGAGCCACCCAGGTGCCCCCTGGAAGGTTTGCTCTTTAGGAAAAGAGGAAAGTGGGAGTTAGGAGAGAGATGGAAAAGGGAAGGGGAGCTTCTCATCCACATGCATGTATGTCTCCCACTACCTCCAGAAAGAGATTAAGATTTTCTTTACGACAAGAAAGAACTACCATTCTTTTCACTCACAAATACTTAAGGAATGTGTACTTGATGCTAGGAAGTACCAGGTTCTGAGTATCCAAGAGCAAGTAACACAAACAAAACAAACTCCTATCATGTGAAGGCAGAAGGGATTTCGTCAAATGGGAAAATCTGCAGCTTCTATGGAGAGTAGAAGTTTGGGAGCAACACCAAAAAAAGGCTGAGGTGAGGAAGTTAGAGAAAATGAGCTTGTGAGAAGGAAGAAAAGGCTGTGGGGGAACAGGTCTAAGTGGAGGTGAAGGTGAGGAAGCTAAGGTCATATGGCCAAGAACTTCTCAATAAGCTTGGAGGTACCTGCTGGGAGTAAAGTCTGAGAAGGGAGAAAATAAAGATAGTATAAAATACAGGAAATGTGTTCTTGACTTTGATAAGTATAGTTGTTTTCCTGCTTTTCACCCACTAGAGGTATGTGGTATTGTAATGCAGCCTGGTTCGAGTGAGTTAATGTGCCAACATTTGCTAAAGTGCCAGTAATCAGCCTGAGATTTCCACCTCCTGAAGCCTGAAATGATATCCCAACAACCTGTTACATGCCCCTGTTGGTTCTAGCAACCTATGTTCTTTCTGATGTTGTAAGAGCTCATCTTTGAAATCAATTAATCAGTCTTTAGTACCAACAAATGCTTATTGAACACCTGAGAAATTAGACATAAAAGTTCAATGGCAACTTTACTGGGAAATTCAGACCCGCTCACTGCATTCCAACTGTACATCCTCGTCTTCCACCAAATACTCTAGGAGTACTCTCATCTCACTGGCTGTTTTCTCTGCAAATCTTCCTCAAGAGAATCACAGCCTACTCCTGCACCTCCACCTCCATCAAGTTTGGTTCAAATGTTATCTTCTCAGCAAGGCCAATCCTACAACCCTTTTTTTACAACTGTAACTTTACAGCACTTCCTCCTTCTTGCCCTCCTCCCATTTTTGCCACAGCCCTTAGCATCTTCAATATACTATGTAATTTAAAAAATTATTTATCTTTCCATCTCCTGCCAAGAATAAATCTCTGCATGTATATGCTTTTGCTTTTGTTTTACTATTCTGTTGAAGAATGTAGATCAGGGATGGATTCAAAATAAATTATTTGCTGAGTGAATGAATAATAGTTATGGCTCATTCTCTCTGAAAAGGAGTCTTTATCAGCACCTTCCTGCAGAATTTTCAGTTTCTGAACTCTTCAGTAATTGGTTCTAGAGTAAGATTACAACCAACACAGTCAAGAAATACCTGATGTCATTTATCAAGAACTATAACCAAAAGAACCAAAGGTAGCCTTAGGGGGGAGAAAAACAGAGGAGGAAGAGGGAAGGGGAGTGAGTGAGAAATGAGGAGACAAAACCACCAAGGAATGAGTGTGCAATGAGAAAGAGAGCAACAGATTTAGAACAACAGAAGACTCCGCATGTAAAGGGGCAAAGGGGCTGTCCTCTGCCATCTTCCTGACCTTCATATCATGAAGGAAAGTGGGGTCCGAGGACATGCCCCGGTTGGGCTAGGAACTTCCACTTGCTAGTCTCCCTCACCTCAACTGTAAGAGGCAGGGTCTGTGTTCTTGTAGGTATACTTTAATGGGACCGGGCAAGATCAAGTGGACTGATTACTGGTTTAGCCAACTGCTCACAGGAATTTCCTCAGAGAATTAAATGCACTGTAGACTACATATTGACAGAAACAAAATGCTTCTCTGAGGTAAATGTTAGGATGCTTAAGAGTTGTTTTTATTGCGTCTTGTATTCAAGACCTTGAATTTCAGTGTGTGTGTTTTCTAATGGGAGTAAAACATTAAAATGATATCAAAACAGATTTGATAGACAAATATTAGCTTCATATTCAACTTAATGTATCAAGTGTGTAAGACAAGGTCAACTTTTACTTTCCTGGGGAATTTTTTTAAAAAGTTTTCATTTAAATTCCAGTTAGCTAACATAGAGTGTAATATTAGTTTCTGGTGCACAATATAGTGATTCGACACTTCCATAGAACATCTGATATCATCAGAAGTGCACTCCTTAATCCCCATCACCTATTTAACCCATCCCTCCACCAGCCTTCCCCCTGGTAATCATCAGTCTGTTCTCTATAGTTAAGAGTCTGTTTCTTGGTTTGCCTCTCTCTCTCTTTTTGCCCTTCTGCTCATTTGTTTTGTTTCTTAAATTCCCCATATGAGTAAAATAATATGATATTTCTCTTTCTCTCACTGACTTATTTTGCTTAGCATAATACTCTCTAGATCCATCCACATTGTTGCAAATGGCAAGAATTCATTCTTGTTTTATGGCTAAATAATATTCCATTGTATTTTCCTGGGGACTTTTAAAACCCCCTCAGCCCTCATTACCTCCCAATAAAACATAAACTGGGAATTCTACAGTTGTTTTACTGTATAGACCCACTCCTACCCCTCTCCAATTTTTTTTTCAGATTCTGTAGACCTTGCCTCCCACTTTGCATCATGGCAGATTTTAAAGCCTGGGGTTGCAGATGAGCATTAACAAGTGTGCTTAATCAGTACTCCAGGTGACACCACTATTAGACACCACACCAATACTTGAACAAGTGCATTGCTCTTCATTTACTTTGGAGGGCTATCTACATATAAGCTTTTATGCAGTGTTAATAAATGGGCATTTGAGTCTTAAAATCCTAAATTTGAACTCCATCTTATAGCTCATAAAACTTTGAATGTCCTCATCTCTAAAATGATACCATAATCTATGTCACATGATATCAGGAGTATCAGCAGCTAAATACATAAAGGGCCTAGTATGGGCCTATCAACACAGTTGGGTTTCAAAGAGAAGCAGTTCCATTGCAACTCTCTGTTCCAACTTTCCCATCTTCTATGAGTTTTTCCCCTCTATTCAAAGCTTCCATAGATGTAAGGTTCTATGAAACCCTACCTCTTTTCAAACAAAGCTAATCTCACTCAAGGTACATAAATGGAACTGGCATGCTGACTCAGTACAGTCCTATAAAAATGACCTCATCAGACAGTGAGAAATTGAAGCTACAGCTTAAGAGAAGACTGTCTCACTCAGGGAGGGATGGTCCCTGTTTTGTTTCCATTTTGAAGTGCATACAGCCTTATAAATATTAGTGACTTTGTTCAGTAAAGACCTCAAACTATTAAGCTGTTGTACTCCACCTGGCTAAAATTTCTCCTTTCTAAAGAGGACCACTTTCACCACTTTTATCAACATAGTACTAGAAATCCTAGCCATAGCAATCAGAAAACAAAAAGAAAAAAGAGGCATTCATATTGGTAAAGAAGATAAACGTTTAGATGATATGATACTATACATAGAAAACCCTACAGACTCTACCAAAAAGCTACTAGAATAAATGAATTCAGTAAAGTTACAAGATACAAAATTAATACCCAGAAATCAGTAGCATTTCTATACACTAATAACAAAAGAGAAGAAAGAGAAATTAAGAAAACAATTCCATTTATAATTGCATTAAAGAATAAAATACCTAGGAATAAACTTAACCAAGTAAGTGAAAGAAGCACACTTTGAAAACTATAAAACATGGATGAAAGATACTGAAGACAGAGCAAACAATTGGAAAGATATTCCATGCTCATAGACTGAAAAATTAATATCGTTAAAGTGTCTATACTACCCAAAGTAATCTACAGATTCAAAGCAATCCCTATCAAAGTACCAAGAACATTTATCATAGAAATAGAACAAATAATACTAAAATTTTTATGGAACCATGAAAGACCCCAAATAGCCAAAACAATGTTGAGAAAGAAAACAAAGCTGCAGGTATCACAATTCCACATTTCAAGACATACTACAAAAATGTAGTAATCAAAACAGTATGATGATACTGGCACAAAAACAAACACATAGATCAGTGGAATAGAATAGAAATCCCAGAATAAAATCCATACTTATGTGGTCAATTAATCTATGACAAAGGAAGCAAGAATATACAATGGGAAAAGCCTCCTCAATAACTGGTGCTGGGAAAACTGGACAGCTCTATGCAAAAGAATGAAACTGGGTCACTTTCTACTCCATATTCTAAAATAAACTTGAAATAGATTAAAGACCTAAGTGTGAGACCTGAAACCAAAATAAATCCTAGAAAAGAACACAGGCAGTAATTTCTCTGACACTGGCCATGGCACATTTTTCTACGTGTTTCTTCAAGCAAGAGAAACAAAAGCAAAAGCAGAAACAAACTACTGGAACTACATCAAAATAAAAACCTTTTACATTGCAAAGGAAACCATCAACAAAACTAAGAGGCAACCTACAGAATGGAGGAAGATATTTGCCAGTGATACATCTGATAAGAGGTTAATGTCCAAAGTATATAAAACTTACACAACTCAACACCAGAACAAAACAAAAAACAAACAACAACAAAAAACCCAAACTATCTGATTTAAAAAATGAGCAGAGGACTTGGATAGACATTTTTCTAAAAACATACAGATGGCCAATAGACACATGGGAAAATGTCCAACATCACTAATCAAATGCCAATCAAAACCACAATGAGATATCATCTTAAATCTGTCAGAATGGCTAAAATAAAAAAGATAAGAAATAAGCACTGGTGAGGATGTGAAGAGGAAGGAATCCTCAGGCACCATTGGTGGGAAGGGAGATTGGTAAAGCTGCTATGGAAAACAGTATGGAGGTTCATCCAAAGACTAAAAATAGAAATATCATATAATCTAACAATTCCACTACTCAGTATTTACCCAGAGAAAATGAAAACACTAATTCAAAAAGATATATGCACCCTATGTTTACTGCAGCATTATGTACAATAGCCAAGATATGGAAGCAACCCAAGTGTCCACTGATAGACAAATGGGTAAGGAAGATGCGGTACGTATACACACATAAACACACACACACACACACACACACACACACACACACACACACACACACAGTATCACACAGCCACAAAAAAGGATAAGATCTTGCCATTTGCAACAACATGGATGGACAAAGAGGCTTTTACACTTAGTAAAATAAGTCAGACTGATAAAGACAGATACCAAATGATTTCACTCATATGTGGAATTGGAAAAAAACAAATAAATAAACAAACAAAAAACAGAATCAGACCTATAAATACATGGAACAAACTGATGGTTACCAGAGGAAAGGGGCAGAGAGGGGTATGGGAGATACAAGATAGTGGTTATGGAATGAATAAGTAAATTATAGGAGTAAAAGGCACAGCATAAGGAATACAGTCAATGATACTGTAATAGCATTGTACGGTGAAGATGGTAGCTACACTTGTAGTGAGCACAGCATAACATATAGAAATACTGAATCAATACGTTATACACCTGAAACTAATGTATCCCTGTCTATCAACTATACGCAAATAAAAAAAATTTAAAGAAATTTCTCCTGTCTACATACAGAAAGAAAATACTTAATCATTCTTAACTAGAAACCTCAAATGAAGTACCAGGGAAATCACTATAATTATTATAATGAATACCACTTGATGTATATATGTACGTCTGTATGTATGTATAATTTATTGTCAAGTTGGCTAACAAACAGTGTGTACAGTGTGCTCTGGGTTTTGGGAGTAGATTCCCATGATTCATCACTTACATACAACACTCAGTGCTCATTCCCAACAAGTGCCCTCCTCAATGCCCATCACCCATCTACCCCTCTCCCCCGCTCCCTCCATCATCCCTCAGTTTGTTCTCTGTATTTAAGAGTTTCTTATGGTTTGCCTCCCTCTCTGTTTGAAACTATTTTTTCCCCTTCCCTTCCCCCCATGGTCTTCTGTTAAGTTTCTCAAATTCCACATATGAGTGAAATCATGATGTCTGTCTTTCTCTGACTTATTTCACTTAGCATAATACCCTCTAGTTCCATCCACGTTGCTGCAAATGGCAAGATTTCATTCTATCTCATTGCCAAGTAGTATTCCATTGTATATATAAACCACATCTTCTTTATCCATTCATCAGTTGATGGGCATTTGCGCTCTTTCCATAATTTGACTATTGTTGATACTGCTGCTATGAACAATGGGGTACATGTGCCCCTATGAATCAACACTCCTGTATCCTTTGGATAAATACCTAGCAGTGCTCTTTCTGGGTCACAGGTTAATTCTATTTTTAATTTTTTGAGGAACCTAATACTATTTTCCAGAGTGGCTGCACCAGTTTTCATTGCCACTAACAGTGCAAGAGGGTTCCCATTTCTCCACACACTCGCCAACATTTGTCGTTTCCCGAGTTGTTAATTTTAGCTACTCTGACTGGTATGAGGTGGTATCTAAATGCTGAATACCACTAATTTAGTATTATGTGTCAAAGAACATTTTCTCATTTAATTCTTATAAAAATTTTTTGAGGTATGGGGCACCTGAGTGTCTGACTAGATTTCAGTTCAGGTCATGATCTCATGGTTCATGGGTTTGAGATCCCGGGCTCTGCACTGGCAGCCTGGAGTTTACCTGAGGTTCTGTGTCTCCCTATCTCTCTGCCCCTTCCCTGTGTGTGCATTCGCACTCTGTCTCATTCTCTCTTCCCCTATGTCTCAAAAGTAAATAAACATTTAAAAAAGTTTTTTTTGAGCTATATCTATTTCTACATTTATAACAGTAAAATTAAGGAAACTTGGTTATAAGGTGAAGATAAAAGGAAATAATAAAAATGAGAACAGGAAGTTAAAACAAGTCCATTACAAATTACAACTATCCAGTAAAACAAGTCCATTACAAATTACAACTATCTGTGGGTGGGGGTGGAGGGGGAAAGTCTCCCTAAAGTATGTACTCACATTTAAAAAGATAATAGGGAACTTTATGCTTATAAATTCTGCAGCTTAAAAAAATGAACAAATTCCTCAAAAAATACACTTAACTGATATAAGACATAACAGAAAATAGGAAAACTCCTATATCTGCTTAGGAAAATCAATTTATTACACTAAAAAATCTTTTCCACAAAGAAAACACCAGTCTCAAGTGATTTTATTGGTGAATTCTATCAGACATATAAGGAAGAAATAAAATCAAACATAAACAAGTTCTTTAAGAAAAAAGGAAAAAACTTCCAAACTAATTTTCTATGTCAAGAATGATGCTAATACCAGAACGTGAAATAGACATTGCAAAAAGAGAGACAAAGAGAACAAGAACTACTAATATCCTTCATGAACAAAGTGCAGAAATACTTAACAGAAATGGTAACTACATTGGATCCATTGATATATAATCATGATGCAGGGAAAAAAACTGACAAATTTTAATGTCAACTCATGATTTTTATGAGTATTCATCAAACTAGAGGTAAAACAGAAATTCACTGACCTGATAAAAGTCATCTATAAAAAAAACATATTGTAATATTTTGTGATAAAGGACTAAACATTTTTTCCATAAGATTATGAAGATGTCCATTCTCACCATTCCTATTCAACATTTTACTGGAGGTGATGGCCACAGAAAAAAGTGAAGAAAAGGATGTAAAACACATAAAAATAAGAATATAAGTAAAACTGTCTCTTTGCAAATGATATGAAGCTTAACACAAAAAATTGTAAGGAATTTGTAAAACATCTATTAGGAACAATAAGTGTATTTATCAAAATTGCATAATATAAAGTTAATACACAAAAATCCATAATATTTTACACTGTACCAATAATTATAAAATGTAGTGAAAACTATTCCTAAAATCATCAAAAATCATCAAAAATACTTACAAATAAATTTAGTATCTGTAAAGTGAAAATGAGAAAACACTGCAGAGAAATTTGAGACCTAAAAAGTTGAAAGATATACCATGTTCATGGATGGCAAGACTAAATATTGTAAAGCTGTCAATTATCCATAATTTAACCTCCAAAATTCTCTACAAATTTCTTGAATGCAATTTAAATAATTTCAGCCAACTTACTGTAGAAAGTGATAATATGAAAAAATATATACTGAAATGCAAAAGACTTAACTATCCAAAATAATGTTTAAAAAGAATAAAGTTACACAATTTACACCACATGATTTCAGACTTAATAGAGATAGTGTAATCAAGAAACATGGCAATGACATAAGAGTCAATAAGTTAATGCAAAGGAACAGAATAAAGATCAGAAACATACCCACAGTTACATGGTAACTTAATTTCTGGCAAAATCTCAAAGCAATCCAATGTGGTAAGGAATATCTTATTAATGAATTATGAACAACTAAATACACATATATGGAAAAAAATGAACCTTGATCCTTACTTCACATAATACAGAAACATTAATTTATAGTGATTTCTAGTCCGAAAGTAAAAGCTAAAACTATTAATATTAATCATCATTACTTTTGATACTATTAATGTCATTCCAACTTGTGGGTAAGCAAAGTTTTCTTAAGCTGAATACAAAAATCAGTAACTATAAAAGAATTTATAAATTGGTTTTATCAAAATTAAAATACTCTGGTCATCCACTCTTCAGAGATGACATGACACTCTATATGGAAAACCAAAAAGATTCCACCAAAAAAATGCTAGAACTGATTCATGAGTTCAGCAAAGTTGCAGGATATAAAATCAATCCACAGAAATGGGTTGAATTCCTATACACCAACAATGAAGCAACAGAAAGAGAAATCAAGGAATCGATTCCATTTACAATTGCACCAAAAACTATAAAATACCTAGGAATAAATCTAACCAAAGAGGTAGAAATCTATACACTGAAAACTATAGAAAGCTTATGAAAGAAATTGAAGACAACACACACAAGAAAAGGAAAAATATTCCATGCTCCTGGATAGGAAGAACACATATTGTTAAAATGTCAATATTACCCAAAGCAATCTACATATTCAATGCAATCCCTATCAAAAAAAACCAGCATTCTTCACAGAGCTAGAACAAATAATCCTAAAATTTGTATGGAACCAGAAAAGACCCCGATTAGCAAAAGCAATCTTGAAAAAGAAAACCAAAGCAGGAGGCATCACAATCCCAGACTTAAAGCTACACTACAAAGCTATAATCATCAAGACAGTATAGTACTGGCACAAAAACAGACAGATCAATGGAACAGAATAAAGAACCCAGAAATAGACCCACAAACGTATGGCCAACTAATCTTTGACAAAGCAGGAAAGAACATCCAATGTAATAAAGACAATCTCTTCAGCAAGTGGTACTGGGAAAACTAGACAGCGACATGCAAAAGAATGAACCTGGACCACTTTCTTACACCATACACAAAAATAAACTCAAAGTGGATGAAAGACCTAAATGTAAGACAGGAAGCCATCAAAATCCTTGCGGAGAAAGCAGGCAAAAACCTCTTTGATCTTGGCCGCAGCAACTTCTTACTCAACACATCTCCAGAGGCAAGGGAAACCAAAGCAAAAATGAACTATTGGGACCTCATCAAAATAAAAAGCTTCTACACAGTGAAGGAAACAATCCTCAAAACTAAAAGGCAACCAACTGGTGGAATGGGAGAAAATATTTGCAAATGACCTATCAGATAAAGGGTTAATATCCAAAATCTATAAAGAACTTATCAAACTCAACACCCCCCCCCAAAAAAAACAAATAATCAAGTGAAGAAATGGGCGAAAGACATGAAGAGACACTTCTCCAAAGAAGACATCCAGATGGCCAACTGACACATGAAAAAATGCTCCACATCACTCATCATCAGGGAAATACAAATCAAAACCACAATGAGATACTACCTCACACCTGTCAGAATGGCTCACATTAACTCAGGCAACAACAGATGTTGGCGAGAATGCAGAGAAAGAGGATCTCTTTTGCACTGCTGGTAGGAATGCAAGCTGGTGCAGCCACTCTGGAAAACAGTATGGAGGTTCCTCAAAAAATTAAAAATAGAACTACCCTATGACGCAGCAAGTGCACTACTAGGCATTTACCCAAGGGATACAGGTATGCTCTTTTGAAGGGGCACACGCACCCCCATGTTTATAGCAACACTGTCAATAATAGCCAGAGTATGGAAAGAGCCCAAATGTCCATTGATAGATGAATGGATAAAGAAGATGTGGTATTACTCAGAAATCAAAAAGAATGAAATCTTGCCATGTGCAACTATGTGGATGGAACTAGAGGGTATTATGCTAAGCGAAATTAGTCAAAGACAAATATCATATGACTTCACTCATATGAGGACTTTTGGATACAAAACAGATGAACATAAGGGAAAGGAAGCAAAAATAATACAAAAGCAGGGAGGTGGACAAAACACAAGAGACTCAAATATGGAAAACACACAGAGGGTTACTGGAGGGGTTGTGGGAGGGGGTGGGCTAAATGGTTAAGGGGTATTAAGGAATCTACCCCTGAAATTGTTGCACTATATGCTAATTTGGATGTAAATTTTTAAAAATTAAAAAAATAAACATACATACATACATACATACATAAAAATATTCTGGTCTTCAAAAAATAAAAAAAAATAAGAAAACATTGTTAAGTCACAGGCTAGGAAAAAATACTTGCAAAACTTACCCTTCACAAAGGGTTATCATCTAGTTAATATAAAAAAATTCCTACAACACATTATTAAAAATAAAACAACCTAATAATAAACAGGCTAAAGAGACACACCACAAAAGAAGATGTAAAAAAAGGCCGATAAACATGAAAAAGTACTCAGTATCTTTAGTCCTCAAAGAAATGCATATACAATGGAATGTTACTCAGCAATCAAAAAGAATGAAATCTTGCCATTTGCAACATGGATGGAACTAGAGTGTATTATGCTAAGTGAAATAAGTCAGAGAAAAATATATGATTTCACTCATATGTGGAATTTAAGAAACACAAAAGACGAACATAAGGGAAGGGAAGGAAAAATAAGATAAAAATGGAGAGGGAGACAAACCATGAGAGACTCTTAAATACAGAGAACAAACTAAAAGTTGCTGGTGGGGTGTTAAGTGGGGGGATGGGCTAAATGGGTGATGGGCATTAAGGACGGCACTTGCTGGGGTGAGCACTGGGTGTTATATGTAAGTGATGAATCACTAAAATCTATTCCTAAAATCATTATTACAATATATGTTAACTAACTTGGATTTAAATAACAATTTCAGAAAAGAAAAAAAAAAGAAATGCAATTGAAATTCACCATGAAATAAAATCATACAGTTAAAATAGTTAAAATGCTTAAAAAATAAACAGCACCCAATGGTGGTAACCCAGAACTCTTATACACTGCATTGGAAATATTGAATGGTTCAACCACTTTGGGAAAATATCTGGCTGCCTATTATAAAAGTAAACATACACCTACCTTATAACCCAGAAATTCTACTCCTAGGAAGAACAAAGGAGCAGAAGAACAAAAACATGTCCCTCCAAAAAAATGCAGTTTTATTCATAAAACTGATTTTCCTTTTCTTTCTGTTCACCAGGACTCAACTTCTCCTCATCATATAAGTTAAGCACAACCATAGTAGGTTTCCCAACTGTCTCACCCTTGAACACCCTGATCTACTACCATCACCAGGCAGGAAATAGAAGAAAGAGCCAGAGACTTGGTGGAAACTTTGTTGAGAGCTTCTTTGAGTCTGGTTGTACTGGAACTGAGTGTTGGAATTGCTGCGACTCCTGCCATGTTGGAGAAGGTGTCTAAGCTGCACTCATTGAGGGGAAGCTACAATAGCTGAGAGTATTAAAAGATGACACACAGATGTACATCTAGAAGTCTCCACTGACCAAACAGCTGAGAATAAGGCAGTACTAGGCTCATGAATGGTATTTCCATATAGTGTATAAATACCCAACAGCTAGTGCTTTGGCAGTTGAGGTGGAAACCTCATCATTCACTATGTAAACTTTCACTTAATAACCATGTATTCTGTATAGCACTAACACTCTGAGGAGCACTTTGTATTCCTGAGTCTAGACTTTCTATACTGCAATCTCTTTCTGGTTTCAGCTCCATATCACACTAGTCTTCAGATGTATTTTATGTCTCCAATTCCAAAGATTTTCTGAGGTTCCATAGTGTCGATAATCTTCCTCCTTTTTCACTTACTCCAATCGCATTAGTACACATTGTCTTTCTCCAGTATTCTATATTAGTTAATACTCACTCATCTTTTTTATTCTTCCTAGTTCTGTTGCTACTTCTTTTCACAATCTTCTCTCCAATTCTGTTTGTTCTTTTGGATTCAACATTTTATTATTATTTTTATTTTTAAATAGTTTATTTAGATTCAAGTTAGTTAATATACAATGTAGTATTGGTTTCAGAAGTAGAATCCAGTGATTCATCACTCACATATGACACCCAGTGCTCATCCCAAGTGCCCTCCTTAATACTCATCACCCATTTAGTCCGTCCCCCGACTACCTCCCCTGAGCAACTCTCAGTTTGTTTTCTGTATTTAAGGGTCTCTTGCGGTTTGCCTCCATATTTTTACCTTATCTTTCCTTCCCCTCCCCATGTTCATCTTTTGTGTTTTTTAAATTCCACATATGAGTGAAATCATACGATATTTGTCTTTCTCTGACTGAATTATCTCACTTAGCATAATACACTCTGGGGCCATCCACGTTGTTGCAAATGGCAAGATTTCATTATTTTGATCGCAGAATAACATTCCATTGTGTATGCATTTCCTTGAGTACTAAAGATAGTGGATATTTTTTCATGTTCATTGGCCTTTTGTACATCTTCTTTTGTGATGTGTCTCCTCAGACTTTTTGCCTGTTTCTTATTTGCTGTTTTACTTTTGTTAATGAGTTGTAGAAATTAATGGTGGAATAACACACACACCATATCTTCTTTACCCATTTGTCAGTCGATGGATATTTGGGCTTTTGCCATACTTTGTCTATTGTTGATAGTGCTGCTATAAACATTGGGGTGCATGTGCCCCTGTGAAACAGAATTTTTGTATCCTCTGGATAAATAGCTAGTAGTGCAATTTCTGGGTCATAGGGTAGTTCTATTTTTAATTCTCTGAGTGTTTTCCAGAGTGCCTTCACCAGTATGCATTCCCACCAACAGTGCAAAAGGGTTCCCCTATCTCTGCATCTTGCCATCTGTTGTTTCCTGAGTTGTTCACTTTAGCCATTCTGACAGGTGTGAGGTGGTATCTCATTGTAGTTTTGATTTGTATTTCTCCCATGAGTGATGCTAAGCATCTTTTTCATGGGCCTGTTAGCCATCTGGATATCTTCTTTTGAAAACTCTCTATTCATGTCTTCTGCCCATTTCTTAACTGGAATATGGATTTAACATCTTAAAAAATTTACTTACTTTTACTGTTTTGTTTCAGGAGTGTTAGTTCCATGATTTTTTTTAAATTAAAAAAATTTTTTTTAATTTTTTTAATGTTTGTTTATTTTTGAGACAGAGAGAGACAGAGCATGAATGGTGGAGGGTCAGAGAGAGAGGGAGACACAGAATCTGAAGCAGGCTCCAAGCTCTGAGCTGTCAGCACAGAGCATGACGTGGGGCTCGAACTCACGGACCATAAGACCATGACCTGAGCCGAAGTCGGACGCTTAATGGACTGAGCCACCCAGGCGCCCAGTTCTATGATTTTTAAAAGAATATTCTCTTTGCTACATCTCTTGACTTTTCTGTCATATTTTTCATTTTTTTTTTATACCACTGAGAAGCTTTTTCTGATTTCACTAATTCCCTCTTCAGCTGGGAAGGATATGCTTAACAGAATAATGATGTTTTATCTTATGTAACTTTTTTTCTATGTAAGTTTTAATCAATTCCTTTTTGAAACTGCCTAGTCTTTTTTAAATAGCATCTTGCTCTCCTAAGTTATCTTTTTTTTTCATTTATTTAATAATTTTACAGATATATCTCTTAGTTTGTTTGATAATCTCAAATTCATAACAATCCAATTCCCTGATGTTTGTGGTATATGCTGACTTGTGCATATGGTGGAATGTTCCCCTGTATTATATAATTTAAATTTTTATTTAATTTTCAATGACTCTTATCTATAGAAATCAGTGTGGCCAAGATTAAAGATTTATTCCTTAAGAATTTTTTTCTTTTGTGATTTCAAACGAATTTTAGGATTAATTGTTCTAGTTCTGTGAAAAATGCTGCTGGTGTTTTGATAGGGATTGCATTAAATCTGTAAGACTGCTTTAGGCGGTATGGACATCTTAACAGTATTGGTTCAAATCCATAAACATGGAATAACTTTCTATTTGTGTTATCTTTGGTTTCTTTCATCAGTGTTTTACAGTTTTCAGAATATAGGTCTTCCACCTCCTTAAGTTTCTTCATAAGTATTTTACTCTTTTTGGTGCAATTATAAATGTAATTGTTTTCTTAATTTCTTGTTCTGCTACTTCATTAGTGTGTAGAAATATGATTTCTGTATATTAATTTTGTATCTTTATCAGTTCTAGTAGTTTTTTGGTGGAGTCTTTAGGGTTTTCTATGTATAGTATCATGTCATCTGCAAATAGTGAAAGTTTTACTTCCTTACAGGTATGGATGCCTTTTATTTCTTTTTGTTGTTTAATTGCTGTGGATAGGACTTCTGATACTAGTTAAATAAAAGTAGTGAGAGTGGACATCCTTGCCTTCTTCCTGATCTTACATGAAAAGCTCTCAGTTTTTCACCCTTGAGTATGATGTTAGCTATGGGTTTTTCATATATGGCCTTATTACGTTAGGTGCATTCCCTCCAAACCTACTTTATTGAGTTTTTATAACGAACGGATGTTGTACTTTGTCAAATGAATCTCTGGAGATGATCATGTGGTTTTTATCCTTTCTGTTATTAATGTGCTGTGATTGATTTGCAAATACTGAATCATTCTTGCATGCCAAGAATAAATTTTACCTGTGGTGAGTGACTTTTTAAAAAAATGTACTGTTGAATTCAGTCTGCTAATATGTTGTTGAGGAATACTGCACCTATGTTCATCAGAGATATTGGCCTGTAGGTTTCTTTTTTTGTAAGTGTCTTTATCTAATTTTGGTATCAGGGTAACACTGGCCTCATAGAATGACTTTAGAAGCATTCCTTCCTCTTCTACTTTTTTTGGGAATAGTTTGAGAAGAAGAGTTATTAATTCTTCTTTAAATATTGGTTGGATTCCTGTGAATCCATCTGATCCTGGACTTTTGTTTATTGGGAATTTTTTGACTACTGCCTCAATTTCATTGCTAGTAATTAGTCTATCAAATTTTCTACTTCTTCCTGATTCAGTTTTGGAAGGTTACATGTTTCTACCAATTTATCTATTTATTGTAGGTTGTCCAATTTGTTGGCATTTAATTTTTCATAATAGTCTCTTATAGTCCTTTGTATTTCTGTGGTGTCTTATTTCTCCTCTTTCATTTTTAAAAAATGTTTACTTATTTATTTTTGAGAGAGAGAGAGAGAAAGCACAAGCTGGGCAGGCACAGAGAGAGAGAGAGAGAGAGTAGGGGAGACAGAATCCCAAGAGAGCTCCATGCTGTCAGTGCAGATGCTGATGTGGGGCTCGAATTCATGAACCATGAGATTACCTGAGCCAAAAGCAAGAGCCAGATGCTTAACCAACTGAGCCACCCAAGCACCCCACTCCTCTTTCATTTCTGATTTTGAGTCCTTTCCCTCCCCTCTCCCCCCTTTTCTTTCCTTTCCTCTCTCTCTCTCTCTCATCTGGCTAATGGTTTATCAATTTTGTTGATCTTTTCAAAGAACCAGCTCATGGTTTCATTGATCTGTTCTATTGGGTTTTCTTTCTTTTTAATTTCTATTTCATTTATTTCTGCTCTAATCTTTACTATTTCTTTCTTTCTATTGGCTTTGGGCTTTCTTTGTTCTTTTTCTAGCTTCTTTAGGTGTAAGGTTAGGTTGTTTATTTGAGATTTTTATTGCTTCTTGAAGTAGGCCTATGTTGCTATAATCTTATTTCAGAACAACTTTTGCTGCATCCTGAAGATTTTGGACCACTGTATTTTTACTTTCATATTTCTCCATGTTTTTTTAACTTACTTTTTATTTCCTTGGTTGACCTAGTCATTGTTTAGGAGTATGTCATTTAGTCTCCATTTATTTGTGTTCTTTCCAGACTTTTTCTTGTGACCGATTTCTAGTTTCATATTTTTGTTGTTAGAAAAGAGGCATGATAGGGGCTCCCTCTCAGGTGACTCAGTTGATTAAGCGTCCAACTTTGGCCTAGGTCATGATCTCGCTGTTCCAAGTTCAAGCCCAGCATCAGGTTCTGTGCTGATAGCTCCAAGCCTGGAGCCTGTTTCAGATTCTGTATCTCCCTCTCTCTCTGGCCCTCCCTCACTCATGCTCTGTTTCTCTCTCTCAAAAATAAACATTAAAAAAAAAATAAAAAAAGAAAAGAGACATGATATTATTTCAGTCTTTTTGAATTTATTGAGACTTGTTTTGTGGCCTACCATGTGATTATTCTGGATAATGTTGCATGTGTACTTAAAAAATGTATACTGGGCTATTTTGGGATGGAATGTTCTGAATATATTTGTTAGGGCCATCTGGTCCAATGTGTCATTCAGCTACTATTTCTTTGTTGATTTTCTGTCTGGATGATCTATCCATTGATGTAAGTGGGGTCTTAAGTCCCCCTACTATTATTGTATTACTGTCAATTTCTTCCTTTATGTCTGTTAGTAGTTGCTTTATCTCTTTGGGTGCTCTCATGCTGGGTACATAAATGTTTACAATTTTTATATCCTCCTGTCGGACTGTTCCCTTTATCATGGTGTAGTGTCCTTCTTTGTCTCTTGTTACAAAAATTGGTTTTTAGATCTATTTTGTCTGATATAAGTATTGCTGCCCCAGATTTCTTTTTGCATCCATTTGCACGGTAAATGTTTTTTAACTCCTTTACTTTCAATTTGCACCTGCCTTTAGGTCAGAAGTGAGTCTCTTGTAAGCAGACATAGTTGGCTCTTGCTTTTCTATCCATTCAGTTACCCTATGCCTTTTGATTGGAGCAATTAGTCCATTTACATTCAAAGTAATTATTGATACCTATGTACTTATTGTTATTTTGTTACTTGTTTTACAGGTGTTTTTGTATTTCTCTACTCATTTCTTCTCCTGCTCTCTTACTTTGTGGTTTGATGGCTTTCTTTAGTAATATGCTTGGAGTCTTCTCTTTATTTTTTGCATATATATAATAGGGTTTTTTTTTTTTAGTTTTTTTTTTAATTCCAGTATAGTTAACATACAGTGTTATATTAGTTCCAGGCATACCGTATAGTAATTCAATGCTTCCATATATTAGTGCTCATCAAAATGAGTGTACTCTTTTAACTTTTTTTTAAATCTTTATTTATTTTTGAAAGGACAAAGCATGAGTGGGGGAGAAGCAGAGAGAGAGGGAGACACAGAATCCAAACCAGGCTCCAGGCTCTGAGCTGTCAGCACAGAGCCCCATGCAGGACTCAAACCGACAAACTGTGAGATCATGACCTGAGCTGAAGTCGGACGCTTAAGTGACTGAGCCACCCAGGCACCAAAATGAGTGTACTCTTTTTTTTTTTTTTTCCAACGTTTATTTATTTTTGGGACAGAGAGAGACAGAGCATGAACGGGGGAGGGGCAGAGAGAGAGGGAGACACAGAATCGGAAACAGGCTCCAGGCTCTGAGCCATCAGCCCAGAGCCTGACGCGGGGCTCGAACTCACGGACTGCGAGATCGTGACCTGGCTGAAGTCGGACGCTTAACCGACTGCGCCACCCAGGCGCCCAAGTGTACTCTTAATCACCTTCACCTATTTCACCCATCCCTCCACTCACCTCCCCTCTGGTAACCGTCTGTTTATTCTCTATAGTTAAGAGTCTGATTTTTAGTTTGTCTCTTTTTTTCCCTTTGTTCATTTGTTTTGTTTCTTAAACTCCACATATATATGAGATCATATGGTATTTGTCTTTCTCTGACTGGCTTATTTCACTTAGCATTATACACTCTAGATCTATCCATGTTGTTAAATGGCAAGATTTCATTCTTTTTTTAATGGTGGAATAATATTCCATTGTGTGTGAGTATGTAGGGATACACACACACACACATATATGCATCCCATTTTCTTTACCCGTTCATCTATCACTGGACACTTGAGCTGCTGCTTCCATAGTTTGCCTACTTTAAGTAATGCTGCTATAAACATAGGGGTGTTTTTGTATTCTTTGAGTAAATACCCAATTGTTCAACTAATGGGTCATAGGGTAGTTCTGTTTTTATTTTTTTGAGGACCTTCATATTGTCTTCCATAGTTGCTGCACCAGTTTGTATTCCCACCAACAGTGCATGAGGGTTCTGTTTTCTCCACATCCTCACCAACATTTATTGTTTCTTCTGTTCTTGATTTTAGCCATCTGACTGGTGTGAGGTAATATCTCATTGTGGTTGTGATTTGTATTCCTCTGATTATGAGTGATGCTGAGCATCTTTTCATGTGTCTGTTGGCCGTCTGGATGTCTTCTTTGGAGAAATGTCTGTTCATATCTTCTGCCCCCTTTAATTGGATTATTTGGTTTTTTGGGTGTTGAGTTTAGTAAGTTCTTTACATATTTTGGACACTAATCCTTTATCTGGTATGTCATTTGCAAATATCTTCTCCCATGCTATAAGTTATCTTTTAGTTTTGTTGGCTGTTTCCTTCACTGTGAAGAAGATTTTTATTTTGGTATATTCTCATAGTTTATTTTTGCTTTTGTTTACCTTGCCTCAGGAGACATATCTAGAAAGATGTTGCTACTGCCAGTATCAGAGAAATTATTACCTGTGCTCTCTTCTAGGAGTTTTTATGGTTTCAGGTCTCACATTTATGTGCTTAAACTATTTTGAGTTTATTTTTGTGTATGGTGCAAGGAAGTGATCCAGTTTCTTTCTTTTGCATGTAGCTGTCCAGTTTTCCCAACACCATTTGTTGAAGAGACTTTTCCCCACTGGATATTTTTTCTTTCTTTGTTGAAGATTAATTGACCATATAATTGTGGGTTTGTTTCAGGGCTTTCTATTCTATTCCGTTGATCTATATTTGTGCCAGTATCCTATTATGGATTTTTTATTTATAGTTACCATTAGGCTCATATATGTCATCTTACGCATATAGCAGTCTGTATTAAGTTGATGGTTGCTCAAATTTGAACCCATTCTAAAATCACCAACTTTTTACTCCCCTATGACATTTTTTATACATATGACATCACATGTGACATCATTTTATTTTGTGAAGCCCTTGTCTGATTTTTACAGATATAATTGGTATTACTGCTTTTGTGGCTTAACCTCTGCCTGGTTTATAAGTTATTAATGTATTATTTTTATTATTTTGTATTCACCTGTGAAATTTTTCCCTTCCACAATTTTCCTACTCTTCATTATGGCCTTTTCTTTCAACTCAAAGAATTCCTTTTAATGTTTCTTGTAAGGCTGGTTTAGTGATGATGAACTTCTTTAACTTTTGTTTGTCTGAGAAATTCTATCTCTCCTATTTTGAATGATAGTCTTGCCAGGTACAGTATCTTTGATTTCAAGTTTTCTTCCATTTAGCATTTTGAGTATACCATGCCACTTCCTTCTGGTCTGCAAAATTTCTGTTAAAAATCAGCTGAGGACCTTATGGAGCTTCCCTTGCATGCAACTGTTTTCTCTTCTCTTAATGCTTTAAAAATTCTCTCTTTATCACTACTGTTCTGTTTTAATTATTATGTGTCTTGGTGTGGATCTGATTGGGTTGATTTTGTTGGGAGCTCTCTGTGCCTCCTGGCTTGATTATGTCACTGAGTTCCCTTAACCTATTCCCATCTTTTAATATTTTTTTTCTTTTTGCTGTTCCCCTTGGTTGCTTTTCATTACTCTGTTTTCTAGTTCACTGGTTCTTTCTTCTGCCTCCTCTAATCCATTGATTCCTTCTAGTGTACTTTCAATTTCAGTTGAGTTCTTCATCTCTTTTTTTTATATTGTCTTTCACTTTGTTGAAGGTCTCACTGAAGTCTTCCACTTTTTTCTCAAGTCCAGTAAGTATCTTTATAATGATTATTTTGAATTCTTTATCAGGAATATTGTTTATCTCAATTTCACTTAGGTCTTTTGCTGTGGTTTTGTCCTGTTTCTTTTTTTTTTTTTTCATTTGAGACATAATCTTCTGTATCCTCATTTTGCTTAACTCTCTGTTTGTTTCTATGCATTAGGAAAGTCAGTTATGTCTTCTGATCTTGAAAGTACTATCCTGATGGAGAAGAGGTCCTATGATGCACTTTAGCACAATGTCCCCTGCTCACCAAAATCAGGAGCTTCAGGAGTGTCTCCTATGTGGGTTGAATGTGCTCTACTGTTGTGGCTGAGCCTAGTTTGCCTTCAGTCCATTTGGCTACAATAGCCCCCTTTGCCTATTGTGCCTACACCATGGGCTTGTAGTTGGGCAGTGTAAGCAGTCAGATCAGATGTCTGCCCTCAACCCGTTTGCTGGGGCTGTAGTTGCACTGAGCTAGACTGCTTTCCTGTGCTGTTCCCTGAGAGACTGGTATTGGTGGGTAGGGCTGGCAGTCAGATCAGAACCTACCCCCAGGACATGTGCTAGGGCTACAGGTGCACGGATCAGCAGGGTAGTCTCTCTGCACTGCCAGTTATATGGTTTAGCTTCTGGGACTGCAGTGGAACTAGTGTGTATGGTTATCTTCCCCTCTATCCAGGGAAGGAGTAACTTTGGAGGTGGGGCTGTTCACTGCTGGGGCTGCCTGCATGATGAGACATGGCAGGAACTGCTTTGAAGGGACTCCTGCCACATGGAGCAGGTCGAATGGGTGAATCTTCAGGAGAATACAGGGGTGAGATGAGGGTAGACGGTATTTGCACTGGTTCCCACAGGTGTCAAGCTGTTCCGACTTGGGAGAAGGGGGACAGAAGTGGCTCCTACCAGCTCTTTTGTTCTTGGAGAAGTCTCCTAAAGATCCTCGCCCCTCCAAAACATGTTCTGAGATTAGTAAATAACCCTCCTTTACATACACCTCAGGTGCTTTTCAAACTTCTACTTCTGTGCAGTATCTCCGTGGGATTGTTTGTTATGCTGCCTCTCTAAAGGGACAGGCTTAATTTCCTATTGCTCTCTGGCTCTCCCAAAACAAGTCCACTGATTTTTAAAGTACCCAGAGTTAAGTCCCAGTACCTGTAAAAAATCATGAGGTTACAACTCACTGGTTTCCAAAACCAAATGTTATGGGAACTTGTCTTCCAAGTGCAGGCCCCTTGTACCTGGAGTGCTTGGTGTGGGGTCTGCTCCTGTCCCTTCTTCATGCATGTGGTGCCGCTCCCATCACCAAAGGTGATGTGGTGCTAGGAGATAGAGTCCAACCCAGCCTAGGTGGAAAGACCTCACTGAGCACTTCTTTATTCATTTGTGACACTAAAAAGTCTATAGTTCAGAGCAGGGGTCATAAATATCTTCTGTAAAGAATCAGATAGTAAATATTTTCAGAATTACAGCCACATATAGTCATCTTTGTTTCTTCTACTCCTCCTTCTTCAACTCTTTAAAAATGAAAAAAAAAATTTTTAGCTATGGGCCATAGGGAAAAAAAAAATTCAGGTCAGATTAGTTCCATGAGCCAAAATTTGCAGACGCTTTGCCTAGATTAAGGGCCACAGCCTAGCATAAGAACAATTTAGAGGGGATTCCTACACGCAAAGGTATAAAACCAAATCTGAAAGTTTTAAGGAGAGTCAGTATTTAACTCTCTGCCAAAACAAAACTAACGTTGTATAAAGGAAGACAAGATAAAACAAACTGTCTAGCATATATTATACACAATGTCTACCTGCTAACAAAAATTTTCAGATAATTCCCATTTCCAATAATGGCAGAATATCCACAGATAGCTACTATAAAACCTGATAGTAAAAGAAACCATGAACAAAATTAAAAGGCAACCTACTGAATGGGAAAGAATATTTGAAAATGATATACCCAATAAGGGATTAATATCCAAAATATATGAAGAATTTATAAAACTCACCACCAAGAAAAAAATCCTACAAAAATAACCCAATTTAAAAAATGTGATTAGACATTTTCCAGAGAAGATATATAAATGGCCAACAGACATATGAAAACATGCTCAACATCACTAATCATAAGTACAAACCAAAACCACAATGAGATATCACCCTATACCTGTCAGAATTTATCAGAAGCAAAAACACAAGAAACAACAAGTATACTGTTGATGGAAATGCAAACTGGTGCAGCCACTATGCTAACCAGTATGGAGGTTCTTCAGAAAATTAAAAATACAAATGCCATATGATCTAGTAATTCTATTACTGGGTATTTGCCAAAAGAAAATGAAAACACTAATTCAAAAAGATATATCTCACCCCTATGTTTATTGCAGCATTATTTGCAATAGCTGAGATATGGATGCAACCCAATGGATACAGAAATGTGGCATGTGGCACACGCACACACATACACACACACACACATACACCCATATACAAAAGAAGAAACATTCTTATATATACAAAGAACAGACTCATAACTGCCAAAGAGAAGAGGCGTAGAGAGGCAAAATGGCAGAAAAAAGTTATAAAATATAGACAAAGTAGTTTATAAACAACAACTGGAAGGCAATGGAGAGTGACTGTTCTGAGTTGAACTGTGATTTCCCCCAAAAACGATTATTTGAAATCCTGACCCCCAATATCTCAGGATGCAACCTTATGCAGAAAGAGGTCTTTACACAGGTAATCAAGTTAATATGAGGTCATAAAAATAGACCCTAATCCAATAAGACCAGTGTCCATATAAAAACAGGAAATTTGGACACAGAAACACACACACAAAGGAAGAGCACCATGTAAAGATGAGAGCAGAGTTTGATGCACCTACAAGCCAAGCTGTGCCATATATTGCCAGCAAACCAGAAGGTTGGAGGAAGGCATAGAGCAGATTCTCCCTCACAGCCCTCAGAAGGAACCAACCCTGCTAATACACTGATCTCAGACTTCTAGCCTCTAGAACTATGAAACAATAAATTTCTATTGGTTAAGCTTCCCTGTTTGTGGTGCTTTATTACAGAAAGCCTGAAAAACTAATTGAGTAATTAAGGCAGAAACTTTACAGGAATTGACTCTTGGAGAGTGAAGTCCATTAGGGTAGAGTTATATATGTGACTCTTCACCCAAGGCCATTTCTCAGTATATATGGTGTAGAGTAGAATAAAGTTGTAGTCTTACAGCTTGAGTAATCAGAGGAAGAAATTGGGGATGTCAAAGTGGCTAGTGGGTTAGGGAGAAAATTATATGAAGAGTGGAGCCACAGGGTGGGATAAGCCTCTATACTGGAATACAAAGTCTGCCCAACACTTGGCTGATCACTAGAATACACATTCATGGGGAAAACTTCAAGGGACTTAGTTAAAAACAGAACTGAAAAAGTCTAAGAGGGTATTTCATTAGCTGAACACAACAGGGAAGATACTGTTTGGAGGTTAAATCCAGCCCAATTAGCTTCAGGCTAGAACAAAAATCAACACTCAACAGAGGAAAATAGCAGAGTTCAAAGTCTCTAAAACACCATACACCCAGAGTCCAGTTTAGAACAAAATATTACTAGAGGCACCTTGGTGGGTTTATTTGGTTAAGAGTTCAACTCTTAATTTCGGCTCAGGTCATGATCTCACAAAGTCTAAGATCAAGCCCTGTGAAAGGCTCTGTGTTGACAGAGAAAGCGTGCATGACGGTCTCTCTCTGCCCATCCCCCCCCTATAAAAATAAATATTTAAAAAAGAATAAAATATTACTAGATTTACAAAGAAACAGAAAAATATGCCTAGAGTCAAGAGAGGAAGCATTCAATAGAAACAGATACCCCAAAGAATCAAATGGTATAAACAGCATAAGGACTTCATTATCAGTGGCATAAAGTATGTTCAGGACTTAAAAGAATCTGTGAAGAATTTTTTCATGTGGGAAATCTCAGCAGAAAAATGGAAACCATTAAAAAGATTAATACAAAAATACCACCAGAATTAAAGTGTACATAATTGCTATAATGAAAATTTAATGGAAAGTCTTACCAGCATATTGGAGAATGAAGAAAAAGAGTCATTTAACTTGAAGATGTATCAATACAAACAAGCTAGTAGAAGAACAGGGAGAAAACATTTGACATAAATAAACATATTAAGTGACATGTAGGAAAATATTCTTCTGTGTAATACTCTCTTCATTAAAGTCTCAGAAGGAAAAAAATATAAAATGTAAGAAAATGTACTTGAAAAATTTCGCAAGTTTAGGGAAAAATAAGTGACAGAACAAAGAATCTCCAAAATCTCAATAAAGGTAAACACAAAGAGAAACTCATCTAGGCATATCATAATCATACCAGTGAAGGCCAAAGATAAAGATACAATCTTAAAAGTAATCTTAGGGGAAAAAAGAAACATAATATCCAGAAAAACAGCAAAAGAAATTACATTTAGCTTCACATAGAAATAAACCCCTATAACATCTTTAAAGTGTTGAAAAACATTGTCATCCCAGAATCTTAAAGCTAAAAAAAATGTCCTTTAAATTAAATGACAAAATATTCAAAAAAATTCTTGAGATAATTCATCTCCAGCAGAACTGTACTAGAGAACAAAAAAGTTCTTTAGAATAAAGGGAAATGAGTGGTTATACTGAGATACATGTTATGTTGAATCCCAAAGGTTACAAGTGGGGAATTTTTGAAGTATGTCCATGTTCAAATGGCGCTCAAAGAAGCCCAACTGAAATAATTCTGGACTGACAGTGACAACTGTAGATTGAACAAAAGTTCTTTATTTATTCTTGAGTGGGGGGAAGGGGCAGAAAGAGAGGGAGACACAGAATCTGAAGCGGGTTCCAGTCTCTGAGTGGTCAGCACAGAGCCTGATGTGGGACTCAAACTCACGAACTGGGAGTTCATGACCTGAGCGGAAGTTGGATGCTTAACTGACTGAGCCACCCAGACACCCCCAAAAGTTCTTTTTAAAAGGGTTATTTTGAAGGTAATGATTCTGACTTTGGAAAAACTACAGTGATTGGGAGTGGAAGGATTCACATGTAAAACTCCTTAAGTAAAAATTTATTGACTTAAATAAATTAAGGGAAATGATATCAGAAACTCAGATCTACAGAAAGGAATAATAATCAAAAAACACAAATATAAAAGACTATGTTTTCTTTGCATAAGTTTTTAAATTTATTTTTTACTGAGATAAAATTCCCAAGAATATAATATTCACATTTAAACATTTTAGAGTATAATCTTTGGAGTTTTTAGTATGTTCACAGTGATATACAACCATCATTAATGTATATTTTTATATTTTTGTCACCCTCCAGAGAAGCTCCACATCTATTAAGCTGCCATCCCCATTTCATTCTTACCCTAGCCTATGACAACTGCTAATCTACTTTCTGTCTCAATGGATTTTCCCATTCAGGATGTTTCATATAAATGGAATCATATATTGTGGATTTTTGTGTCTGGATTCTTTCACAGAGCAAAATGTTTTCAAGATTCATCCATGTTGTAGCATGCATTAGTACTTCTTTCCTTTTTATGGACAAATAATATCCCATTTTATAAGAAAACTACTATTTGCTTTTCCACTAATCAGTTGATGGATATTTGGGTGGTTCTTCTGTTTTGGCTATGCTGAATAATATAGCTGTGAACATTCATGTACAAGTTTTTGTGTGAATATATGTTTTCAATTATCTTTGGCATATACAAAGTTCCACGTGTACTTCAGAAGAATGCCTGAATGTCTGTTAGATCTAGTAGGTTTATAGTGTAGTTCATTTACCTTTCTACTTCCTTGCTTTCTGTCAAGTTGTTCTATCCATTATTGAAACAGAATACTGAGGACTCCAACTATTATTTTTGAACTATCTCTCCCTGCAATTAAGTCAGCTTTGGTTTCATGTATTTTGTAGTTCTATTGTTTATAACTGTTATATTTTCTTGATGAATTGACCCTTTAAATGTCTTTTGTCTCTCATAATAATTTCTAGATTAAAGTAATATTGTATATTAGTTTAGCCACTTCAGCTCTCTTTTGTATACTGTTTTCAGGAGTATATTTTCCATACTTTTTTTTCAACCTATTTGAATATCTAAATCTAAAGTGAATCTCTTATAGAGATGTAGTTGAACCATGATCCTTTAATCCATTCTATTCATCTCTGTCTTTTAACTGGAGAGTTTAATCCATTTACATTTAATTATTACTGATAAGGATTTGCTCTGCCATTTTGCTACTTGTTTTCTATATGTCACATCAGTTTTGTTCCTCAGTTCCTCTTATTACTATCTTATTTTGTGTTAAATATTTTCTAGTTTATCATTTTAATTCTATTTTTGTTCTTTTATCATATAGTTTTGAGTTATTTTCTTAGTAGACGCCCTGGGTATTATACTTAACATCTTTATTTATAACAATATTAATTTATTACAATCTTAACTTATAATTCAATACCTATTTATTTTTACATATACAAAAACTTCCTCCTACATATAAAAAAACTGTCCCCTCTTATGTTATTGTCACAAATCATGTCTTTATACATTTGTGCCCACTGATATAGATTTATAATTATAGTTTGATGTAACTGTACTTTAAATAATAGAAAAAAAGGAGTAAAAATAACATTAATACAAATTTTATAATTTCATTTGTAGTTATCATTACTGGTGTTCTTTGTTTCTTTGTGTCCCTTCAAATTACTGTATGCTAGCAATGAACTCTCCCAGTTTTTGTTTGTTTGTCTTGGAATGTCTCAATTTGCCAATCTTTGAGGGATAGTTTTGCTGGATAGAATTCTTGGTTGGCAGTTTCTTTTTTCTTTCAGTACTCTGAATATATCATACTGATGTATTCTACCCTCTATGGTTTCTGACGCAAGATGAGCTGCTAATCTTATTAAGGATTCTTTGCTTATGACAAGTCACTTCTCTTACTGTTTTCAGTATTCTTTGCCTTTCAACAGTTTGATTATAATGTATCTCTGTGTGGATCTATTTGAACTTATCTAATTGGAGTTCACTGAGACTCTTAGATATTCAGATTCAAATTTTTCATCAATTCTAGGAGGCCTCACTCATTATTTCTTCAAATATTCTTTCTTCACCTTTCTCTCCTCTCCCTCTGGGCCTCCTACTATATGCTTGACAGTATCCCATCAGTCTTTGAGGCTCTGATTATTTTTCTTCCTTCCTTTTTTTTCTATTCCTCAGACTGGACAATTTCAATTCACCTATCTTTAAGTTAACTGATTCTTCCTTCTATTGATAAAATCTGCTATTGAGATCCCCTAGTGAGTTTTTCACTTCAGTTACTGTTTTTATCCATACCAAAATATTTGGTTCCTTTAAAAATTTTCTGTCTCTTTACTGATGTACTGTATTTGAGATATCATTTTCATAATTCCTTTTAGTTCCTTTTTTTAAAAAAAATTTTTTACATTTATTTATTTTTGAGAGACAGAGAGAGACAGAGTGTGAGCAGGGGAGGGGCAGAGAGAGAGGGAGACACAGAATCAGAAGCAGGCTCCAGGCTGTCAGCACAGAGCCCGATGTGGGGCTCAAACCCACGAATTGTGAGATCATGACCTGAGCCGAAGTCGGACGCTTAACCGACTGAGACACCCAGGTGCCCCAATAATTCCTTTTGGTTCCTTGCACATGGTTTCCTTAACTGAACATATTTAAACTTCTGATTTAAAGTATTTGTCTAATAAGTTCAATGTCAGTGCTTCCTCAAAAAGAGTTTCTGATGATTAATTTGCTTTTCCTGTATATGGGTCAGACTTTCTCATTTTGTTGCATAACTTCTAATTATTGAAAACTGGATATTTTGAATAATATGATACAGCAACTCTGGAAATCACATTCCCCTCCCTGCTCCATAGGTTTGCCATTGCTGTCTGTTGTAATTATTGCTGGTTTCTTGTTTAGTGACTTTTTGAGCTAATTTTGTAACATCTGTAGGTTTTGTCACTTATGGCCACTGAAGTCTCTGTTCCATTTGCTTAATGGATGGGACATGGATTTCCCTAATGGTATGGAATGCAAAAAACCTCCCAGTCTGGTAGATGACTCTATGTGTGTATGCCTTCTACATTCAGCCACATAATTTACATCTCTGCCTTAACCTTCACTACCTGCTTGAACAAGGCAGAAAACAGACAGAACTGAGAGTTAGGACCTCCTCAGGGCCTTCTTGAGTATATGCACAGTCTAGGGGTGAATATTTCCAAGAATATGTCAGAGTTTTTCAGATATCTTATTCCCTAAAACATTTCATTCATCAATCTCTCCTCCCAACTGTTTTTATGACGTACCGTTTGCCTTAACTGTTATCCATTGCTTATGGCAACAACAAGTATCTTTGGCTATAAACATTTTTGACAAATGCACCCTGGGTAGCTGCTAGAGCAGTGGGATAATTCTGTGTTATGCATGATAAAGGCAAGCCTTTTGAACTGACCTACTAAGGAGGCACCAGACAGGTCAACACCATTACAAATTTTTGCTAATGTAGTTCATTCTGCTCCCTCTGGTGTTAGTGCCAGAATACAAACTTAATTTTCAACGGTACCACTGTGTTAGAGAGTAGGGAAGGATCCAAAAAAGTTTAAAATACCACAAAGCTCACTGTAATTATTTAGATCAAGCTAGGTTTTCCTGAGTAAGTATTCCCTGGTTTTTGCAAGCTTTTGATTAGTTTCCAGATTCTGTAAAATGTTGGCCCAGAAAGGTTTTTAAAAAAAATTTTAACGTTTTTATTTATTTCTTAGAGAGAGAGAGAGAGAGAGAGAGAGAGAGAGAGAGAGAGAGAAGGCACTAGAGGGGGAGGGGCAGAGAGAGAGGGAGAGAGAGAGAATATCAAGCAGGCTTCATGCTGCCAGCTGCAGAGCCCAATGTGGGGCTTGAACCCATGAACCATTAAATCATGACCTGAAATGAAATCAAGAGTTGGATGCTTAAACACGAAGCCACTCAGGTTCCTCTTGACCCAGATAGTTTTTAACAGTTTTTTTTCTCATTTTTTTTTTTTTTGGAAGCATAGACTTTTGGACTTCCTTACTCTGCCATCCCCCTCCTCACGTAAATTTTTAAAAGACATATGGGTCTCTACTTTCACCCAAGATAGAAGAATAGGGACCAGATTTACTATCTCACCTGAAGCAACTAAAAACCTGAGGAAATACATGAAACAATGTTTTTCAAGACACTGGCTATAAGCCAGTGAATAAAAGAGATCCTTAAGATAATGGAAACAAATGAAGTAAACCTTATGAAATCTTGAGCCAATTGTGTGGACAGAGGTTCCTAATTGTAAAAGGAAAAGAACCCAGACAGAACCTATTGGTCTTTCTGAATTGATGAGACAGAGCTGGAAGAATGGGGAGGCAAGGACAGCTAGAATACACAGGTCAGAATAACACAAAGGAGGGAGCTGCTGAGAAAGAGAGAAAACAAGAGTGGGAGGACTCTCCCAAATATTCAGATTATTTATCCTAAAACTCATGTGAGGAAACTACCCAAGGTTAGGGAAAGAACCAACCAGGAAAACAGTCCCCAGAGCTCACCTAGGTCTGAAGACAGTTTCACTTGCCAAAGTGGAAATACCTCATAATCTAGGGAGCAACAGGTAGAATCATAAGAATGGTTTTGCCTCGGTAGTGGAGCAAAATTAGCCCAAGACTAAACACTGTCCTGCTCCCAGAATCACAGAGACTGAAGAGCTAAAAGGATCAAACTGTCTCCAGGTAAATTAACCGTGTCAAAAAAAGAAGAAACACCTCAATAGTACTTACAATAGTAAAAATATCTTACCATCCACAAGGTAAAATTTGCAGTGTACAACCAATTAAATATTAGAAGCATGCAAAAAAGCTGAGTGGTAGACAGAAGACTTATAGCAATAAAAAAAAAAAGTCAATCAATCCAAACCATCCCCCCAAAAGACATGGATGACAGAATTAGTAGACAATGTTTTTTAAATAGTTACTATAATTCTATTCTCCATATTCAAGAAGCTAGAGGAAAAATTCAAATGTTTACTGTAGGCTTAGAGGATGTTTTATAACAGCTCAATCAAAATTATAGAAATTAATTCTAACATGTGTAAAACAGAAATACACTAGATACGGAAAATGGCACATTAGATATTGTAGAAGAAAATATCAGTAAACATGAAGTGTAACAATACTGCTGTAATCCTAGAAACTCAATATCCAGCAAAAATATCTTTTATAAACTAACAAAATATCCTTTTCAGAAATAAAAAGGCTGAAATAATTTATTACCAACAGAAATAATGAAAAAGTAGATGTTACTATACATACTACAGATTTTAAAAAGAAATTAAGAGAATATTATGAAAAATACACTATGACACTACATTTCTAAAAACTTAAATGATACATGCAACGGCTAATGAGCACATATAAAGTTCACAGCATCACCAGTTAGTAAAATGCAAAATAAATCCCTAAGATACTACCATTCACCCAATAGAGTTGCTAAAATAAGAAGCCTGCAAAGACTGAACTTTGGCCCAAAATTTGTATATTGCTGATGAAAGTGTAAATGATACAAACAATTAAAAAAATGTTTATTTCATGTAAAATTAAACAAACATCTACCCTATAAACCAGCAATTTCATTTTTAGATATATATCAAAGAGAAATAAAAACATTTATTTACAAAGTGAATTATATGGAAATGTTTATATTTTTTTTCATAATAACCAAAAAAAGTAAAAAGAATGCAAACACTCATCACTGGAAAATGGGTAAACAAATTAATGTAGATTTAAAGGACTGAATACTACCCAGCAACACAAAAAAATTGCTTACATATGCATTAATAAACATGACTCTGACATATATGTTTCTGAGTGAAAAAAGCCAGATCAAAAAAAAAATTATATCATATCATTTTACTTAGAGTGACGATCTAGAACAGTCAAAGCTGATCTCTGATGACAAAAATTACAACAGTGCTTTCCTCTGAGTGTCTCACTGACTAGAAAAAGCTATCAGAGAACATTTAGAGTGATGAAAATGTTTTGTATCTTAATACACGTGTTAGTTACATATCAAAACTCATTGACATTGTACATATAAGATTTAATTCACTATGTACATTTTACTTTAAAAAGTTATAAATATTGGACCCTTGTTAATATATTTGCTTTTTACAGAGATAGGGGTTTGTAATTATGATACGACTTCTTTGCATTGCGTGCTACGGTGTGTAGGTTTTGCCATTAACTCACCCCATCAAGTGTGAACATCTCTTCCCAGTTCTGTGTTCGCTGATGCAGTCATGTTGGTAGACTGAATTTGGCCATGGAGAAAGTATTCACACTATAAAAATAAGCAAATGTTATAAATATTTTTGTTTCAGTTTGTTTTTTGAAGAACAATTTATTAAACATTTGCAAGTATACTATTAACAAATATATTGAGAATATTGAAGCCAGGTTTCCCATTGTTGGAAAATGGATTTAAAATATGGGGACAAGGAAAAGTAAGATATATCCCATGGTATCTGATTAGAATTAAAGGTGTAAGAATAAACTGATGCTTTTCTTTAAAAATTGTTTAATATTTACTTTTGAAAGAGAGAGAGAGAGACAGAGCATGAGCCAAGGAGGGGCAGAGTGAGAGGGAGACACAGAATCCAAAGCAGGCTCCATGCTCTGAGCTGTCAGCAGTGAACCCGACACAGGGCTCTAACTCACGTATGGCGAGATCATGACCTGAGCCAAAGTCGGCTGCTTGACCGACTGAGCCACCCAGGTGCCCCTAAACTCATGCTTTTTAATAAACAGATGCAGGTAGAATTAAGAATGTGTGTGTGTGTGTGTGTGTGTGTGTGTGTGTGTGTGTGCATGCGTGTGCGTGGTTTTCCAAGTGATGGCACTTTGGTAACAATAAACACACACTGTGCCCATATCCTGGTTTCTAAATATTATTATCCTTACCATAAACCAAAGGCTCATAAAGAAATGATGATTCCAGGGCTAATGCAGAGAAACTACAAGCAATGCCTGGAGTATCTCATTGGTACAAAAACTAAAAAAATACTCAAAAAAAACATGAAGATCTATCAAAATGCAACAGAAGATAGAGGGATTCTCCACTCATCAAACTTGGGATGAATATCTAATTAAATAAAGAATATAATGTACTGTATGTTACACATATATATTATTACATATGTATTATAATACATTAATAAAATCTAAAAGTCTAAGAGTCTTCCATCATAAAAACATATCAATAGGAGAGCAAAGAAAGTTTTCCTTATAGTAAAATCCGACTAATTAACATAGGGAGACTGGTGGAATTAGAAAATTATTACTGGATGCTAAAACTGGTAGGCAAAAGTTTGATGATAGTTGTGTATTCATAGATTTTTAAAATATTTCACTGAAGTTACTTATTAATTACAAAGGGGAAATTTTTTAAGTAAAGAAACTTAGAAAATACCATTTTATCCAAGCCATCAAAGCTAACACAGCCAATTTGGGAGCAAACTGACATTATGTGCCTCCTAATAAGATTCACTGAGGAGAATACACTATCACTTCAGTAGTATTCTTGCCAAAAATGCATATCCTGAATCTAATCATGAAGAAACATCAGACAAATCAAAACTGAGGAACATTCTACAAAGCAGATGGCTGAAAGTCTTCAAAAATTTCAAGGTCAAAAAGCACAAAGAAAGGCTGAAGAACTGTTCCAAATTAGACACTAAAGAGATGTGACAACTGAATATAATTCAGGATCCTGGATTTGATCCTGGACTGGAACAATCAGTTACTATTCAGGACATTACTGGGACAATTGATAAAAAGGATGAGATGACATTATTGTATTAATATCAAATTTCCTGGTTTTTATAACTCTAATCTAGTTACATAAGAGGATGCCCTTGTTTCCTTAGTATATGCACACTGACATATTTAATGACATATTTAAGTATAAAGGGACATGATGTCTTGATCTTGCCTCAAAAACTTATTTTTCAGGAAAAAATAGAGAAAGAGAGAGAGACACCAAGAGAGACACCAAGAGAGAGCAAGCAAATGGGCAAAATGTAAACGACTGGTGGAAATGAGTAAAAGGTACATGAGAATACCTTAAGGTATTTTTGAAACTTTTCTGTGCACGTGAAATTACATCAAAATATACTTCCATTTGAGCCAACATAGAGTAACAAGAACTGGATCCACCTTCTCGCTTAAAACAATTTTCAAAATGTGCAAAATATATAAACCAATGGTTTTCAAAACACAGAATATCAGGCAGTAGAAGACAATGATGCATGAGAAAAGGGAGACAAATGAGGGAGGATTACAATCGTCCCACCTTACTACGTGGAGTTAGCTCCCAAAATGCAGGGCAAGGGAATTTCCCTGAGTTGAAGAGATACAGATGGGATACCAGGAAGGCCAATGTGACCAGAGTTCCACTGACAATGTACTGAAGAGGAAAAGTCTTCACTTCAAGAGGGAGAACTGCCTTAAGTCTTCAGCTGAATACTCTCAGAGTATGCATATAAAAAAATTACCCAAAGCTGGGGAAAGAAACATCCAGAAGAAACAGAGTTGAAAAAAAGATCAGAGCTCACGCATGGTCAGAGGAAATCCATGTTCCCACTGCCAGAGTAGAAAAACTGCACAATTCACAAGGGTATTGTAGTAGTGGTAGAAAGGCATGCCGAGATAAAAGCTTCTATGGTGCCACCCAAGAAAGCTGATAAGTGTACCTAGGAGAAATTAAATGGTTTTCAAGTAACTTAACTGTGTCTTAAAACATAGCTCAGGAACCTTTATAAAAATATAAAATCATCCTGCAGTCCAACATGGTAATATACAAAATGGCGATCATCGAACCACAAATTATAACACATGAAAAAAGTTAAAAAAAATAAAGCCCATAATGAAGAGAAAAATAAAATCAATGGAAAAAGATATATAAATGCCATGAATGACAGAATTAGTAGACAACAACATTAGCAGTTATTATAACTATATTTCATTTGTTCAAATATGTAGAATAAAGGTTACAACTGTTAGAGATAAGGAAGGCATTAAAAAGACCAAATCTGTGCTTCTAGAGATAAAACTACAATGTGTGAGGTGACAATGTACACTGGTAGGTATTAAAAGTCATTTAGACTCAGTAGAACAAAAGATTAGTAAACTTAAAGACACAATGACAGAATCTCACCAAAGGTAAACACAGAGCAGAAGAAAAAGAAACAGCATCAATGACCTTCAACTATCCAATTTACATATTACAGGAGTCCCTTAAGAAGTGACACACAGTACAGAAAAAAATTTTTGCATATGTAACGGCCAAACGTTAGCTGAAAGAATTTATTATGCAAATCAACACTGCAGAAACTGTTAATGATAGCCCTTCAATCAGAAAGAAAATACCAGGGGTACCTGGTTGGCTCAGTTGGTTAAGCATCCAACTCTTGATTTAGGCCCAGGTCATGATCTCATCGTTTGTGAGACTGAGCCTCCGACAGCCCAGAACCTGCTTGGGATTCTCTCTCTCCATCTCTCTCTGCCCCTCCCCAGCTTGCACAATCTCTCAATCTCTCTCTTTCTGTCTCACTCAAAATAAATTAATGAATACTTAAGAAAAAAAAGAAAGAAAGAAAATACCAGATGGAAATCAGCAATTACACAAAAGAAGTATTTCTAGAAATGGTAAATATACAGATACATACAAAAAGACTTCTTAATTTTAAAATTTCCTTAAAAGATAATGGATTATTTAACAGGCAAAAATAAGAGCAGTATGCTGAGTTTACAAACATCTGTAGAACTAAAATGTATGAAAATTGTATCAAAAGGACAGGGGAGGGAAAATGGAAGTATAACATTGTAAGGCTCTTACACTATATGAGATAATAAACAATATTACTTGAAAGTACTTTAAAATGCATATTATTAACCCTAAAGCAATGACTACAAAAGAAAAGAGTTATAGCTAATGAAGCAAACCAAAGAAAACAAAATAAGTAGCTAACATGGAATTGTAAATATTACTGAACTCAGGCACCTGGGTGGCTCAGTGTCTGACTTTGGTTCAGGTCATGATCTCATGCTTCGTGAGTTCCAGCACCCCATCGGGCTCCCTGTTGTCAGCACAGAGCCTGCTTTGGATCCTCTGTCTCCCTCTCTCTCTTCCCCTCCTCCACTCGATCTCGTTCTCTCTCTCTCTCTCTTACAAATAAACATTAAAAAAATAAATATTACCGAACTAATCTAGAAGAAATGAGTAAAAGAAAAGGGGACCAAAGAACAGATGGGATATATAGCAAGACAGAAGACTTAACCCCCATTATATCAATTTTCATTAAATGTAAAAATCACTAGACATATGAATAAGCAGGAAAACGTAACTAATCTAGAGACAAAGCAATCAATAGAAACAGATGCTGGAAACTGTATAAAAAGACCTTAAAACAGCTGCTAACCTTATGCACAATGATATTAAGGAAAAGATGGAATATGTGAACCAATGAGGAAATCTCAGAATAGCAATAAAAACTAAAATGAAAACCAAATAGAAAATCTAGATAACATACAACATCTGAAATAAATAATTTACTGGGCATGTGGCTTCTGCTACTTAATCCACAAAATCAAAATCGAAGTCATTAAAAAAAATAGTAACATAAAATCCAAAAGGTTCCAAGACCTCAGAGGGGACCCAGAGTTGCTTGCATTCTTGCTGAAGTGGTTGCATGGGGAGGCAGCTGCTGTCAAAACAGTAAGAGGCAAAGAGCTGAATTCAAATTTTTAAAGCTCAGGGTGGGTATGGCAAGTAATGATTCCTGGAAGCCTCAGGCTCCAGGGGAGTCTGTACCCACTTCTCAGTCTTTTCTATGGGCCTTTCCAGTAGAATATGAGAAAGGCTGGGGTCAGAGCAGGAGACAAGTCTCCCTCTGAGGTGCAGGTGAGAAGGGCCTGCTGAAGTCTCAGGATGGAGGAGAACTCAGAGAAACTCCGTGGTAACTCCAACTGATTTTTTGACAAGGATGCCAAGATAATTCAACAGGGGAGAAGAAAAGTCTTTTTGACACATATGAATGGACCAGCTGGATAACATCTAAGAAATACTAACATTTCAATCCCTGCTTCACACTATACACAAAAATACAATTCAACAAAATTATATATACATATATGTGTGTGTGTCTGTGTGTGTGTGTATAAAAGCTAAAAAACTCCTAGAAGTAAAGACAGAAGAATAGAAGAATATCTTCACAAACTTGTGGTTGCCAAGTATTTCTTACAGGGAACAAAATAAAGCACTAGTACTGTTAAGAATCATGTATAAGCAAAAAAAAAAAAGAATTATGTATAAGGGTGAAGTCATATGATATTTGTCTTTCTCTGACTAATTTCACTTAGCATAATACCCTCTAGTTCCATCCACATAGTTGCAAATGGCAAGATTTCATTCTTTTTGATTGCCAAGTTACACTATTGTGCGTGTGTGTGTGTGTATACATACATATATACATATATATACATATATATATGTATGTATACATATACATATATATGTGTGTGTATATATATATACACACATATATACATATACACACACACACACACACACACACACATACACACACACACACCACATCTTCTTTATCCATTCATCTGTTGATGGACATTTGGGCTCTTTCCATACTCTGGCTATTGTCGATAGTGCTGCTAGAAACATGGGGGTGAATGTGTCCCTTCGAAACAGCATACCTGTATCACTTGGATAAATACCTAGTAGTGCAATTGCTGGGTCACACGGTAGTTCTATTTTTAATTTTTTGAGGAACCTCCATACTGTTTTCCAGAGTGGCTGCACCAGCTTGCATTTCCACCAGCAGTGCAAAAGAGATCCTCATATGACTTCACTCATATGAGGACTTGAAGATACAAAACAGATGAACATAAGGGAAGGGAAGCAAAAATAATATAAAAACAGGGAGGGGGACAAAACATAAGAGACTCAAAATATAGAGAACAAACAGAGGGTGACTGGACAGGTTGTGGGAGAGGGGATGATCTAAAATGGGTAAGGGGTTTAAGGAATCTACTCCTGAAAACACTGTTGCACTATGTGCTAACTTGGCTGTAAAATTTATAAAAAATAAATAGATTATAGGAAAAAAAAGAATCATGTATACGAACGGTTAAGAAAATAAGAAAGGCATGTCGCCATCTGGTAGAAAATATTTGCTACACACAGAGCTGACAGAGAATTTGTATCCAGAATATATAAAGAATTCCTATAAACTAATAATACAAAGATAAACAACCCCATTACAAAGTAGACTATAGACTTGAACGGACACGTCACCTACACACAAAGGTATGAGGACACAACATAACACAGAAATAGCATAGAAGTATGTAAATAGGTGTTCAAAACCATTATCAGAGAATTGTAAGTTAAAAGGACGAAATACCACTTACTATTTCAAACCCACTGAAAGAGCTAAAATTAAAATGACAGACAATACCTACTGAGCTGAGAATGTGAAGCAAGTGGAATTCTCATACACTGTTGCCGGCAGAAGGAGAAAATAGTAACTTCAAGATAAGTGTTTGCGCCAGTTCCTTACAAATTTACTTTTATTTATTTATTTTAAGAGAGTGAGTGTGAGCAGGGGAAAGGGGGGGAGAGAGGGAGGGAGGGAGGGAGGGAGAGAGAGAGAGAGAGAGAGAGAGAGAGAGAGAGAATCCCAAGTAGGTTCTGCACTCAGTACAGAGCCTGACGTGGGGACTGATCTCACAAATCGTGAGATCATGACCTGAGCAGAAACCAAGAGTCAAATGCTTAGGTGACTAAACCTCTCAGGCACCCCACTTTCTTAAAAATTTAAATACACACATACCTGTATCTAATAATTCCATTGTTATATATGTAACCAAAATAAATGAAAATGTATGCCCATAAAAATACTTGTATAAGAATATTTATAGGGGCTCTATTCACAATAACCAGAAATTAGAAAAATCTCAATGTCCCTAGGCAAGAGAATAAATAAGTTTATTTTAATTTATCCACATAATGGAATATTACCCATTATGAAAAGCATAAACTACTGGAACACACAACAACATGGATTAGTATTAAAACACTGCCTTGTGTAAAACCAGAAAGAAAACAGTGGCCCTAGTGTATGATTCCACTTATAGAATTCTCAAGAACAGGCACGACTAGGCTGTGTGATGGGATCAGGTTGCTGGTTGCAAGGTGAACGGTGGGAACTGACTAGAATCAGCATGGGAGAATTTTGTTGGTGATGAAAGCGATGTGACGTGTATTTATCAAAATTCAGGAAAATGAATGCTTAAAATTTGTAAATGTCACATGATGTAAATTCTGCTTCACCAAATAGAATCAAGCTATGGTAGAAAAATTTTACAAAGCAAATAATTCTTTAAAATTAACATTTCTTTGGAACGTGTTTTCATCCTAATATTTGTATATGAGCGGATCATCTAAAGTTCATCATATATTTTGAAGGAGATGACGAAGTCAGTCTTTGAAAAGGAAAAAAAAAAGCCCTCTAGTACTGAAACTGTACTGTGCTGACAATCCCCCCCCATCTGGAGGCAGCTCCCCCATCAGCTCGTGAAGACTGCGCCAACTTCCCTTGCGCTTCTGCTCCTGATTCCACCTCTTACTTGCCACAGCACACATACTGGCAATGCAGGCTAAGGGGCCATGTGACTGCGCCTGTATAATTCATCAAATGCCCCCTCCTCCTCCACAAGAGAGTACTTTTGCTTTGTTTTGCTCTAAGCCTTTCACGATTCTAGATGAGGAATAAATATTTTCTGGACTGCCTGGAAAAACTCTCATTACTGCAATGCCTGATCGTCTGTGGCTATTCCTGCCTCACATAATAAACGTCCTCAGCTACAGATTGAAGAGCTAGCGTGTGATAAAATGTAGTCTTATTTCGCTTTATTGATGTATAACTGGGGCTTTTTTTTATTGGAATGGGCGAGTTTTATTTTTTTTATTCTTTTTTTTTAATATGACATTTATTGTCAAATTGGTTTCCATACAACACCCGGTGCTCATCCCAACAGGCGTAAGGCTTTGCTTTTTAACTCTGTAATGCCAATATACACGGGGTATGCCTGCACCTAATGAGTATCACCTCTCTTGCAGAAGACACAGCAAGTGAACAGCTTGGAGTGAGAACCAGTCCGTTTTTGCTTCTCTCTGATCTCACACCACAAACACTAAACCCTAATTTCAAATCGAAGTGCCACCATTCATTCTGTGTTAGGTTTTTAGGTTCCCCTTAAATGTTTAATAAACAAACTATTAAGACATTTCCATTGGAAGTTGTTTTCACCCTATGATCTGCCTGGATTTAAAATCAGGCAATCACACTGGCAAGTAGAATTACAGCTCTTTCGAATACAGCATTCATCACTATGTGCCTACAAATTCTGTGTTTCAGTACAGCTCTCTCGTCCCACCTCTAAGAGGTGGTCACATAATTGGTGAAGAGAAAACAGGTGTGGGAGCCTGAATCTGAGACACATGTGGGCGGCTCTTTGGAATGATGTATCTTCTAGAAACAACTCTACCATTAAGAGAGGATATAAACAAGAACAAGACTTACTGAATAAAAAGTAGAAAGACAGGAAGAGATTTAAGAAAATCTAGTTAGGGTTTATGAACAGGAAGGCGAATGAAAGAGGAACAGACACAGACACTCTTCCACAGGTCCAAGCGGAAAACCAGAAATACGCTGATGTCAGTACATAAGGCAGGAAAGGTCTCAAAAAAAAAAAAAAAAAGGCAACGTTACTTAATGGACTTTCAAAAGGAGCTAAAAATACTGGGGGTTACTGACTTCTGGCAAAAGAAAGTGACATGCAGATTAAATGTTCTTCCTCTATTCAGGGAGGGTGGGATGAGTGAACAGCACATTTTTTTTCTTTTTGAACAACATGAGGAAATAGCATTTACTACCATACTATCTGCACGGTAGTAAATTCCAGTGAATAAATGTTCACTTGAAAAAGATAGGAAGCTTTGAATTATGTCACATTACTTTTATGAATCCAAAATAGAAACTTCTTGGGAAATTTTAGAAAATCTAATAATATCCCCATTTATTTCTCAATTCTACAATTCAAGATCAGAAGAAAACTTTTAAGACCATGCCATCACCATTGCTCACAGTTCTGACCGTATAACATTAGTCACCATATACAGTGACAAGCCAGGCTCTCTCTGACATAGGGAAATGAGGCTCTTTCCCAAACCTAGAGATAGTATTATTTCAGAATGCTTGATATTATTCATCTTGGCAACTAAAGAAAAAAAATATGCTAGATAAGTAAGGGGCTAAAAGGAGGTGAACATTTTACTAGAGAATTCAAAAATTTCCTTAGTCACCAAGTCTTTAGAAACTATCCCCTACATAGGGTGAGCATCTTCTCTTGAACACTGTCTATATTCATTACTTTCTTTAACCAAACCGCAGTAGTTTTAATTCTCTATCTGTATGTGACATCCCGTATGGGCAAAATCAATACTGCTACTGATCCTCCATGAACAGGACAAGCAACACCGAGAGGAGATTCACACATAAACACCATTGTAATTGTCTTTCCTTTTTTTTTTCTTTAAAGCTTTTAACATTTATTTATTTGAAAGAGAGAGAAGGAGGAAGAGAGGGAGGGAGGGGCATAGAGAGAGAGGGAGACAAAGAATTCAAAGCAGGCTCCAGGCTCTGAGCTGTCAGCACAGAGCCCGAGGTGGGGCTTGAACCCACAAACTGTGAGATCAGGACCTGAGAGCCGAAATCAAGAGTCAGATGCTTAACCGACTGAGCCAACCAGGCGCCCCATTAACTTTACCCAAATACACTCCCCATGCCTAAATCCACTCACATTCCAAAAATGCAAATCTGTATGTCATTCTCCTGTTTAAAACCTTCCGAGCCTCTTAATGTCTTCAAGATAAATTTAAACTTCACACCATGCCATAGAGGGATTCTCATGATCTGCTTTTTTGCCCACTTTCCTGGCCTCATCTGTTGACTGTTCCCACAGTCACCCAGGTGTCTCCTTTCATGGTAAGCTTGCTGTTCCCTACACACACCATGCTGTCACATACCTTAATACTCTTCCTGAAGGGCCCCTCTCACTGGAGTACGAAACCCAACCCCACCTCCAATACCCCAGCCAGGCTGATGTCTCCTTTGCTTTAACACTCTGCTCAAGCATCTCTTCTCCTTCGGAGAGTTTCCTTCCTAACACTCTCTCCTCAAAAATATGCCACCTCCCACCCCTTTCCCTTCATCTCTCTGCTTTCTACCACAAAGTTATTAGGTTTATGTAGGTTTATATTTCTGCTCTGTACTTTCACAGCACTTCATGCACAACTCTTGTTCAGCACTCACACCACAACGGCATCTTTTATTTTCTCTCCTCTTTCTCCACTAGACCTCTTTGAAGCAAGGTCTATACTAGTTTAAATTTTTACCAGTAGTACCTAACAGTGTAGCTCATCCATAGAAGGTATCTAATACATGCAGGTTAAAAGGGGGAAAAAAAAATGACTGAAGGGAGAAAGAATTTGCATTCTTTCAAATATTGTACTTGAATGCTTTGTATTGAATGCTTATATGCCCCCCAAATTCATATGTTGAACCCTAACCAAGATGGGATGGTATCTGGAGAGGGTACTTTGGGAATGAGGTTTAGATAAGATCATGAGGGTGAGGCCTTCATGATGGGATGAGTGTCCTGATAAGAAGAGACACCACAGAGCTTGCTCGCCCTCTTCCTGTGCACTGAGGAAAGGTCATGTGAGCACAAAGGAGGCAGGTAGCCACCTACAAACCATGAAGACAACCCTCACCAAGAACTGAATCAGCCTGTACTCTGATCTTGAACTTCCAGCCTCCAGAATGGTGAGATGATGAACGCGTATTGTCTAAGCCACCCAATCTATGGTATTTTGTTATGGAAGCCTGAGCTCACTCAGAGAGGAAGGAAAGAATAAACAAACAAATGAATGAATAAGTAAAAATATGGACAAGAGAGTCAACTAGTGGATATGCCCCTTGTACACTTTGTAACCGGTGGCTCACGGCTGCGATGACCAGCCACGTGTAGAAATTCAGTCTGTGGTTCTTGTCTCTGCAGGGGTAATTGGCTCTCCTGGGGAGTCACATTATTGGCCTTGCACTCATTAGTGCCCCCGAGATCTAATCAGAACTAACAGCACAGACAAAAAAGAGCCATTAAGCTGATGATTGTGTGGGGCAAAGGCCATGAAGATCCCTTCCCTTTACTTGAAAATGTTAACCTCTCCTTTAGGAGACATATATGGGGATATTAAGGACATATGTGGAGTCTGCAATATTCATGAAATCTTAAATTATGAAAAATACTCACAAGAAGAAAAACTCAAAATTGATTTAAGCAAATAAAAGGAAATACCTCATTACACAGTGGTATCTCTGCTTCCTTGCTTCCTACCCTGCTTCCCTCCCCATCGAAAGTCCACTCATTCTACCATCACTGAAGAGATTTTTTTTAAACCAGCCTTCTTAAAAATTTCAGCGG